>NW_026000272.1:5829976-5862299 GCF_001458135.2 Marmota marmota marmota
AACAACAAGTGCTGGCGAGGATGTGGGGAAAAGGGTACACTTGTACATTGCTGGTGGGACTGCAAATTGGTGCAGCCAATTTGGAAAGCAGTATGGAGATTCCTGGGAAAGCTGGGAATGGAAACACCATTTGACCCAGCTATTGCCCTTCTTGGAGTATTCCCTAAAGACCTAAGAAGAGCATACTACAGGGATAGAGCGTCATCAATGTTCATAGCAGCACAATTCACAATAGCTAGACTGTGGAACCAACCTAGATGCCCTTCAATAGATGAATGGATTAAAAAGAATGTGGCATATATACTCAATGGAATATTACTCAGCAATAAAAAACAACAAAATCATGGCGTTTGCAGGGAAATGGATGGCATTAGAGCACATTCCTTCACTTTCATTCTTTGTTTCCTCAATGTTAAAGTAAGTCTCTCGTATGTAGTGTATTGTTTGATTTTTTAAAATCCATTCAGTCACTCTGTGTGTTTTTCTTGGAGAGTTTAATTCATTTAAATTTAAATTAATTATTGACAGTAAAACACAATTTATATTTTGCTGTTTTCTGAATTTTAGTTCAATTTTCCTTTCTTTGTCTTTTATTGTCTTCCTTTGTAATTTGATGCTTTTTATAGCAGTGTGCTTTGCTTACTTTTTCTTTTGCATATCTACTATAGGTTATTAGTTTGTGGTTACCATCAGGCTTGTGTGAAACATCGTGAAACATCGTTATAAGTGTTTATAATACATTAGTTTTTTAAACTATTAACAACATCATTCACATAGAGAACAACACTTCACTCCCCTCATTTTGTTATTGATATCATAATGTATCTTTTTATTTGTATATCCATAAACATATTATTTACCTATAGTTATTTTAATAATTTTGTCTTTTAATTTTTGTACTTTAGTTAAAAATGGTTCATATATCACTTAATGGTGTTCGAGTTTTTTTTAAATTTGACTATTTACTTACCTTTACCAGTGGGCTTTATAATTTTATGCATTATAGTTATGTTACTAATTAGTTTCCTTTCATTTAAAATTGGATGTTACATTTAATAGTTCTTGTAATTATGTCTATTGGTGATGAATGCCCTGAGCTTTTGTCTAGGAAAATCTTTATCTCTTCTTTATTTCTGAAGGACAGCTTTGCCAGGTGTAACATTCTTGATTGCTAGATTTTTCTTTCAGCATTTTGAATATATTATTTCATGCTCTCCAGGGCTGCAACCTTTCCACTGATAAATCCAGTAATTGTCTTATGGAAATTCCCTCATAAATAACGGTTGCTTTTCTCTTTGCTTTCAAACATTCTTTTTATTTTGCCTTTTGATCATTTGATTATAATTTGTCTCAGTGAATCTTCTTTGGGTTGATACTTTGTAGACCTTAGAGTTTCACGATCTGTATCTGTATATGCCTCATATGATTGTGGAAGTTTTCAGCCTTTCATTCTTTAAGTAAGCCTTTTTCCCCTTTCTCTCTTTTCTTTTGAGATTATGTTCATTTGTATATTAGTTTTCTTAATGTTGTCCCATAAATTCTGTAGTCTTTCTTCATTCTTCCTAAATCTTTTTTTTTCTCCTCTGACAGGTTAATTTTAAAATAACCTGTCTTTGAGTTCACAGATTCTTTCTTTTGCTTCATTGAATCTGATCTATTGAATTTTTAACTTCATTTGTTTTATTTTTCATCTCCATATTTTTTTGGTTCTTTTTAATGATTATACTCTGTTGAACTTCTCAATTTTGTTCATATATTATTTTCCTGGTTTTGTTTAATTGTCTGTGTTTTTGTAGCTAACTGAACTTCCTGGAAACAGTTGTTTTGTATTTTTCATCAGGAAATTTGTAGATCTCCATTTCTTTCTGTTCAGTTGCTGAAAAATTAAATTTTTTCTATGACGGTGTCATGTTTCCTTGATGTTTTGGTGTGTTCATTGAAGTTTTGAGTTGTGGTCTTTGCATTCTATAGTACAGTCATCTCTGCCCATTGTTATTCACTTCTTTCAGGGGAGAAAGGCCTTCACCAATCAGCCCAGCTAGTGATTCCAAGAGTCAGATGATATTTTCTATGATGCACTCACTCCAATTCTTTTGTTATTTTTTTTTGGGGGGTGTAGTTTTAGGATTGTATACCTTCTCTATATTATGCAAAGCCAAGAAGCTGGATTGAGAGTCTCCCATTTACATTTTCTAGTACAGTGCCCTAAAATGGTGAAGTTTAAGTGAATTTTCCAATCTAGGAGATTGAGCTATCTGTGTGAGCTTGTATGTGATCTGCAGAGGCTTATGCATGCTGTCTGTGGGAGGACATATGAGGAGTTCACTATGTGTAAGGGAGGGACATACAGAGTATTAGAAACAACTAACTACGAGCTAGCTGGGGTTTCCACAGGTGATATATTTTACCAGGTTCATGTCCAGGCCTCTTGAGAATCTGTCAGGCATCAAATAGATCTCATATCCCTTTGGTGAATTCTATATAACAGTTACTTTGAGTTCTTGTCTGTTTTCCCTTTTCCTTAATGTCCAAAGACTATTCTGCTATACTTACCTTCTCTATGTTCTGGGTAAGAAAACAAATAAGTGAAGCACTTGGGACAGCATTCCTCTTATATGGGCAAGCCAGGCACAAAATATAAACCCTGAAAGACACCCCCTTACAATGACCCACCTCCTCCTGTCATACCCTATGTGTAAAGTTATCACCCAATTAATCCCTATCAGGGGGTTTAATGCACTTATTAGATTAGAATTCTCATAACCCAATCATTTTAGTTCTAAACTTTCTTGCTTGTCTCATACATGAGCTTTTTGGGAACACTGAATATCCAAACCATAACACTATGAAAGAAATTTTGGGCGAGGGGAGCTCTCATGTAACTGAAAAGTGTCACCTTGGGGAAGGAGTGCTGTGTTTAGGTGAAGCTGTTCTCTCTTCAATGTATGCTCTCAGATGTTTTACTCCAGCAGTAAGCTGTCCAATGGGTTTCTGGGCTCTCACTAAAAGTACTCTGATCTGTTGGTGGTTGTAGAAATCAGTGATTTTGTTTGAAGGATGAGAGATGAAAATTCCTATTCTGTCATCTTGCTGGCATCGCTCCCCTTTGTACTTGAAATCATCCCAACTGGAACTATTGGAGATATCATTAATTCAATCATTCCTGTCCTCACTCCTCTGTATGCCCCATGGTCTGCTAGTCACCACAATTCCCACAGCTTGTTCTCTTCCATGGTCTTCCATGCCATTGTACTACTTCAGGGCTTCTCTAATTCTTGCCTCAACAATTACAATCACCCCTTACTGGTCTCCTTGCTCTGATCCAGTCTACTCATCACCCCATTATCAGAGAAGTCACCTTACAACTCAGATCTTATCACCTTACTTTCTAATTGTAAAGACCCACAGTGCTCTCCATTGCCTGAAAAAGAAGGCCCCAGGCCTCACCAGATTCTTTTCCCATTTCTTCTTCTTTTTTTTTCTCTTTTTAAATTTTTATTTGTTTATTCTAATTTGTTATATATGACAGCAGAATGCATTTCAATTCATAGTACACATATAGAGCACATTTTTTCCATGTCTCTGGTTGTGCACAAAGTAGAGTCACACCATTCATGTCTTCAAACATGTACTTGGGGTAATGATGTCCATCTCATTCCACTGTATCCCACCTCATATTCCCTCCCACTAAAGTTCCTCCTATCTAAAGTTCCTCCATTCCACCCATGCTCTCCTCCCATCCCTTTTATGGATCAGCATCCTCATATCAGAGAAAACATTCATCATTTAGTATTTTGGGATTGGCTTACTTCACTCAGCATAATATTCTCCAACTCCATCCATTTGCCTGCAAATTCCATAATTTTATTTTCTTTTAATGCTAAGTAATATTCCAGTAATATTCCACTATGTATATATATATCACAGTTTCTTTATCCATTCATCTTCAGAGGGCATCTAGGTTGGTTCCCCAATTTAGCTGTTTTGAATTGAGCTGTTATAAACATTGATGTGGTTAGGTTACTATAGTATGCTGTTTTTAAGTCCTTTGGGTATAAACTGAGGAGTGGGATAGCTGGGTCAAATGGTGGTTCCATTCCATGTTTTCAAAGGAATCTCCATACTGCTTACCATATTGGTTGCAACAATTTGCAGTCCCACCAGAAATGTATGGGTGTGCCTTTCTCCCCACATCCTCACCAATACTTCCTGTTGTTTGTATTCTTAATAGCTGCCACTCTGACTGGAGTGAGATGAAATCTTAGAGTAGTTTTGATTTGCATTTCTCTAATTGCTAGGGATGTTGAACATTTATTTGTTCATATATTTGTTGATTGTATGTCATCTTCTGAGGCTTCTTCTGTTCAATTCCTTGGTCCATTTATTAATTGGGTTATTTGTTTATTTGGTGTTAAGATTTTTGAGTTCTTTATATATCCTAGAGATTAGGGTTCTATGGGATGTGCAAGAGGTCAAGATTTGGTCCCATTCTGCAGACTCTCTATTCACCTCACTGATTGTTTCTTTTCCTTTTTTTTTTAGTTCGAATACATCCCATTTGTTGATTCTTGATTTTATTTCTGGCACTATAGGAGTCTTATTCAGGAAGTTGGGGCCTAATCCAACATGATGAAGATTTGGGCCCACTTATTTTTTTATTAAGTGTAGGGTCTCTGGCTTAATTCCTAGGTCCTTGATACATATGAGTTGAGTTTTATGCATGTGAGAAATAGGAGCTTAATTTCATTTTGTTGCATATAGATTTCCAGTTTTCCCAGCAGTGTTTGTTGAAGAGGCTATTCTTTTTCAATATATGTTTTTGGCACCTTTGTCTAGTATGAGATATAGAAATAAATAAAGAAATAAACTATTTATGTGGGTTTGTGGCCCAATATGTGGGAGGCTACCCTGCCCATGAGCTGAGCCTCCTCTCTCAGCCTTGATAAGGGGGGTGTTTGGTCTGGCATTCCACACCATGCCCTGTGTGAAGCAAGTGGCCTCCACCTTTGCATGGCAAAGAATTTTGCTCTAGCCCTGGACTTGGGCATTACCCAAAGGGATTGGACAATTCCCCTTTGAAACCTTATCCCCTGAGTTATTTGGTGAAGAACATTCTTTTGAAAAAGCCTATTCCATGTGCATGCTGTCTTGCCTTCCCGCATGGAAGAAGACCCTTAAGGTCACACAGCAGTTCCACTCTCGATCTGAAAAACTCATTTCCAAGTGTTGTATGGTTTCTTCACCATTTCTTAGTTTGATGTTACAGCCAGCTCTTTTGAACCACTTCTTCTTTTTTAAAATATATTTTTTAGTTGTAGATGGACACAATACCTTTATTTTATTTATTTATTTTTATGTGGTGCTGAGGGATTGACCCAGTGCCTCCCACGTGTGAGGCAAGCACTCTATCACTGAGCTACAGCCCCACACTCCCATTACTTCTTTGTCTTGCCCTTGGCATTGATTCATCTTTCCCAGGCACAGCTTCCCTTTAATGCAAGCTTTCACCATACTTTGCAAATTTGGGTTTCTTTCTCCTGGAGTTTAGTCCTCCACCAAGCCAAATAACCAACAATGTTCTGACTCAGGGTCCAATTTTAATTCTCTTTTCTATGAAATTCTCTAATAACCCAAAAGGATTTAGTCATTTATTTCTACATCCATAGGTCATTAACATATTTGTTTCTCACTTTTTCCCTCTGTATTTGAAAACTTGCAGGCAGAGATTGTTTTTAAATTAATTTGTATCTCCTGTACCTCCAACACTGCCGAAAGCACAGGGTAAAATACATTTTCATCTTTACACTATAATTTCACGCTAAATGTGTGTCAAATGCTAGGTACTGAGAGGTTTTTTAAATTATTTAAAGGCTATTTTTCTTCCTTTCCTTAAGTTTTAGCCAGTTAAAAGCAGTTTATATATTCACATATGTATATATGATATATATCATATATAATAACCCAAGGGTTACTGATAAATTTCTTAAATAATTTATATATGGAATTGTTTCTTGATTTATTGGTGGTATATGCTATACATCTTCACTTTATGCTCCCCAATATTTCTCTGATAGATTTTAGCTGTTTTTAGCTTTTCTGTTTGTTACCTTTGTAAATTTAAATAATAGAGTAAAAATTTTATTGCTGATTTCCACCACTTGAGACAGTGTTTGTGCCCACTGATTTTGTGAAGGATACTTGGTGGGCCTGCTGAATAGTTGTGATCCTGGGGATATTTCTTCATTGCTTCTTGGGTTAATTTTATTGTTTCCTAGACTTTCTTTTTTTTTCTTTATTTATTTTTTTCATACTAGGGATTGAACCCAGAGGCACTTTATACTGAGCTACATCCCCAGTAGCTTCCTTTTAATCTTTTATTTTGAGACAGAATCTCACAATATAGTGGAGGTTGGCTTGAAATTTGTCATGTTTCTGCCTTAGCCTCTTAGGTCCCTGAGGTTACAGGCATGTGTCACCGCGCCCAGCTTTGTTTTCATTTGTCTGCTTATTTCCTTATATGTCTTCAGTAAACTTTCTAATAGGAACATGAATTTTGGCATGTTTGAAAATGCATTTTATCTTTTTTTCACCCTTGGGTTGTTCGACCCTGTGTTTTTAGCATCTGTAGGTGCGTTTGTCAAAACAATGTGCTATGATGGCTATTCTGAATTGTCAGCTTTATTGGATTAAGAAATGTCAAAGATTAAGATATTTCTGGGGGGGCTGGGGATGTGGCTCAAGTGGTAGCGTGCTCGCCTGGCATGCGTGCGACCCGGGTTCGATCCTCAGCACCACATACAAACAAAGATGTTGTGCCCCCAAAAAACTAAAAAATAAATGTTAAAAAAATTCTCTCTCTCTCTCTCTCTCTCTCTCTCTCTCTGTCTCTCACTCTCTCTTTAAAAAAAAGAGAGAGATTTCTGGGTGCGTCAATGAGGATGTTACCAGAGATCACTGGCATGTTGCACAGCAAACTGAGTGAGGAAAAAGACCCTGAATCTGGGTGGCATAGTCCAATAGGTTGGGGCCCAGATGGAATGCAGACAGAAGAAGGACACAAACACAGAGGCAAACTTCATTCTTTTTAAACAGGAGCATCCATTGCTGCTGTGATCTCCTGAGAACATCAGATTCCAGCTCCTTTTTATGGATCATTCATATGTATGTATATGCATGTATATATACATATGATGTTTGGGAGACCAAGTATTTTAAACATGCACATGCACACACACACACACATACATGTATGTGTGTGTGTGTTCTGTTCTGTGATAGACACTTAATGGGCTATATATTTGGAACAATCAAGTCCTTCATTTTTAGGAAATTCTCTTTTGTTTCATCTCCTCTCATTCTTTTTCTCAGTTTTTTTTCAGAACCCCTGTTTTGTTGGTCATTAGATTTCCAGTGTTGTCTATCTTTTACATTTTTATCCCATTTTCCTTTCTTAGTTTGTGTTTCCATGATCATCTTTTAACTATTTTTTAATTTTAGCAATCATATTTTTAAAGTTCATTTTTTAGCAATCATATTTTTAATTCTTGATAACTCTTTGGTGTTTTGGGGTCATATATATTTTATAAAACCTTTTTCTTGTTTTTTTTATTTTTTTTTTTAGTTTGTATATGGACTAAATGCCTTTATTTATTTTTATGAGTTGTTAACATCAAACCCAGTGCCTCACACTTGTGAGGCAAGTGCTCTACCATTGAGCTACAACTCCAGCCCTTATTCTTGTCTTTTATTATTTGGATGTAAAACACTTCCTTCTGGTTCCCCAATTCCATCATAACACTATACTAAGCTGTGGCTGCTGTTAGTGATGTTGCTTCTTATCATTCCATTCGTCCTTCTCCAGCTTACCTCCTCTTCCTCTTCTGTGAATCATTTCTATTTTCTTTTATATCACTTTTTTTTTCTATTTTCAGATCTTTTAAAAAATTTTTAAATTTATTTGTTGTTTCTTATATGATAATAGAATGCATTTTGACACATTATGCATATATGGAGTATAACTTCCTATTCTTCTGGTTGCATATGATGAAAAATTACATGGGTCATGTAATCATATATGCACATAGGATAGTAATGTCTGATTCATTGTACTATCTTTCCTATTTTCATCATTTATCTCTTTCATATCAAAGGTTTCCCCCAACTATCTACTGATCCTTGCTTGTCTGTCTTAGATAAGAATGAGGCAACAGAAGAGTTGTGGTTTTCCCATATATATTTCTGACTTTTTAGCTTTCATTTAGGTTGAACTGTTAGGAATTAACTATTACACTTTGGGATCCATAAGTGACAAATGGCGGGGGGTGTTTTCAGACACCAAGTCTCATGCTAGTTTTCCCTAGGTGATTTATTCAGTTTTATTGGAGAAGAAACATATTCCTTTTGCCTGTAAGGTAAATACCTGCCTGCCTGTTCTGCATATCTATAGAAGAAGGTGGGTAGGATAAACTGTCTTATTTTCAGACCATGCTTCTGTTATAAATGAAGGATAAGGAACTATAATTTTAATTCAGGAGTTTTGCCTATTTTTTCCAGGTCTGTCACTCCTTAAGTCAGTCAAGCTCTCAGGCCTGTCACTCCCCAATTCCTAGGAATCTGTAAATCTTAAAGTTCACTGTAAATTCACTCAAGATAATTACCTAAAGTACTGTTAATCCATGCCCCCAATAAATGGATTAAGCAAAGCAAGACATGCCATTCTAAGAAACCTCTTATTTAGGGGACTTCTAGCATTATCTGTTGTTCAGGTAATAGACACCACATCAGCCTAAGGATCCTGAAAATGGCCAGACCACCAGAAAATGTTTTGCAGTTGCCAGACTCTTATCATACCTACATACCTTCCCATTCTCACCTTTCACCAACTTTCCTTTAAAAGAGGATC
Organism: Marmota marmota marmota; assembly: GCF_001458135.2. Classification (NCBI taxonomy): domain Eukaryota; kingdom Metazoa; phylum Chordata; class Mammalia; order Rodentia; family Sciuridae; genus Marmota; species Marmota marmota. The sequence goes on from NW_026000272.1 coordinate 5,838,879, forward strand.
CAGGAATCCCCCAAATCTGTCTCTCACTTTTGGAGATGGTCTGCATTTACTGCCAAAGGCCTCTCTCTCTTGAGAATGTCTGCATTGTCCCTTGAATGTCTATCCAGGTTTGTAAATACTCCTCTTTCTTGACTTCTAACTATCATTCACTGAAATTCTTTTCATTCAAGTAAGCCAAGGACACTTTGGTCCTGAGTCTAGTTTCCTCTTCTCACTAGGAACTCCTTAGAACCTTTTCCTGAGACACCTCTTCTCTGACACTGCCTTGAATTTTTCTCACCCCTGCCCTTTATATGGCCTATTGTTTCCGAGTTTGGAGTTCTTTGGCTGTGGCCTTTTCACACAAATTCCATTCTATGGCTTCCTCACCTTTGGCTTATGTTCTTCTAGAAATTTGTTGTTATTTCTGATCCACAGATGTCCTTGCTCTCAAACTTCTTTTTGTAAATAAATCGTGTGATGTGAATTATCTGCTTGTTATTCCTTACTATGGTTTTTACTGAGGTTTGGGAAGGGAAGGACAAGGTAAGAACAAGAGTTTGAGCAGGTCTTAAATAATTGGTTTTAAAGTAAGTTAAAGTGCAGAATTATGTTTAATGGGTATGAAGTTGCAGTTGTGGAAGATCTAGAAATCTGTACAAAATTGTGCCATAGCAGTGCTGTATTATCTACTCAAATAGTTGTTAAGAGGATAAGTCTCAAGTTTACCATGAAAACTTCAATAAAAATAAGTAAATTTCAAAAACTTTAAAAATAAAGTAAGATAGCATCATAGGGGCTTCTCTTTTGGCAGTTGCTTCCATCCCATAAGCAATGATCAGAGACATTTCAGTAATTAAAAACATGATTTTAGACACATAAGAAAACCAGTTTCTTTCTGTTAAATTATGGTTATGAGAAACAGACAAGGAAAGGAAAGTGAGTAGAAAGACGAATTTCTGGGGACTTATCAAAAAGGATTATATAAGGGAATACACAAGGAAGAAACAGATTCAGAAAATAAAAAAAGAAAAAGAAAGTAAGGGCAACTGAGATCACATTTAGAGATAGGAGCAAGTAAATGCTAAGAAAAGCTGTAAAAGTTATCAGATGCTACATATGTTGCTTCTGAAAGGAGACTTTCCCAAGCTACCGAAAGATTTTGAGATGCTCTAGCCTAATATAAAGAAATAAGAAAAAAATCACTGTTTTTTGTTCTGCCTCTTTTAATTTGAGATTATTTAAACTGGAGGAATCTGGAAGATTACTCAAACCATTCCATTTTTCATACAGCCTTCAGTGTGTTTTATCCTATGACATTTTTATTCAAAACTCAATCTGTCCTTACACAATAATATATTTGATACATACAGGCATGCCATATGCATTGCTTGTATACCTACCAATAGACAACATATTTAAGGGCTATTGACTTCGTCCAAAATTCAACTGTATAAGAGCATCTGTTATGTGAGCCCAGAATTGTAGTCAGTACTAGATGAATATTCTGCAAGCAGATCTTTGTTAAAGTCATGTCCTACTAAGAAACCTTCAGCAGTTCCTAACGAAGTATCAAACCCATATTTCTAAGTCTGGAGTTTAAGAACCCTCCATAGAATATTATTCAGCCATAAAGAAGAATGAAATTATTGTTCAGTGGGTATGAACATTTTCTGGTAAATGGAGAACATCATGCTAAGTGAAATAAGCCAGTTCCCCAAAACCAAAGGCTCAATATTCTCTCTGATATGCAGATGCTAATTCATAATAAGGCTTGGGAAATATAGAAGGACTTTGGATTAGACAAAGGGGAATGGGGGGAAGGAGTGGGGATGGAAATAGGAAAGACAGTAGGCTGAATTGGACATAACTTTCCTATGTTCATATATGAATACACGACCAGTGTAATTCCACATCATGTACAACCACAAGAATGGGAAGTTATATTCCATGTATATATGATATGTCAAAATGCACTCTATTGTCATGTGTAACTAAAAAGATCAATTAAAAGTCAAAAACAAAGAACTCTCCATACTCTGATCCTGATGTAGACTTTTAGTCCTTTGTCAATCTGGAAGATTAATCAAACAACCTATTCCATTTTCTATACAGCCTTCAGTGTGTTTCATCCTATTACAGTTTTATTCAAAATTCAATCTGTTTCCACACATACCTACACATACTTTCTATATCCACTCATTCTACATACCAAACATACATTCCACATACCAAACACCCACTTTCATACTCTCACACTTCCCCAAATCTATCTCATATACACATCTTACTCCACACATTACTCAAACTCAACAAATTCTACAACACAATATATAATCCCCAAATCCACACATACTGTGACAAGCACACAAATTCACCACATGTGCCCCCTATGCAAACAATTCCGATGTCCTCTACATACCTTCACAGATACTTGAATATGAACACCCCCACATATACAAACAAATCATTTACCATTCCTGTCTTACATAATATATATATACCCCCTCTGCTGTTCTTTAAATGGACTTTGTCATTTTCTGTTTCCAAGTTTTTCATCAGAGCATATTTTGAAGGCCAAATTAAATGCCCTTTCTCAAGACAATTCTCCTTGACCTTCTATCCATGAGGGTTTTACATCTCCTCTTTGACTTTAGGAAGCTTCTGTCTTCTTACACCCCAAGCCACATTGATGATTTTATGCCAAAATAAAGATATCATGGGCTAAATAAAGTCTTTAGCTCTCTTCTTCCTTGACTTGTTCCCTTTTAAGTCTTCACCTGGCTCTGCAGATGAGCAGTAGAGTTAGTTCCAAGTCCTATCAGAGCCCCACAAGTCCTAGAGTCCTAATGTCCTAATGCTACTAGTAGAAACTTACGTTCCCTCTAAGTGTTCCTTTTCAGTGTTCCTTTTCAGCGCTTTTTTAAAAAAAAATATTTTTTGACTTTATTTTATTTGTTTATTATTATTATTTTTATGTGGTTCTGAGGATTGAACCCAGTGCCTCACATGTGCTAGGTAAGTGAGTGTTCTAACACTGAGCTACAACCCCAGGCCTCAGTGCTTTCTTTTCTTTTTCTTTTCTTTTTTTTAGCTGTAGATGGACACAATATCTTTATTTTTATGTGGTGCTGAGGATTGAACCCAGTGCCTCATGAGTTACAATCCCAGCCCCCTCAGTGCTATCTTGACATCAAAATTATGATGAATTTCAGTGATAACTTTTAAAAACTTCTCAGGGAGATTGAGATGAGAGGAGATATAACAAATAGGCCAATAGTTCACCTCTATCCCTATTTTGTGCTCAAATTCAGGTGTCTATTACATTTTTCCTTGCTGATCTTTTCCACCCCACCTTCTTTTTGGCAGTACTGTGGAATTGAATACAGGGATACTCTACCACTGGGCTGTATCCCAAGTCCTTTTTATTTATTTGTTTTTATTTTGAGACAGGGCCTCACTTAAGTTGCTCAGGTTGACCATGAACTTGTGATCCTCCTGTCTCAGCCTCCTGAGTAGTTGGGATGAAAAACAAACCTCTTGATTCTAGTCTAAACTTCTACTATTTCTAGTCTTTAGATATTTCCATGAATTGTACCAGTACTTGTCTGATTGCTCAAGCCAAAAGTCTTAAAATAATCCTTGATTTTACCTTTCCCCTCAACTCCCTGCATTCAATTCAAAAGCAAATTCAGCTATGCTTCCAAAATTGCTTCTGAATATGTTCATATCCTCTTGTTTCTTCCATCACATCCCTGGTCTACATCACTATCATGGTTTTCCTAGACTTTTGTTATACCTTCCTAACTTCTCCCTCTGCTCCCATTCCCCATAGTCATACTTACCAACAACAAAAAAATATAGTGACATCATAAAAATATAATTCTTTCTGAGCATGGTGGTGTACACCTGTAATCCCAGTGATTCAGAAGACTGAGGCAGGAGGATCACAAGTTCAAAGTCAGCCTCAACAACCTAGAGAGGCCCTAAGCAACTTAGGGAGACCCTGTCTCTAAATACAAAATAGAAAGTTTAGGGATGTTCAATCCCAAGTACCAAAAAAAATGCAATTCTTATGTTACTCCCATGCCTAAAATGCTTCTTTAGCTTGTCATTTTGCTTAGAATAAAATCCAAATTCTTTAAACTGGTTAACAAACAAACCCCTATATGACCTGAGAATTCTGCCTTTCCAATGTCAAATTCCAACATTTCCATAGATCAATATGCTCAAGTTATAATGCCCCCAATTAACATAATAAAATTAGCCATACATATATGCAAAATCATGCATTAAATGGAATAGGAAAGAGTTGCATTATTTAACAAATTATGTTTAACAAAAAGATACTTAAGAAAAGATGATTTAGATCCTTACTTTACTTGCAACACCAAAATACATTCCAAATATGATAGAGTTAAATATAAAAAAATATTAAAACATAACCTAGATGAGTGGTATTATCACTAGAATGAATAAAAATATCAGATTGCCTACAAATAGAATACTACTGAATATATCCAAAGGAATGTATCTGCCAAAATTTAAAGGCCATACTTGAGATACGGTATGTGGTTAACATTTTGTGTTGTCAAATATATGTTTTTCTTTGATATTTCCTCTATTGCATATAAATTTTAAATTCTTGACCCTCAAGAGAATTGATAAACATTCACTTGTGATTTGTATATTTCAATATTTTATTGCCTTTAAAATTAAAATACAACTTATAGTTAATATGTAATTAATATACCCAAATTATAGACCTATAACCATATTGTATAATCTGTTGCAACCTGACTCATTTCTCATTCAAGTTAGTGCAAGACTGAATGTGTTAGCTTTCTGTGCTGTGACAAATTTCCTCTGATAATCAACTTTTAAATAGAAAAATTTATTTTGGTTAATGATTTCAGAGGTTTTACTCTATGTTCAGCTGGCTCTGTTGTTTTGAGCCAGAATAACATGTTGTTGGTGAGGCAGAACATCATAGCAGGGAATGTGTGTTGGAGGAGGCTTCTCATTTGCTGGTAGCTGAGAATCAAAGGGATAGAAAAAGAGGGAAAAGGGAATGAGAGGGAGATAGAGAGAAGGGGAACAAGGTCTCAAAGTCTGATTCAAGGGCATGTCCCCAGTGATATAATTTAGGGCCTATCTTCTAGAGGTTCCGAAACTTCTCTAGTTCCACAGGCTGGCAACCTAGTCTTCAACACAGGGCATTTAGGAGACATTTAAAATCCAAAACTAACAGTGGGCTTCCAAAGAGTTCTCTAATGTCTCTGGAATAATACTTTGTGTTTATCCCATCAATTTATTCTTTCTTGTGTGATGGAAAGTCTATAGTAAAAAGTGGATAATGTAAAGAGTATAGATTGTGGAGTCAATCTGATTTAAGCTTAAATTCTAGATATATCATTTATTATCTCTTTGATTGTGGGAAGTTTATCCACCCCTCTGAATTACATTTGTAAATAGGAACAAAACTAGGATTCTCATGAGTATTAAAGGAAATACTACATGCAAAGTATCTAGCACGTAGAAGACACTCAGTACAGGTTAATAGTCTTTTGTTTTCTTCCAACCACCCTTCTAGTGTTATAAATAGCTCAATATATATATTTTGCATGCTCACTGGGGTCTAGTTATTAAAATTACTTTCTTTATAAACTGAGGGATTCAACTGGCTACCACTGAATTATACATTGTAAGATGAAAACTGTATTTTCCACATAAAATGACACAGAACATTCTTGCAGAACATAAGCTCAACTAAGAGTCAATTCACAAAAGCCACACAAGTTTCTTTCTAGTGTATTTTGCAATTCAGTCAGGTATTATTGAGTTATCATATAAGTAACAAATTCCCCCAAATCTCAATAGCCTCTGAAAACAAAAGTTTATATCTCACTTTTATAACACTTAGAGGTCAAGTACAGTTTTACTTTATATTTTCTTCATTCTGAGAAAAAAGCTAAAGCACCAGGCACATTCTTAGTCTTGCCAGTCTAAAAGCAGTAGGGAAACTGAAAGAGAAGAATCTTGTGCCTCATGATGGCTCTGAAAGTGTCTATTCAATGGTGCATAGTATTCATGTTTCTCTGGTCAAACCAAATTACATGATTTAGTCTGATGTCAATGAGATGAGAAATATAATATTCTTGCAGGGATGACTTGGTATTAAAGTTCTGCACCAAGGTCGAGAGCAGCAAATATTATAGCAATAATATCTAACAGCTGGTTATTCAATTATATGGCTTGCATGTGAGGTAACTATAGAATATCTGAGGCTGAGATAAGACAGCTACACTTTGAGTGAATTGGTATACCGATGTACAAATTTGTCTTCTCTAGATTCTGTTAGGTCTATCATTATAGTATGTCACCCAAATCTTTTTTTTTTTTTTTTTTTTTTGGTGCCTTAACACATCAGACTATATTTTAAGTTTTGGAGAGATGTCTTCCTTCAGCTATGATGGAATCTTATGCCCTCTGGGTATTTAATGGCCTCTATGTGAACAGTGCTTTCACATGTGTTATAGAACCATAGTGGAAAATATTGCCTACTGCACTCCTCAGTACCTTTACAAAGAGACTCACATGATGTCACCAGAATTTTCTGCAGAAACAAAGTATGTCTCTGTAAACTAATGTGTGTGATCTCATTCTTCAGACAAAATCTAGAGAAAATATCCACTATATTCCCCTCTTTGGATGTTTATTGACAGAAATATTCAGGTCCAATTCATTACCAAACTATAGTCACTGACTTGATTTGGCTGCCTGGGTAATTTTCTCTCAGTGTTGGATTTGAACAGTTCCTGTTCCCTTGATTGTCCAGATTTGTATTTTTAAAAACACCTAGTTTGTATCAAATGTTTTGTAAAGTATTCAAAATAATGATTCCTGAAAAAATAAAACATGAATCATAATTATAAACTAACTCAGAAGAAAATGTTCTAGTTCATACTACTATACGTACAGATAGCAGTTATGCCTGAACATTAAAACTCCTGTCTCTTAAGACCTAAACTACAAAAAATTCAAAATTATGTGCATGTGTCTCAGAATGTTATATGTAAATGCTTTTATTTGTTGAAATCTACAACCAGAATGTAAACATGTTGAAGACAGAAATCCATGTCATATGTGTATACTCAGCCTTTCCCATTTAGCCTCAAAACAAAGAAAATATTTTCTTTATGTAGAGCATCTTGCTATGCGCTGGAATTCAGGGATGTTAAATAACTTCCTGGAGATCACATAGCTAGTATGTGGCAAAAGTAGAATTAGAAATGAGCACTATGTCATTCCAGAGTTGGTACATTTTTAAGTATACGAATTGTATTAGTCAGGTTTGCATCACAGTGACCAAAATACCTGACAAGAACAACGTAGGTGACAGAAAGTTTATTTTGGATCATGGTTTCAGAGGTTCTATTCATGGTTGGCCAACTTCATTGTTCTGGGCCTAAGGTGAGGCACATCATGGTAGAAGGGTATGGCAGAGGAAAGCTGCTCAGCTTGTGGCAAGTGGGAAGTAGAGAGAAAGGGGAAGGGGCTGCAGCGAAGATCCACCTTTTCCAGAGCATACCCATAGTGACCCACCTCCTCCAGCCACACCTATCCTGCCTATAGTTACCATCCAATCAGTCCATTCAAACTAGGATGGACTGAGTAGGGTACATCTCTCACAATCCAATGATTTCACCTCTGAACATTTCTACATTAGCACAAGAATTTTTGGTAAACACCTTATATCCAAACCATAACACCAGCATTTCTCAAAGAGAAGAATGGTGAAACATAAGACATTATTTGCTAATATATGCAATAAAAATCAATTTTAATTAAATTATTTACAATATTATTTTTAATTGATAAACCATAGTTGTACATGTTTATGAGTTACAATGGGGTGCTTCAATAACAGATGATTGGATAAATCTAATTAACATATCTATCACCTTGTTTTCTTGTTTTTTATGGTGAGATATTCAAAATTTACTGTCTTTAATGTGGTGCTTGAACCCAATGCCTCACACATGCTACACAACTACTCTACCACTGAGATACAATTCTAGCCCATCAAAACTTATTGTTTTACTGAGTGCAGTTGTGCATGCCTATAATCCCAGTGGCTCGGGAGGCTGGGACAGGAGGATCACAAGCTCAAAGCCAGCCTCAGCAATGATGAAGTACTAAGCAACTCAGTGAGACCCTGTCTCTAAATAAAATACAAAATAGGGCTGGGGATGTGGCTCAGTGGTCGAGTGCCCCTGAGTTCAATCCCTGGTACAAAAAATATTGTTTTAACTATGCAAAATAAAGACTATGTTATTATTTACAATAGTCATTTTGGTGTGCAGTAGATCACAAAAGTTTTTCCTCCTGTCTCTCTGAAACTTTGTACTCTTTGAGCAATAACTTCCATATCTGTTCCTTCTCCTCAGCCTCTAGTAGCCATGATTCTATTCTCTACTTCTATATATTGAACTAGTTTAGATTCCATTTGTTAGTGAAATCATGCAGTATTTGTTTTTCTGTGACTGGTTTATTTCATTAAGCATAATGCCCTTCACATTCATCCATCTTGAAAAGTATAGAATTTCCTTTTTTTTCAAGGCAAAGCAATATATCATTGTGTATATATGCCACATTTTCCTTATTCATTCATCCATTGATGTAGTGATCACAAAAGTGCAGATATTTCTTCACCATGTTGATTTCTATTCCTTTTGATGTAGATCCCAAAGTGGAATTGCTGGGTTACATGGTAGTTCTATTTTTAGTTTCTTGAGGAACTTCCGTGATGTTTTCATAACAGTTATACTGATTTACATTCCCACCAACAGTGTGTAAGAGTTTCATTTTCTTCACATTAGCCATTCTGAATGGAGTAAGGTGATAATTCATATGGCTCTGATTTGCATTTCCCTGATGATAAGTGATGCTGAATATTATTCCATGTATCTGTCAGGTATTTGTGGTGTCTTCTTTGGAGAAATGTTTGTTTAAGTCACTTGCCCACTTTTTAAATGTGTTTTTTTTTTTAGTTGTAGATGGACACAGTACCTTTATTTCTTTATTATTATGTGGTGCTGAGGATCAAACCCAGTGCTTCATGTGTGTGAGGTAAGCACTCTACCACTGAGCCACATCCCCAGCCCACTTGCCCACTTTTTTAAATGAATTGATTCCTTGCTCTGTACATGATGAATTGTTTCAGTTTCTTATTTATTTTTGAGATTAACTCTTTATCTGATATATGATTTACATCTATTCCTCCCATTCCATAGGTTGTCTCTTCATGCTGTGAATTGCTTCCTTTGCTATGTAGATACTTCTTTTGTTTGATGAAATCCCATATTTATTTATTTTTACTGTTTTTGCTTTCAGTGTCATATCCAAAAAGAATTGTGCAAACCAATGTTGTAGAGCTTTTTACGTATATTTTCTTCTGTAGCTTTATAGTATTAAAAACTCTTGGGCTGGGGTTGTGGCTCTGAGGTAGAGCACTTGCTTAGTATGCATGAGGCACTGGGTTTGATCCTCAGCACCACATAAAAATAAAATATTGTGTCCACCTATAACTAAAATAAATATTAAAAACTCTTGTGTTTAATATCTTTAATTCAATTTACATTAATTTCTGTATTGGTCTGACATAAAGATCCAATTTTATTCTTCTGAATGTAAATAACTAGTTTTCCTAATACCACTTATTGATGAGACTGACTTTTCCCCATTTTTCTTGGCACCTTTTAAAAAAATAATTGATTCTAAATGTGTAGCTTGAGGGGGGATTTTTAACTCATTTCATTGGTTAATCTTTCTGTTTTTATAGTAGCACCCTATTGTTTTGATTATAGTCATTTTTAAATATATTTCGAAGTCTGTGAGTATTATGTCTCAGTTTTTGCTCAAGAAAGTTTTGGCTACTCAGAGTTTTGTGTGTTTCCACACAAATTTAAGTATTATTTTAACCTGTTTTTGTGAAAAATGCCTATCAACTAGAATTTTGATAGGAATTTCATTGAATTTATATATTGCTTTGGGCATCATGGACATTTTTACAATATTAATTCTTCCCATTCATGAACATGATGAAAAATTGAAAGCTTTTCCTCTAAGATCTGGAACAAGACTCTCACCACTTGTTTTCTACTTTATAATAGAAGTTCTAGCTAGAGCAGTGAGGCAAATAATAAAACAAAACACATCCTAATAAGAAAGTAAGAAGTGAAATTGTATTTGTTTACTGATGACAAGATTCTATATAGAGAAAATTCTAAAGACTCTACTAAAGAAACTGCTGGAAATTACAAATAATTTCAGTAAATTTATAGGATACAAAAATCAATGTACAATATCAATAGCCTTTCTATATTACTAATAATGAATGATTTTCCCAAAGAAAATTAAGAAAATAATTCCATGTATAACATAATAGCAACATTAGAAAACATTCAGGTATAAAATTAAACAAGGAAATGAAAAGTCTGTAGTTTAAAAACTATAAACACTGAAGAAAGAAATTAAAGAAGGGATAAATAAATTGAAAGATATATTGTGCTGATGGATGTGAAGAGCCTTTTTTAATTTGAAAGTTATGCATTTATTTTCATGTGTGGGAAAGTATAATTAGCCCAGAACACTTTCAATTTCATGGATATTATGGCTTAAGAGGAAGCAAATTTATTTAAGTTGAAAATGTGGGTCAATATTAAGAACAGTGTCCAGTAAACAATAATATGGGCACTATAAGGAATATGTTAAGTAACACATAGATGTCCTAAGAATGACTGATATTAAAAACAGTGTTTCCTCTTGCCTTAACCTTGAAATGAATGAAGAGAAAGATATTTTAAACCATCATTTATTTATTTGGTTGACACATTCATCATTTAACATTTGTCAAATGATACAACATATTTAAGATCTGTTAAGCCTCTTCTATATGCTAGGAATTTAACTAGGTACTGGAGGTTCACAGATTAATAGACACATTGCCTTTCCTCATTAAGCTCTTAGCAAGGACCTCAGAGACATCTGAAATTGGTCATAATCCATTAATGAAATTTAAAAACCCTTCAGTCTGTGGACATCTCTACTCAACAATTCTAACCATGTATTTCTAAATTCCATTGTAAATTTGATTCATCCTCTATTGTGTGTCAGTTGTTTCTTCATTGTAAAATTGTAATTTTGATGTAAGTTAATTCAACTGTACTTTCACCCAATCAAAGGTCAGTTATCATCTCTGATTAAATGAAGTACAGTTAGTTGTATCTGCATTTGTGATATCAGCTTTAGAAACAAGGATGCTAGAGATCCAGATATCAAGTGAATCTCTGCCTTATAAATAGCAAAGATAATAAGGCACTTCAGCCTTCTGCTAGTAAAACTTTATATAGGGTCTCTGTGACTAAAATTATAGGCATTTAGAATGTCAGTAAGGGGAAAAATCTTATTATGGTAAAATAGCACAGAGTTTGCCTCTCTATAATAGTTATGAGTTTCTTCCTTGCTTAAAATAACATGATTTTATGAGCTTATAATACCTGCTGGAAATTAAGAGGAGTACTGCATTTTGCAGCTCATTAAGTGTTGATTACGTAAGTATTTCTGGGTGAAGCATCATTCGAATTTTCCTCCAAAAGCAAAACTGATGGTTTTACTGTATTGATTTTGTCATTATTTTCTCAACCATGTGTTTGTAAAGTACATGATCACTCTTAGTTATTATCATGAGTATTCATGTTCATATCTATGAACAATCTTAGGTCTAAAAAATTTTGCAACAGAAGCAATAGAGAAATCTATGTAGTGTTAGCTGGAGTTAGCATTTATGGATCTTTTAGTTGATTATTCTATAGCTAGTTTCATTATCATCACATTATTTTCCTATCATATGTTATTTGAAATATGTATTAATATGAATTAATTTAGTTTTCAGTAGAGAACACTTTAAGCAATGGTTATAGCTCTTAGTTAGATCTTCAGATAGAACATGACTGAGTAATGATGGGACCCAGGGTGGCAGCTTATTGGTATAAAAACCAATTACTCCCATAGATTGCTCCAAATATGAAATATTTAGAGTTAGAGAGGGAGGAGGGAGACTGGCTAGTATTTCCTCAACAATTATTGTAGATTAACCTAGATATATCAGTTTGGGTCTAATCAGGAGACAGAAACCACACTGATTCTGGAGCTGAAAGGCAATAAATTGATAGTGGGAACACTAGGAATTAATCTTTACAATATCTCTGAATCTTTGTCCCTCAGCTTCTCTTCTCACCCTCATCATCCCATTATATTTTGAATATAACAGCTAGGATGAACCTGTTAAAATGGAAATTAGGTCTTGCCATTCCTTATTGTAAAACCTAGTGGGTCCCATTTCTTTCAGAGAAAAAGTTGAAGTCATTAAATGTACTGGATAATGGTGGTTTCTGTGTCTCCTCTGAGCTCACTCTCCACTCTGCCTCCTTCCCTCACACATCACCTCAGACATGGTCTTCTTGCTGTTAATCTAGCATTCCAGGCAGATCCTGCTTTAGAACTGGGCACTTGGTATTTCCCCTCCTGAGAAAGTTCTTCCCTGAGAGGGTGCATGACTTGCTCCTTCATTTCCATTCTTCACCTGTCAACTCCATATTCCTGGGGCATCTATCTCACCTTGTAACTTGCTCTTAACCCTTCAAATCCATTTTGTAAGTTGTTTAAAAAATTTCTCCTCCATACATGGAATTCTATATACCCATAATTGATCTTACTTGTGTTATACTAGTACTTATTTTGCAGGGTTATTGAAAAGATTAAATAATTAAATGTGCATATATGTATGTACATACATGAATATATTTATATTTATTTATTTGTAGCCCAACACACAAAGAACACTATATATAATATATATAATATATACATGTTATATATATATTTTTTTTCCAACAAGCCTTATAAATGATGACTTGATGACAAACTGTGTATGAACCTTAGAGACCCCTTTTTGTCTACATTAAAGGTAGGCTTCATTCTCCACTGAAATCTCGACAGGTGACTGCCTTGTTCCTCTTAAGACCTGAACTTCTGATGACAAGAAGTAGCTTGTAAAGATAAACATAAGAGGAAAGTATATCAAGAAAAATAATAAGCATCTATCCCATGTAGCCCTCTGATTATATATTTCCAAAGAAGACTCCCTAGAAAGAATTGACCAAGGATATAATAATGCATATTGTAATTATAGAGCTTTATAGAGGAGTATAAAAGACTTTTGAGAATACTGTATCAGGAGCAGCTATTTGGGATGTTGTCTTTAAGTGCAATTACACAGAATGCCTCCTCAGGCAAATGCTACACCCTGTTTTATTTATTTATTTATTTATTTATTTATTTATTTATTTATTTATTTATTTACTTTTTGCTTCATTCTCACCTATCCATAGGAAAGATTTCAGGCATCTTAGATCCCTTCTTCCTTCTCCTACTTCTTCCCCTGTCCATTTACAAGATCAAAGCTACTTACTTTTTCAATTCCTTTTTATTCCCTCTGCTCTAGTTTATGTCTAAGCATTTATCAGCATCCAAGCTTGTCTCATCTCTTTAATGTAACATTCACATTTGTGCAAATTATTCAGATTCGGATATCATGCATATCATGCACTAAGCACTTACCACGTTTCACACATTAAGATAGTTCACTTTTACCATTAATTCTCCCAATGACATTTTGAACATAGGGCTGGAAATAATTCATATTTCAAATGTATTACCTCATATTTATATCTCATATGTTGTCCTAAAATATAGGTCCTTTTGCAAAATGTAACTTTTGAATCTTGGTATTGAAAGATCTTTGTAATCCAATCCTTTGCTACTTCTCAGTCTTTATCTTCAATTTAATTGCCCCCCAGTAATTCATGCTCCAAATTTACCAGATGACTGTTTTACTCTTAATATTATAGGGAATTCAAATACACAAACTTTGTGCTTTCTCTTTGCCTGTAGTTAATGTTACTTATTCTCTGCCTATCAAAAATTGTATAATTTATCAGGTTATGGTTAAATACTACTTCTGTCATGAAACTTTCCCCAAGGCCACTTGGTCAAGATTCATGGCATTTTTCCCTAGATTCTTACAACACTCAGCATTTATTTCTAATATAGTACATTTTCATTCTGTTTACTATTGCAGTTGTTCATATATTTCTCTTCTCTTCAGACAAAAAGGTCCTGTAGGCAAAGACTATGCCTTATTTATTACTCAATTCTTATCATCTAGCACAGTGACTGTCACATAAAGTTTATTAATGAGGGTAAATCAAATATGGAGTAAGTGCTACACTTTTCCAAGGTGGTAGATTCAAGTTATCAGGTTAATCCCTATGGGCTATAATTAGCATGTTCAGCCAGCACCCTCAAATCAGAGTTAAGAGTGTCTCCCTCAAGTTCCCAAGACATGTTGTGCACTAAGAAGATTGCATAGTAATCCATCTTTAAAAATGACTTCTTGGGCTGGGGTTGTGGCTAAGTGGTAGAGTGTTTGCCTAGCATGTGTGAGGCACTGGGTTCGAGTCTCAGCACCACATATAAATAAATAAAATGAAGGTCCATTGACAACTAAAAATATTTTTAGAATACTGACTTCTTTTCCATGGTTTTAGTTACATGTTTCAAATATATGATATGGAAAATTGAAGAAATCAATAACTTATATGTTTTAAATCGTGCTGTGTTCCATGTGGTGTGATGAAATTTGATGTCATCCCTCTTGCTATGTGAATCACCCTTTTCCAGTGTATCCATGTTGTATAAACTGTCCTTCTATTTCTCAGTAGTCCTCTCAGTCATCTGAACAAATGTTGTTGTATCTCAATGCTTGTGTTCCAATCATTATTTTAGTTAATAGTGATACGAAAGTGCAAGACTTTTGATGACAATGTTCATATATGCCAAAGAAAAGAAGCTGTAAAGTCCTTCCTTTAAGTGAAAAGGTGAAAATACAATAAGATACTTGGGGGAGAGGGCAGGCTATATTCATGTATCTTAACAGCATATTTTAATAATCTGATTCATTATTATTGTTGATCTATTGCACTTAAATTATAAATTAAACTTTATTGTAGGTATGTATATAAACGGGAAAAATATGGCACATATAGGGTTTGGTTACTATCTGCACTTTCAGGCATCCACTGGGGCTCCTGGAAAGTATCAGATAAGGGGGCTAAGTGTATTGTAATTGCCTGTTTATGTGTCTTCCTTTCCTGTAGGGCTGTCTAGAGAACAGGGAACATGTGTGTAGCCTAATGGTGAGTACTTAGTGAATGTTTTTTTTTTTTAAAGAATAAATGAAGGCAGCCTGAACTTACACAATGTCTAATATTCTACCTGTGTTAAAGAGAGATGCTTTTTCTCAGCATCCTTCTGATGCTGAATTTTGGTTTACCTGTTTGAATCTGTCTCCAATAAATCAGAATGTAATTGGCAGAGAAAGGAGCACATCAATTGTTCTCTGGAGGAAATGGACAACTATGAACCATAATTGTGTTCAAAATGACCCTATTTTTGGTGTTTCTTATGTATAAACATAGCCTGAAACAAATGGACAGGATATTCGGCCAACATAGGCAAATGTTTAAGGTAAATGTAAAATACATATTTATCCCCTGCTTGCTATTAAGAGAGGTCTATCTGTTTTGTCTGATTTCCTATTTCAGTAATATAAAATTCTAAAGGCTAACTTCAACAAAAGCAACAGGAGATTTGATATTTAACAAGAGTAAATTCATGTAAGAAGACTCATCTGAACCAAAAACATTATGAAAGATGACCTGTGACATTCTCAACATAATGCCTAGGAGTTTGTTTAATTAGACTGAAAAATACAAAATGTTGCATGCGTAAAGAATCCAATAGTTAATATTTTTTTCTCTTATGTTAGCAACCCACTTGGCCTGAGATTTTCTAAACCAGGTGACTTTTTGAGTCTCATAAACATGACATTTTTATGAGTATAATAGTACAAAAGTATGTATCAATGCAACATATCTGAAATACTTTCTATCAGACCGTGACCTTTTTTATTTGACGTAATTTATGCATCTTAAAGCACACTGAGAAATTCTGTGATATAATATGAAATGTAAAAGTATTTTTAGTAAAATTGTTTAAACCTAGATGATAATTCAGGGTTGCAACACCTAGGTATGGCTGCTGATTGAAAATGGAGCTGCAGGCTCCTGGATTTGTTTTTCTACATTACCTTCCAGATGAGTAGGCCACAGGACATCTCAAATGTGTTCATATGGAAGAATATTGAGAAGAGTCACAAGAGAGCCTTTGAGGGGTTGGATTAGAGTTCATGGGATATTTGCTCCTTCTCTTTGAAATGGAAAATAAATGCTAAGGATTCCAAGATGGTGTACACACGATATATGAGGATATTATCAAAATCTCCCTTCCATTATTTTCTTTAAATCACTTCAAATGTCTGAATATATCTGACTGAAATCTCATATTCCCTGCAGTGTTGGTGCAAGTAATTGGGGAAACCATGAGAAATGGGTAATGCTATATTAGAACATGTGGCTATGCTTCTCTTCCTCACCCCAGCATCCACAGAAGTCAGATATGAAGTGACTAAGTGATTCTATTATAGTAGGAAGCTTGAGAGAAGTTCTTAATGGGTAAAATAAGTCAGTTCTTTCATTAGATAGGATAAGAAATCTTCCCCTTATTGTTTGAAAAATTCCTCCTCATATGTTAGAACCAAGTTCAAATGGCCTGCACTGTGAAAGATATGTTAAAGTCTCTTGTTATAGCCATAAACATTTCTAGTATGCTCTCTGCCATCTATATAACAGGCATTGTATGAAACAAATATGAAAAGACATGACCTTTACACTCAAGGATCTAACAGTCCAGAAAGGAAGACAGAAACATGCCCATAAGGCACCATTATTATTACAGAATGTAATAATTAAAAAGTTTCTCAATTTACCTGGAAAACAATTATTGAAGACTTTTCTAAAGACGTGATCAAACTAACTTGTGTTCTTGTTTATGCAACTCTTGTTGTTTTTAATTAAAAGTTTTCAAAAGATCTCTCAGGAACTTCAAGAACAAGGAATGAAACCAGAAACTGAAATGAAACTGGGATCCTTGCTTTCTGCTTCTCATCTCTTTTCTTAAAAAGTTGTCCTTTGTCTCTCCCTTTCTATGTCTTTGCTTATGTCTCTCTGTCTCTTTTTCTTGTTCAACCAACTACCAGTATTTTAAAATTTTCATAGTAAAGCATGGCCACTTTTATGTACATGTTACAGAGAGTGCTTTCTGGAAAAAAGAATCTGAAGGGCCCATCTTGGGTCACTGTCTCCCCCTAATACTATGTTTTATAAAATGGGATAAGAATAATACATCAGAAACACAATTTCTGGTCTATAGGGTCCTGGATAATGAGAGGAGTTCCCAGTGAAAAGTGGTTGGATTGGTAACTATAAGAATTAATTACGTAAGCATATGCACACAATTCCATTAGTTCAATATGACTGAAACAAAGCTATGAAGTGGAGGTATAGGCAGAAGATGAGATATAGTGCCAGGCAGAGGCAAATTTTAAGGACTTTGAAGTTGGACTTTGTCTTACAGGGTAAGTCATTGAAGAAGTTCAAGCACTGATGTGATAAAGCTTTGTAATGGAACTTTAGTGTATAGCACTATTGATTGAAGAAGAGGAACTAGAGAAAAAATAGTTTGGAGACTTATTAATATGTATAACTGCATAATGAACATAATGATATTATATATTATATTCAACAATGACACTGTATAAAATGCTATATATATATATTAGATATAACATCATATATAATTGTGTATTATTAGTATTGCTATTGAGTTTGAGGCACTCATTGGTAATACAAGGGGAGATACTATATAAAGAACTAGGATTCCTTTAGTACTCACTGTGTTCCAGGTTTCCCCCTTAATATATTATTATCTTATTTAATCTATGTAAGTACCCAATGAGGACTAATCCAACATACTAATAAGAATCTTGCTCATTTTTGTCCCCATTTTACAGATGGAGATTTTGAGGTATATGAAGGTTAAGTGACTTGCCCAGGATCACACACCTAGAAGAGCAGGATTTACATACACACCATCTGGTTGCACTGTATACTCTTACCCTGCATGGTTTGGGGTTTCTCAGTGCAACTATTTGTATATGCTGTTCAGAAGATCAGGGACAATAGTTGCATCAGTACTACTTTAAACTTTTCTGTTTTCTCCTCTAGACTATGATTTCCTTAAGATTAGGAATGGAGTCCTTCTCATTTTTTTCCTAATTCCTAGCACAGATATTGTTATTTTGTAAGCTTGCCAGGATTTATGGTTCTAGACTCTTCCATGACTTTCTGAATTTAAGTGTGGCTATGTATTTTTTTTTTTTTTTGGCTCATGAAAGATGAACAGAAGTGTTCTGTTTCACTTCTACATGGAAGTATTTTAGAGTTCCAGAGTGATTCTCAATGCTCTGTTTCTTTGCTCTGAAAAATTGAAATCTCATCTTTTTCTGGAAGAATTATAAGATAGTAGAACCTCTGTTAGCTTGGATTTCTGAGTGACTACATGGAGCAAAACTTCCTCTCACCTCTGCCAAAATGTATCGGACAAATAGTTTCCAGGAGACGTACACTTTTATAGATTTAAGCCACTGAATTTTGGAAGTTATATATTACTACAACATAATATAGCCCATCCTGTTTGACACAGTAATAGTTGATTGACTACTAATAAGTATCTGCCAATCATTTCTAATTCCCATTGTTCATATCAAGACAGATAATAATTTAAAGAATCATTGGACTCTCTTCTAAAAGAGTCAGTTTTGTAAATAGTGGTGATGAGAAGTTGAAAGCTATATGACACACCCATTATTTATCTATAGTCTGAGGAAACAAATATATTTTCCTTTTACCAATATTGCTATAATGACTTAAGTAATTTGAATTTGTGAAGCTCCTTATATTTTAGGCATTGGTTAAGTGCTAGAAACTGTCATAGATGCTGTGAATTTATTAGTAGGCAAAATAATAAAAATATGCTCTTCTAGTGCTTATATGTAAGTTGGTAAGACAGAATGAGTACAGTAGACTGTGCATTAGACATTGTTAGATGTCATAGAGAAAAATAAAGGAGATGAGGGACTGAAGAGTACAGTGAAGTTTCAGGGTTACAATTTTGAATAGGATGAGTGTCATCGAATAAAGTGTCATTGGAAAAAAAAAAGTTGAAATAGAGCCATAAAGGTATCTGGAGGAAAGTTCTAGGCAAAAAGTAAAGCAAGTGAGAATTTCCTGAAAGAGGAGTCTGTTTGGTATTTTTTTACTGTGGTATTAAAAGCATAATATTATATGTACCTTCTTAACAAATATTTCAAGTACTTGGTCCTTGTTTCATATATATCACTGTAATTTGATTATGCAGTACTTCCCTGCATGCCTAACTTTATTACCTAAAGTAGTACTGGATATCCTTTATGTCAGGAGCCATGCATTATTATCAGGTTTTTATGTTGGGTTTGAATACCCACCAGGTGTCTATATATTTCAGTTTGAAGGGAAGGGTAAAACCTTGGCACAGTAATCCTCAGTCTGGTCCCTGAACCAGTTATGAGTATCATTTGGGAACTTGTTAAGAATGCAAATTCTCAGACCTTAGCACAGACTTACTGAATCAGAATACTGGGGTTGAAACTCAGCATCTGGTTTTAACAAGCCCTCCAGGGCATTCTTAAGTATGGTAGAGTTTAAGGACCTGTGCTAGAACAGATAACTCTGGATCTTGGTAAAATGATGGCTTTGGGCACAGTTGGCATTTTGTCCAATAGGTCCCATTTAAATGTCTCATTTTTTTTCCATTCCTTTTTTAGTTTCCCAGTGTCCTCATGTTCATATCTTCCTATCACATCTCCACTATGTCATGACACTCCTTTGCTGTACTGACTTCTCCAATTTTCTTGAACACATCAGGCCTATTACTGCCTTAGAGACTCCACCAGCTGGTCCCTCTGCTTGTAGCATTCTTTCCTATGTCTTTGAAGTGATCGATGCTGTCTTGTCATTCAGATTTCAGTTTACATGACACCTGCTCAGAAAAAACCATCTGCAAGGAACTAATTTAAAATAGCCAATCAGTCATTCTGTAATGGCATCTACTTTATTTCTCTTCATAGCATTTATCACCATCTCCCACAATATAAATTTGTTTGCTTATTATCTGTCTTCCGTATTGGAATAAAGCTCCATAAGGATAAGGACTTTTTTGTCCGATTATTTATATTTTTATACATTGTAGTTAGTGTATTCCCTGGCACATAGTAGGGGCTTATAGTATTTTAAAAGCTTCTGTACAGCACAGGAAAAGAGATAATGGGAAAACGTATTTGAAAGCCATATATCTGATAAGCAGTTCATATTCAGAATATACAAGCAGTTCCTACAACTTGAAACCAAAACATAAGTATCCTGATTTTAAAAATGTTCAGGAAATTTAAAGAGACAATTTTCGAAGGAAAATATACAGATATTCAATAAGCACATGAGAATATGCCCGACATCTCTAGTCATAAGAGAAATGCAAATCAATACCAGAGATATGACCTTGCACTCATTAGAATGGCTATTACAAAAAGAACAGGAAATAAGAAGTATTGGGGAGGATGTGAAATAATTGAAACCCTTGTTCACTGTTGGTAGAATTGTAAAACAGAGGAGCCATTATGAAAAACAAATGTAGGTTTCTAAATTAAATGAAGATTTACCATATGACTCAGTAATCCCACTTCTGGACATATTTTCAATATTATTCAAAGCAGAATCTTTAAAATACATTTGTGTACCCATGCTCATTACAGCATTACTCACAATATCAATAGATAAAAGCAACACAAATGACCATCAGCAGATGAATAGATATAGAGAATGTGATATATACATAGAGAGAATTATTATTCAATCCTAAAAATGAAGGCAAAGGAAATTCTGATGCATGCTATGACATGGATGAACTACAAAAACATTAAGCTAAGTGGTATAAACCACTCACAAAAAGATAAATACCATGTGATTATGCTTCTCTGAACTATCTAAATTAGTCGAAAGCACAGAAACAAAGTAAAAATGTGGTTGTCAAGGGTTGGAGACAAGGAGGAGGAGGAATTACGTTTTAGTGGGTTTCAATTTTCTTTTTTTTAATTAGTTGTGCATGACAATACAATGATCTTGACCTTTCATACATTTGAATCAAATGGGGTATAATTTCTCATTTTTCTGAGTGTACAGGTTGCAGAATCATATTGGTCATGCAGTCACGTATATACATACAGCAATAATAATTGTCTATTTTATTCTGCTGCCCTTCCTATCCCCCCTTCCCCTCCCCTCCCCTCCCATCACTTCTTTCTACCCAATCTAATGTGACACATTTCTTTTTTTTTTCCCCTCACAACATCATACATGTATTCTGTATAACGATGAGGGTATCCTTCCATCTTCTGTGCAATTCTCCTTCTCCCTCCCATTCCCTCCCACCTCTCTTCCCTATTTAGTGGTAATCTTCTTCTCATGCTCTTCCTCCCTACCCCATTTTGAGTCACCCCCCTTATTTCAGAGAAGATATTCAGCCTTTGTTTTTTAGGGATTGGCTAACTTCACTTAGCATAATCTGCTCTAATGCCATCCATTTCCCTACAAATGCCATGATCTTGTTATTTTTTAGTGCTGTGTAATATTCCATTGTGTATAAATGCCACATTTTTTTTATCCATTCATCTATTAAAGGTCATCTAGGTTGGTTACACAGTTATTGTGTATTGTGCTGCTATAAACATTGATGGGGCTGTGTCCCTGTAGTATGCTGTTTTTAGGTCTTTTGGGTATAGTCCGAGATGGGGAATAGCTGGGTCAAATGGTGGTTCCATTCCCAGCTTTCCAAGGAATCTCCATACTGCTTTCCAAATTGGCTGCACCAATTTGCAGTCCTACCAGCAGTGTATGAGTGTACCTTTCTCCCCACATCCTCGCCAGCACTTGTTATTGTTTGACTTCATAATGGCTGCCATTCTTACTGGAGTGAGGGTTTCGATTTTCTAAGATGAAAAAGTTCTAGAGACCTGTTGCACAACAGTGTGAGTATACTAAATATTCCTGAACAGTACACTTAAAAATTGTTAAGATGATGAATTTGATATTATGTGTTTTTTAACATAATAAAAATATATAGAGGATAGATAGATACAATTGATTATACCCAAATATGGTGGGAAGGCACCCCAATTGTAGCTGAGGCTCTATTCAAGGAGGATGTCAAAGCTGTGAAGCTGCCAGATAGGATACAGGGATAGGAAACTTCATGATGTATAGGAAGATCTAAGAAATAAAGACAAAATTTTGAGTAAATATTTGAGAAAATAAGTGCATATTATGAAGATAATTGAAGTGAGGCCTTTTATGGTTACATAAGGCAGTAACAAATATATAAAGAGGTGAAGCTAGGCTGAACTCAGGTGTTGGATGGAAATTGAAGGTATTTGAGTTAGTTCTGTATTTAATATATAATATAGAATTATAGATGTAAATGTGTATAAATATTTGTATGTATATAAATATATATCCCAAACATGCATGCACACATACACACACATATATTTTTAACTCAGTTCATTGAGCAGCCCTGAGAGCAGTGATATTCAGACGAAAACAAACACACTTTTTGCCTAGATATTTGTTTATAAATACCAAGATCACTGACCAATAAAAGAAGACAGAGCTCTTCTGAAAAATGATTGCATCTAAGTAGGATTGGAGCAAAGAAAGTACTAGTTGAATATGGAAAGCATTTTTAGCTTTCAAAATATGAAAGTGAGAAAAATGTGGTCTAAGAGTTATGGATGTAATAACTAATTTTATGTGTCAAGTTGGGCAGAGGTACCCATATATTGATTAAAAATTATTCTAGATGTTTTTGTGTAGATGTTTCTGCACCAGATTAATATTTCAATGAGTAGAATGAGTAAAGTAAATTGGTTTATAGATATAGGTGGGGCTCATTCAATCTATTTGGAAGCCTGGTTAAAACAAACAGAAGAAATAAGGGAGAATTTATTCTTTCTGCTTGTTTTCAAACTGTGACATCAGTCTTTTCCTATACTAGGACTGAAACTTTCTCCAATGGTCTCTTACAACTTGGGAACCACACTTCTGGCTCTCCTGTGTCCTTTGCTTCAAATGGCAGATGATGTGACTTCTTAGCCTCCATAATTACATTATTTTTCTCTCTCCTCTTTTCCTTCCTCCTCCCCTTTCCCTCTCTCTCTCTCTCTCTCTCTCTCTCTGTGTGTGTGTGTGTGTGTGTGTGTATATATATATA
>NW_026000272.1:5862499-5883961 GCF_001458135.2 Marmota marmota marmota
TATATATATATATATATATATAACTACTATTGTTTATGTTCCTTTGGAGAACCCTAAAACAATATGAATATGTCAAAAACATACAAAGCAGAGCTTATAAGATTCATACTAGTCAAATCCAGGACAATTTAAATATATAAAAATGCATTATATGTATTATCAGTACATATTATGGCAGTAATGGATTATAATCTAACAAACACAGTGATCCATGGATACTTTCATACATAAATAAATGAATAAATAAATGGAGGAAAAGAGGGAGCTCTTCCTTATAGTAGAATACTACCTAATAAATATAAATTGGATGATCAAATTAGAAGATCATCATTTAACAATCATTATGGAAATAACTAATTCAGGATAAAAACAGAAACCAATGCTAAAACTAGTAGATAAAAATGGAATGAGAGGTAGGAATTTACATAGTCCAAAAATATTTTCACCACAAATGCTTATCTTTATGAGAAAGAAAACAAGGTTATTACATAGTATAAAATAGGATATATACCATATTATTCAAGAATCCTGAGAACAACTCATAATAAAGGATATTCTACAATATAATTTATTTGCAATTTTTAAGAAAGTCAAGGAAATACCTATAAACTATTCCAGATTTTAAAAGGACTGACAGAATATATCATCAAGGAATGAACTATGATTCTAGATTGCATTTTTACTATGAAAGACATTATTGAGACAATTGGTAAAACTTGAGTCAGGTCTCTGGAAAAATGCACATAGTTACTCATAACTTTTTCTTGCCACTTTTAAGTAGATTTGGCTTTGATCTAAATGCAATTTTTTAAAAAAATAAAACACTAAAGAAAAAGAATAAAATAATTCCACATAGGAAACTACTTAATTTTTATTTAGATCAAATTTTATTTAATTTTTGAACATTGATTATGTGCAAGTGATTATGCTAGTTATAATGATGATTAACATGTAATAATGGCTAGTGTTCAAGAAATATTTATCCAAAGGCTACTTACTGTGTGTCAAGTCAGAGTGATCAGAGAGCTAACTTGATTTGTTTTTCTGAGAACACTCAGTGCTATTTGATGTACAGTATCTGAAAACAGTTGTTTTATTTTTTTGTCAAAATTATTTGTTGTGTATTGTGTGAAGTCAGTTCATGGTATCATTTCCTCCATCATGGCCACAGACAGAAATTCTGTGCGATTTTATTTTCTACAAATACTCAGATATGTATTTTACAGTTTCTGATAAAGCTAAATGCACACTTAACATATGGTCCAGTCATTCCACTTCTACATATTTTCCCCTAGAGAAATTCAAGCATATGCCTATACTATGATTTGTACATGAATGTTTACTGTAACTTTACTGTAATAACCCCAAACTGGAAGCAGTCAGAATGTCCATCAAGAGGTGAACGCTTAACAAAGTTTGGGTATAGCTATACAATGGAACAAGAAGAAAGAAAGTATAGATATATGCAACAACATCTGAGGAAGATTTTACAGAAGGGAAAAAGCCAGATAGAAAAGTGTGTATATGATTTTTATATGGAATTTGAGAACAACCAAAACTAACCTGGAGTGACAGAAAGAAGATCAGTAGTCCAAAGGAGCAGGAGGGAATTTGGGGGGATAATAGAAATACTCTGTATCTTGATTATGTTGTTGATTATATGTTTATCAAAACACATTTAACCAGTCACTTAAAATAGGTGTATTTTATTTTATGGAAATTATTCTTCAATAAAGTATATTTAAAAATAAAAAATAACAGAGTAACCCTCCCAATAACAACAAATAAAATCATTACATATAGGCCAACACAAATTTAGAATTTCTGACTCAACTCTCCTTTGTTTAACTCTTGCTACAAAGACAGCATTATGATAATCACAATAATATCTAACATTTATGGAGTGTTAAACATGTATAGGTGCTGTGCTAACTGCTTTTCATGCTTTTCTAAAAGATTCATTCTCTCTTTTTTAAATTCTTTTTTAGTTGTACATAACATGATTTATTTATTTATTTATTTATTTATTTAATTTATTTATGGTGCTGAGGATCTAACCCAGTGCCTCACACATGCAAGGCAAGCGCTCTACAACTGAGCCACAACCCCAGCCCCAAAGATTCATTCTTTGAAAAAAATGATCAATGTGCTCCTGTCTTCATGGAGATTATACACCAATTATGGGAAACAAACTTGTCAATGAACAGGCAAAATAGGAAAAGTTTATTATGAACTCTCTGTTTAGGGCATGTATATACATACATGTACAAGTGTACTCACTCTAATATATGTAAGTGATATTCTAGGCTACTGCTCTTCTTGCATACTCACTCCATAACTGCTAGCTAAGACGCCCCTGGTGACCTCTGCATATCCACATACATATTTGGCCACATTCTTCCAATTACTAGGACATACTCACTCAAAAATTTCCAGACAAAGTATACTTTGAACCTAAAGCCATCACACATTCCTCTTTTACTTATTTTTCCTTCCTGCACCCACTGATTGTTTTTACCATACAGAACACAAAACTGTAGGCACTGGGAAAAATTTTTATTGATTTTCATCCATTAAATTTTAATGAAAAGTGCACTAGGATAGGTTACATATTCAGATGCAAATATGACTGAATCTTTGCCTGATGGAACCTATCAAGGGGTGTGTACATGAAAGTGACCATCACAACCATTGCTACCCTGATACCACCATGCTTTTCACCATCTTTGTAGAAACACTGAGTCTCCAGTTCTTGTAATTCTTTGTGGTACAACAGACTATTCCTGGGAAGTCATTTGAGTTCCATTCAGCATCAGTATGTCCAAGCTGAAACCATCTGGACCAAAGTTGTTTAGTATGTGGTCCATGGACTGGGGATGGGGATTAGACTGAAATCTGTATGCAGTGTCAGACTAAGCATTTATGAACTTTTAAAGCACTTTGACATTAAATTGTCCTCCAAGAGTGTAACTTTGTACCTTAGAAAAGTATTGGTCTGTGAGTTATTGGGATAAAAATGTCTTTCTCTACAGATAGTTTGAGAAGCCTGATTCCCTCATGTCACCATTGTAGAAACTGAAATTGAGTGTGAAGTGACTTGCCCGAGGGCTCCTGACTTTTGGTTTAGACTCGTTATCTTGCATGTTCCAACATTATGTTCAGAACTGAGAAGAGGCAGAATGCTATATCAATATCCAAAATGTTACTTATGGCTACAATTTGCAGAGTACTGCCTGTATGTGTCAGGAAATGCACGAGACAATTTTCACACATTATCTTGATAGCACATCTTATTATCATCATTTTTTACATATTATTATCATCATTTTTCAGATGAGGAGATTGTAGCTCAGAAAATTATATGTACTTGACTGATATCAGCCAAGAGTTAAGTGGTAGTACCAGGATTCAAACACAAGTTTATGTAGATTTGAGCTCTCACATACTATACTACTACATACATATCATCTTAGTGAATCCTCAAACCATCTTTGTCAGCTTTTTGTCACTGTGGTCAAAATACTTGACATAAACAACTAAAAGGTGGAAAAAGTTTATTTTGGTTCAAGGTTTCAGAGGTTTTTGTCCAGGGTTGGCCAGCTCCCTGTCTTTGGGCTTGAGGTGAAGCGAACATCATAGCAGAAAGGGGTGGTGAAGGAAAGCTGTTCAACTCATGGCAGCCAGGAAGCAGAGAGAGTGAGAGAGAAGGGGCTGGGGACAAGAAATATCTTTCCAAGCACACTTACAGAGAACTGCTTACTCCTTCTATACCTCATGACCTATAGTTTCCATGTTTTCCCCATAGTTCGTTCAATTATTAAAGGATTCACCCATTGATGAGGTCAGAGCCCTAATGATTCCATCACTTCCCCAAAGCCCCACCTCTGAACATTGCTCCATTGGGGATTGAACGTTCAATACAGGAGATTTTGAGGGCATTCCATGTCCAAAGCATAGCACAATCCTATAGGGTACATATTATTATTAATCCCATTTTACAGTTAGAGAAACTAAAGCTCCAAGAGATTAAATGACTTGCCTATAAACATATAGTTAATGAGTGATAGAGCTGGATTTAATTTGTTGGCTTTAAACCCACATGCTTTCCCACTATGCTACACTGCTTTAAAAGGTTCAAGTGAGAAATGTGAGCAAGATAATAGGATATTGTTCTCTTGGTATTGAAGCATATCGGTTTCATGGGAAAGGTCACAAGACTGGGGGAGTTCGGAAGTCTAATCTGGGACTCATGCCAAGGTCTGAGTCCTGTCTTGTTGGCACATACTTAGACTGGGCATATATCAGTGTGTCACCAGTGTGGGCTATAGCTCATGTTGACTGTTTAACTCCTTTTCTGTAGCCAAGTCTCAATGGAATTCTTTAAGATTCTTCTGCACTCTCTCAGTCCAGGCAGATGCCAGTGGTCTTCTCTTTGCCTGGAATTATCTTTTTCTCCACTTTATCTAACTAATGCCTATTTATAATTCAAATAGTGTAAGTTTTATTTCTTCTAATAACCTTCAGGCAACCACCCTAAGGAAGTCAGTCCTACCCATTATGCAACTTCATAGTGTACTAAAATTCTCTGTAACAATCCACATACTTGTAAAGGATGGATTGTATAATTCCTGTTTTCACTTTCTCTTAGGATGTAAGCTTTGAGATAGCAGGGCCTTTGTCTGGCTCACTCTTGCATCTCCAGTTCCTAGCTTCAGGCCAGGCATGCAAGATACTCAATTAATACCTTTGTTTTGGAAATAAAAGAATAGATGCATGGATGCAAATGTTGGATTCTTATGCAAACTTGTCTGTACTCTCTGTATTCAGTTAGACCACTATTTCCTAAACTTGTCTGATGATAACAGTCACCCATAGTGATTGCTATAAATATAGATTTTCAGATACAGAAGCCTGAGGGTTATCCAGAAATCTCTATTTCTTTGCTAGCATACTAGGTGATACTTATGACTAGGTAAATTTGGCAAATACTGATTTCACATATCTGTGTCTTTGGGAGAGTAGTATTTGATAATTGGGTCTCGTTAATTGTATTATTAAAACTAACACTGTAGCATTAGTTATTTAAATATATTAGACAAAATGTTATTTACAATGTTAAACTTGGAGTTCTGATCAGAGGACCCCCTGTTCAGTTGACTGACATGGGTTACCACAGAGGACAGGATAAAACCCAAACCCCTTGCCCTACCAATGAGAGATTCCTATAATCTGACATCTTTTCCTATTGTCTCCTTTCACATGCCCTCTGATTCGTGTACACCAATCCACCTACTCTTCACCATTCATACCACACAGCCCAAATCTTTAACTGTAGTAATGTTAGTGTTCTATGTTGAAATGTCTTTGCTCCCATTTTTGTATCTTCAAATAATACTTTTTAGATTCAATTCAGTGCTTCTTCTTTCGTGTAGCATTCTGTGCTTCCACTTCTGAACTCTGCTTGCTTTGCAACCTACCTCTTTTATGACTGATCATACTCAACTTCATATCATAGCTCTTTATGTCTCCATGTTATTTATCACTCCTTTTAGTATATGAGTGACTTGAGGGCTAGATCCACATCCAAACCCAAGTAACTTTGGACTCCCTTGAGGCACACACACACATCATTTTGTGTGTGTGTACTTAGTAGATGCAAGGTATTTGTTTAAGGCTTTTACCTACCAGCTCTCTGGCACTGTTAAAAAAAATTGATTATTGTAGACTTGTTCAATGATTCTGTTCTTTGCACATCCAAACACAACTAAATCTTCATCCATCTTTTCCTTTTATCTAGAAGAACAGGCACATCTATTCCTTTCTAAGGCAAACCCCTCCACAAAGTTATTTAAACATTTGATGAATAAAAATAGGAATTCATTAGGATAGACTAGGTAATTGTGTGGTAAGATAAAAACTATTCTCAGTAACTTAGTGCATCAAAACTTTATTTCTCTCTCATCCTACATCCAAAATATAGCTCAGAAGGGACTTCTGCTCCTTGTGGTCACTAGAGTGATGGAGGCTTCTTCCCATCATATGCTTCCCAAATGACTGTAGCAAGAGGGGCAGAGCATAGTAAATTAGCCATTGTTTCTCAAAGCTTCCACCATCACTTCTATTACACCTTACTTCCATTCACATTTTATTGGCCAAAGCAAGTCATATGGCTTAATTTAAAAGGAGGCAAGGAAGTGTAATCTGTAATTTGCCTGAAAGGAGGAGAGAATTTGAATATTTGCAGATATCCCAAATGATTACCAAAATGTATGGAAACAGCATGTTTCAGTGGCAATTTTCTCTTTCTCCTGACTAATGGTTTTAACAGACCTTACTTTCTTTGGCTCACTGATATGAGCCATGACATGACCATATGACTGGGGAAAAATGGAGTCATCTGTGGCCTATACAGATGCAGGAATGTTAATTACAAACTGACTCTGTCTTTGGTAGAGAGTCCTGAAAGTTCCAGAGTTAAGAAACTGAGACAGAGCAGGACAAGTTTGGGAAATGACAGACTCTGTTATTTAGAGGACACTTAATTACACTTCATAATTTGCAATTTAGTGCTTGATGTTCCATGTAGAAAACATCTGCTTCCTTATAAAGAATATATAGGAAACAATAGCCCCAAAGGTACTTTTTGGAAGGAGATTTTAAAGAGCATCCAGGTGTGCTGATAACTAACCCTTTTGTGTGGCAATCATTTAGATTCAGTCCCTGACTCCAACGTGACATGGTTTTGCATGTTTGATAATGGCATTTAACCTTTCTCCATATTATTTGTCTGCTTTGAAAAGGAAATGATACTTGCTTTGAAAGATCTTTGGAATTTCAAAGGAAAGGACTAGGTACTAATCACAACATTGCATAAGAGAGCCTTTATGGGTGATATGCTTTGGCTAACATATGATCTTAAAAAATTTATGCCTTTAGACAGGGTGCATGACATAGAACAAAAAGTTCATCTTTGGAATCAGAAAGACATCACTTTGAGACCCAGCTCTGTCACTCCCTAGTCCTATAAACTTTGAAAAGGCATGGCTCTGTAAAATGGAACAACATTTACCTTGCAGGACTTTTCTGTTAAGTAAATGTGAGAAATCATATAACTCATGTACCATAGTTCTTTTTTAAAATTTGTCTTTTTATGTTTTTAAAATTATAGCTTTATAGTTTAGTAATTAGGTTTGTCCCAATGAATTCATACATGCGTAGAAATCAATTTCAGTTCATGATCTTCCCTTTTCCTCCCCCTTCCTTTTTACTTCCTCTACTAGACTGCCTTTTGCTCCTCTATTAATTTATATTTGATAGATTCTTTATGTTATCCTACCCTTCCCTCTCCCTTTTCCTGATTTTACACTAGCTTCCACATATGAGACAAAACACTTGACTTTTGAGTTTCTGAGTTTGGCTTATTTTGCTTAGCATGATATTCTCTGTTTATCCATTTACCAGCAAATGCCATAATTTCATAATTTCATAGTTTTTAAAGACTGAATAGAATTCCTTTGTGTCTGTGTTTGTATGTTTGTGTATGCATGTGCATATGTGTGCATGATAATTTTTAATCCATTTATCTATTGATGGTCACCTAAGTTGATCCCATAATTTATCTATTGTGAATTGTGCTGCTTTAAAAATTGATGTGGCTTTATCCCTGTACTATTCTAATTTTAGATCTTTGGGAAAAATCCTGAGGAGTGAGATAACTGAGTCATATGGTGGTTCCATTTCTATTATTTTGAGCAATCTCCATACTACTTTCCAGAATAGTAATTCTAATCTGCAGTCCTACCAACAATGTACAAGTATATCTTTTTCCCCAGAACCTCAACAATTTATCATTGCTGATATTCTTGGTCATTGCTATTCTTACTTGAGTGAGATGAAGTCATAGTGCATTTTTCTGATAGCTTCAGATGTTGAACATTATTTCATATATTTGTTAGCCAGTTATATTTCTTCTTTTGAGAAATTTTTGTTCAGTTATTTTGACCATTTATTGAATGGGTTAATTTATTTTTTGTTTTAAGATTTTTGAGTTCTTTGTATATTCTGGTTGTTAATCCTTTATTGGAAGAGTAGCTGGCCAAGATTTTCTTCCATTATGTAGGCTATATCTTCATTTTCTTAATCATTTCCTTTACAATGCAGAAGCTTTCTAATTAATGGCATCCCACTTATTGGTTCTTGGTTTTATTTCTTACACTTTGGGCATCTTTTTAAGGAAGTAAGCACCAGCACATACATGATGGAGTGTTGAACATATGTTTTCATCTAGCAGTTGTAAAGTTTCTGGTCTAATTCCTAAGTTATTGATCCATTTTGATTTGAGTTCCGGACAGGGTGAGAGATAGGGATCTAATTTCATTCATTTTTTTTTTCAAATAGTTATCCAGTTTTCCTAGCACCATTTGTTAAAAATATTGTCTTTTTTCCAACATATATTTTTGGCACCTTTGGCAAATATCAGATGACAATAGGCACATGGATTTGTCTCTGTGTCTTGTGTTCTGTTGTCTTGATTGTGTTCTCTGTGTCCTGTGTTCTCTTGTCTCTTGTTTTCTATTTGTCTTAATGTTTATTTTAATGGCAATACTATGCTGTTTTTGTTACTATAGCTCTCTAGTTTTTGTTACAATTCCTAATTTCAGATCAGGTATTGTGATACCTCCTGCTTTGCTTTTGTTGCTTAGTATTGCTTTGGCTATTCTAGGTCTCTTATTTTACCCAATGGATTTAAGAATTGTTTTTTCTAATTCTCTGAAGAATGTCATTGGTATTTTGATGGTAGTATGGCAGTTTTGACAATATTGATTTTGATTCTGCCTATCCAGGAACATGGGATGTCTTTCCATCTCCTAAGGTCTTCTTCAGTTTCTTTCTTCACATGCTTATAATTCATTGTAGAGTTCTTTTACCTGCTTGGTTACATTATTTCACAAATATTTAATTTTTGTTGAGGTTATTGTGAATGGGATAGTTTTCCTGATTTCTTCCTTGGCTGATTCACTGTTGGACTTTAGGAAAGTTATTTATTTATGGGTGTTGATCTCATATCCTGCTACTTTAGTAAACTCACTTACAAGCTCTAGAAGTCTTCTGGTGGAGCTTTTTAGATTTTCTAAATATAGGATCATATTATCTTTAAATGGATAGTTTGACATGTTTTTTTTTTCCTGTTTGTATCCCTTTGACTGGTTTTATTGCCTGAGATCTCTGCTTAATGTTTCAAGGAGTATATTAAATAGGAGTGCTGAAAGTGGGCAGCCTTGTCTTATTCCTGCTTTTAGAGGAGATGCTTTTAATTTTTCTTCTTTTAACATGACATAGTTTTGGGGTTCCTTATAAATGGCCTTTATGACATTGAGGTAGGTTCCTTCAATACCTAGCTTCTCCACTGTTTTTAACATGAATGGGTGTAGGATTTCGTCAAAGGCCATTTCTGCATCTATTGAGGTAATCATATGATTTTTGTCCTTAACTCTATTTAAATGGTGATTTGCATTTATTGATTTGCATATGTTCAACCAGATTTGCATCCCTAGGGTGAAACCTACTTTATCATGATGTACTATCTTTCTGATATGTTTTTGAATGTGGTTTGCTAATATTTGATTAAGGATTTTTGCAGCTATGTTCATCAAGGATATTGGTCTGAGTTTTCTTTCCTTGATGTATCTTTGTCTGGTTTTGATATCAGGGCTACAGTGGCTTCATAAAAGTCTTTGTGAGTGTTCCCTCCCTTTTAATTTCATGGGATAATTTGAGAAAAACTGGCATTATTTCTCTATAAATGTCTGGTAAAAGTCATCTGAGAATCCATCAGGTCCTGGGCTTTTCATTTTTGAAGGCTTCTAATTGCTGTTTTAATTTCATTATTTCATATTGATCTGTTTAGCTTTTATATATCTTCCCAATTCAATTTGGGAAAGTCATATGTGTCTACAAATTTGTCAATGTCTTCCTTATTTTCCAGTTTTATTAGAGTATACATTTTCAAAATAGGTTCTGATAGTCCTCTGGATTTCAGAAAGGTCTGTGGTAATATCTCCTTTTTCTTCTCCGATCTTGTTGATTTGCATTTTCTCTTTCTTTTGGTTAGTTTAACTAAGGGTTTGTCAATCTTATTTATCTTTTCAAAGAAGCAATTCTTTATCACATTGATTGTGCATGTTGCTTTCTTATTTTTGATTTCATTGATTTCAGCTGTGAACTTAATTATTTCCTGTTTTCTACTCCTATTGGGGTTAGTTTGTTCTTTTTTAAGGCCTTGAGGTGACTCATAAGCTTATTTAATTGGGATCTAATTTTTTATTGTAGGTACACAGTACTATGAATTTTCTTCTTAGTTCTGGTTTCATACTTTCCCAGGTGTTATGTTGTATGTCTGTTCCTGTTTGTTTCTAAGAATTTATTGATTTATACTCTTATTTCTTCTTTGATCTATTCTTCATTTTAAAAGAATATTATTCAATCTCCATGTGTTTTTATGGTTTCTATTATTTTTCTTGCTGTTGATTTCTAGTTACATTCCATTATTATCTGATGGAGTACATGGGATTATGGTGATAATTTATTTGCTTTGTTTTGTGGCTGGGAGTGGTGGCACATGCCTGTAATCCCAGCAGCTCAGAAGGCTGAGATAGGAGAATCCAGAGTTCAAAGCCAGCCTCAGCAACAGTGAGGCCCTAAGCAACTCAGTGAGACCTTGTCTCTAATAAAATACAAAATAGGGCTGGGGATGTGGTTCAGTGGCTGAGTACCCCTGAGTTCAGTGTCCATTCCCCCCAAATATTTGTTTTGTGGCTTAGAATATGATATATTTTGTAAAAGTTCCATGCACAGCTGAGAAGAAGGTACATTCAACTACTTTGGGTGGAATATTCTGTAGATGTCCATTAGATCCATTTGATTTATAGTGTTGGTTAGGGTGAAGATATCTTTATTGATTTTATTTTTTGATGACCTGTCTATTGATGATAAGGGTGTAAGGAAATCCCCCAGTATTACTGTGTTGGGGTCTATGTGGAAGTTAATGTCATGTACTATTTTTCTAAGTAATTGGGTGCAATGACATTTGGGGCATGAATGTTTAGTATGGTAATGTCTTCTTGTTGGATTGTTCCCTTCAGCTGGATGTATTGGCCTTCTTTGTCTCCTCTGATTTATTTTTCCTTGAAATCTGCTTTGTCAGTTATGAGAATAGATACTCCTGCTTTTTTTTGACCATATGCCTGGAATATTTTTTTCAATCCTTTTACCTTCAGACTGTGGATGTGTTTGCCTATAAGGTGAGTCTCTTGTAAATAGCATATAGTTGGACCTTGACTTTTGATCCATTCTGCTATATATGTCTTTTAATTTGGGAGTTGAGACCATTAATATTTAGCATTAGTTTGAATATGTGTTTGTGGTTTCTTACCATTTTGTGCTACATTTTATTCTTTCTTGATTCTCATTTATTAGATTATTCTTCTACTGAAGTTACTCTGTGAGGGGGCTTTGGGAATTGTTTTTTGGTTCCTCTATTTGCAGATTATCTTTGAGTATTTTTGATAGTGCTGGCTTGGTGCTCGTGAATTCTTTTAGCTCATTCTTGTTGTGGAAATTTTTATTTCTTTCTCATGTTTGAAACTGAGCTTTCCTGAGTATAGTAACCTTAGTTGGCAGTTTTTTTTTTGTTTTTTTTTTTTACTTTAGGACTTGGAATATCTCATTCTATGTCATCCTTGATTTTAGGATCTGAGTTGACATATCAGAAGCATGTATTATTGGATTGCAGCTTTTAATATTCTTTCTTTATTTTCTTTCTTTTTTTTTTTTTTCCTGCTTGCTCCACTAACACATATTGTAGTAGCACATTTTTTTTTTAATTTTTTATTGTGGGTTGTTCAAAACGTTACAAATTTCTTGGCATATCATATTTGACACTTTGATTCAAGTGGGTTATGAACTCCCACCTTCACCCCATACACAGATTGCAGAATCACATCAGTTACACATCCATTGATTTACATATTGCCATCCTAGTGTCTGTTGTGCTCCGCTGCCTTTCCCATCCTCCACCCTCCCCCCTCCCCACCTCTCCCCTCCCCTCCCCTCCTCTCTCTCTACCTCCTCCACTGTGTAACCCTGAGGGTCTCCTTCTATTACCATGCACTTTCCTTTCTCTCTCCCTTTCCCTCCCACCTCTCATCCCTGTTAAATGTTAATCTTCTTCTCCTGCTCTTCGTCCCTACTCTGTTCTTAGTTACTCTCCTTATATCAAAGAAGACATTTGGCATTTGTTTTTTAGGGATTGGCTAGCTTCACTTAGCATAATCTGCTCTAATGCCATCCATTTCCCTGTAAATTCTATGATTTTGTCATTTTTTAATGCAGAGTAATACTCCATTGTGTATAAATGCCACATTTTTTTTATCCATTCGTCTATTGAAGGGCATCTAGGTTGGTTCCACAGTCTTGCTATTGTGAACTGTGCTGCTATGAACATCGATGTAGCAGTGTCCCTGTAGCATGCTCTTTTTAGGTCTTTAGGGAATAGACCAAGAAGGGGAATAGCTGGGTCAAATGGTGGCTCCATTCCCAGCTTTCCAAGAAATCTCCATACTGCTTTCCAAATTGGCTGCACCAATCTGCAGTCCCACCAGCAATGTACAAGTGTACCCTTTTCCCCACATCCTCGCCAGCACTTGTTGTTGTTTGACTTCCTAATGGCTGCCAATCTTACTGGAGTGAGATGGTATCTTAGGGTGGTTTTGATTTGCATTTCTCTGACAGCTAGAGATGGTGAGCATTTTTTCATGTACTTGTTGATTGACTGTATGTCCTCCTCTGAGAAGTGTCTGTTCAGGTCCTTGGCCCATTTGTTGATTGGGTTGTTTGTTCTCTTATTGTCTAATTTTTTGAGTTCTTTGTATACTCTGGATATTAGGGCTCTATCTGAAGTGTGAGGAGTAAAGATTTGTTCCCAGGGTGTAGGCTCCCTATTTACCTCTCTTATTGTTTCTTTTGCTGAGAAAAAACTTTTTAGTTTGAGTAAGTCCCATTTGTTGATTCTAGTTATTAACTTTTGTGCTATGGGTGTCCTATTGAGGAATTTGGAGCCCGACCCCACAGTATGTAGATCGTAGCCAACTTTTTCTTCTATCAGACGGCGTGTCTCTGATTTGATATCAAGCTCCTTGATCCATTTTGAATTCACTTTTGTGCATGGCGAGAGAAAGGGATTCAGTTTCATTTTGTTGCATATGGATTTCCAGTTTTCCCAGCACCATTTGTTGAAGATGCTATCCTTCCTCCATTGCATGCTTTTAGCCCCTTTATCAAATATAAGATAGTTGTAGTTTTGTGGATTGGTTTCTGTGTCCTCTATTCTGTACCATTGGTCCACCCGCCTGTTTTGGTACCAGTACCATGCTGTTTTTGTTACTATTGCTCTGTAGTATAGTTTGAAGTCTGGTATCGCTATACCGCCTGATTCACACTTCCTGCTTAGCATTGTTTTTGCTATTCTGGGTCTTTTATTTTTCCATATGAATTTCATGATTGCTTTCTCTATTTCTACAAGAAATGCCGTTGGGATTTTGATTGGCATTGCATTAAACCTATAGAGAACTTTTGGTAATATCGCCATTTTGATGATGTTAGTTCTGCCTATCCATGAACAGGGTATATTTTTCCATCTTCTAAGATCTTCTTCTATTTCTCTCTTTAGGGTTCTGTAGTTTTCATTGTATAAGTCTTTCACCTCTTTTGTTAGGTTGATTCCCAAGTATTTTATTTTTTTTGAAGATATTGTGAATGGAGTGGTTGTCCTCATTTCCATTTCAGAGGATTTGTCGCTGATATACAGGAATGCCTTTGATTTATGCGTGTTGATTTTATATCCTGCCACTTTGCTGAATTCATTTATTAGCTCTAATAGTTTCTTTGTAGAGCCTTTTGGGTCTGCTAGGTATAGAATCATATCATCTGCAAATAGTGATAATTTAAGTTCTTCTTTTCCTATTTTGATGCCTTTAATTTCTTTCGTCTGTCTAATTGCTCTGGCCAGTGTTTCGAGAACTATGTTGAACAGAAGTGGAGAGAGAGGGCATCCCTGTCTTGTTCCAGATTTTAGAGGGAATGCCTTCAGTTTTTCTCCATTCAGAATGATGCTAGCCTGAGGCTTAGCATAGATTGCTTTTACAATATTGAGGTATGTTCCTGTTATCCCTAGTTTTTCTAGAGTTTTGAACATAAAGGGATGCTGTACTTTGTCGAATGCTTTTTCCGCATCTATCGAGATGATCATATGGTTCTTATTTTTAAGTCTATTGATGTGGTGAATAACATTTATTGATTTCCGTATATTGAACCAGCCTTGCATCCCAGGGATGAATCCTACTTGATCATGGTGCACAATTTTTTTGATATGTTTTTGTATCCGATTCGCCAGAATTTTATTGAGGATTTTTGCATCTAGGTTCATTAGAGATATTGGTCTGTAGTTTTCTTTCTTTGAAGTGTCTTTGTCTGGTTTAGGTATCAGGGTGATGTTGGCCTCATAGAATGAATTTGGAAGTTCTCCCTCCTTTTCTATTTCCTGAAGTAGCTTGAAAAGTATTGGTATTAGTTCTTCTTTAAAGGTTTTGTAAAATTCTGCTGTATACCCATCCGGTCCTGGGCTTTTCTTAGTTGGTAGTCTTTTGATGGTTTCTTCTATTTCCTCAATTGATATTGGTCTGTTTAGGTTGTCTATATCCTCCTGACTCAATCTGGGCAGATCATATGACTTAAGAAATTTATCTATGCCTTCACTATCTTCTAATTTATTGGAGTATAAGGATTCAAAATAGTTTTTGATTATCTTCTGTATTTCTGAAGTGTCTGTTGTGATATTGCCTTTTTCATCCCGTATGCTAGTAATTTGAGTTCTCTCTCTTCTTCTCTTCGCTAGCATGGCTAAGGGTCTGTCGATTTTGTTTATTTTTTCAAAGAACCAACTTTTAGTTTTGTCAATTTTTTCAATTGTTTCTTTTGTTTCGATTTCATTAATTTCAGCTCTGATTTTAATTATTTCTTGCCTTCTACTTCTTTTGCTGTTGTTTTGCTCTTCTTTTTCTAGGATTTTGAGATGAAGTATGAGATCATTTATTTGTTGGTTTTTTCTTTTTTTAAGGAATGAACTCCAAGCAATGAATTTTCCTCTTAGAACTGCTTTCAATGTGTCCCATAGATTCCGATATGTTGTGTCTGTGTTTTCATTTATCTCTAAGAATTTTTTAATTTCCTCCTTGATGTCTTCTATAACCCATTGATCATTCAGTAACCTATTGTTCATTCTCCAAGTGATGTATGCTTTTTCCTTCCTTCTTTTATCGTTGATTTTCAGTTTCATTCCATTATGATCAGATAAGATGCATGGTATTATCTCTACTCCTTTATATTGTCTAAGAGTTGCCCTGTGACATAATATATGATCTATTTTTGAGAAGGATCCATGTGCTGCTGAGAAAAAAGTGTAACTGCTTGATGTTGGGTGGTATACTCTATATATGTCAATTAGGTCTAGGTTATTAATAGTGTTATTGAGTTCTATAGTTTCCTTATTCAACTTTTGTTTGGAAGATCTGTCCAGTGGCGAGAGAGGTGTGTTGAAGTCTCCCATGATTATGGTATGGTGGTCTATTAGACTCTTGAACTTGAGAAGAGTTTGTTTGACGAACATAGCTGCACCATTGTTTGGGGCATAAATATTTATGATTGTTATGTCTTGTTGGTGTATGGTTCCCTTAAGCAGTATGTAGTGTCCCTCTTTATCCCTTTTGATTAACTTTGGCTTGAAATCTATTTTATTTGATATGAGTATGGACACTCCTGCTTGTTTCCGAAGTCCATATGAGTGATATGATTTTTCCCAACCTTTCACCTTCAGCCTATGTATGTCTTTTCCTATCAAATGCGTCTCCTGTAGGCAGCATATTGTTGGGTCTTGTTTTGTGATCCATTCTACTAGCCTGTGTCTCTTAATTGGTGAGTTTAAGCCATTAACATTTAGGGTTATTATTGAGATATGGGTTGTTCTTCCAGCCATATTTGTTTATTTCTGTTACTAAACATGGTTTGTTTTCCTCTTTGATTATTTCCCCCCCCTTTACTGTCCTACCTCCCACTGTTGGTTTTCATTGTTATTTTCCATTTCCTCTTCCTGTAATGTTTTGCCGAGGATGTTTTGAAGAGATGGTTTTCTAGCTGCAAATTCTTTTAACTTTTGTTTATCGTGGAAGGTTTTAATTTCATCTTCCATCCTGAAGCTTAATTTCGCTGGATACACAATTCTTGGTTGGAACCCATTTTCTTTCAGTGTTTGAAATATGTTATTCCAGGATCTTCTAGCTTTCAGAGTCTGTGTTGAAAGATCAGCTGTTATCCTGATTGGCTTACCCCTAAATGTAATCTGCTTCCTTTCTCTTGTAGCTTTTAAAATTCTCTCCTTATTCTGTATGTTGGGCATCTTCATTATAATGTGTCTAGGTGTGGATCTCTTATGATTTTGCACATTCGGCGTCCTGTAGGCTTCTAGGATTTGGGATTCTGTCTCATTCTTCAAGTCTGGGAAGTTTTCTCGTATTATTTCATTGAATAGACTGCTCATTCCTTTGGTTTGGAGCTCTGTACCTTCCTGTATCCCAATGACTCTTAAGTTTGGTCTCTTAATGTTATCCCATATTTCTTGGATGTTCTGCTCATGGTTTCTTAACAGTCTTGCTGAGCTGTCTATGTTCTTTTCCAGTTGAAATACTTTGTCTTCATTGTCTGATGTTCTATCTTCTAAGTGTTCTACTCTGCTGGTAGTATTCTCCATTGAGTTTTTAAGTTGGTTTATTGCTTCCTGCATTTCTAGGATTTCTGTTTGTTTGTTTTTTATAACCTCTATCTCCCTGTATAGTTGATCCTTTGCTTCCTGGATTTGTTTGCGTAATTCATTGTCGAAGTGATCTTTCATTGTCTGATTTTGCTGTTTAATGTCTTCCTTGATACTCCAGATCATCTGAAGCATGTATATCCTGAATTCTTTATCTGACATTCCATCTGCTGCAGCTGTTACCTCTTCTAAAGTTGCGTTGACCTGCATTGCTTGTGGTCCTTTCTTTCCTTGTCTTTTCATACTGCTTGCGTATCTTTCCTGCAGGTGCGGGCGGCGGCTCTGCTCTCTCCTTATTCCAATTGGGGTGTCGTGGCTACCACGCCGGCAGGTCACTGGGCCTGTTCTGGGCGCTGGCGGCGGCTCTGTTCTGCCCCTACTCCAATTGGGGTGACGAGTGTACCACGCCGGCAGGCCACCGGGCCTGATCCGCCGGTCGGTTGCAGGTTTGCCTACCCTGCAGGCGCGGGCGGCGGCTCTACTCTGCCCCTACTCCAAATGGGGTGACGTGTCTGTCGTACCGGCAGGCCACTGGGCCTGTCCCGCTGGTCGGTCGCAGATCTGCCCACCTTTCGGGCACGGGTGGAGGCTCTGCTCTGCCCCTACTCCAATTGGGGTGTCGTGACTACCCCGCCTGCAGGACGCTGGGCCTGTTCCTGGCACGGGCGGCGACTCTGCTCTGCCACTACTCCAATTAGGGTGGTGTTTGTACCACGCCGGCAGGCTCCTGGGCCTGATCCGCCGGTCTGTTGTAGGTCTGCCTACCTTGGAGGCGCGGGCGGCGGATCTGCCCTGCCCCTCCTACCACGCCTGCGGACCCCTGGGCCTGATCTGCAGTTTGATCACTGGTCTGCTCACCCTGCGGGCACGGGTGGCGGTTCCGCTCCGCCCCCACTCCAATTGGGGTCACGTGACCACCACACCGGCAGGGCCTGATCCGGGCGTGGGAGAAGGATCTGCTCTGCCCCTACTCCAGTTGGGGTGACATGTGTACCACACTGGCAGGCCACTGGGCCTGACCCGCCCGGCTGTCACAGGTCTGTTTACCTTGCAAGCGCGAACGGCGGCTCTGCCCTGCCCCTCCTACCACGCCCATGTACCACTGGGTCGCGGGTCTGCCCACCTTGCGGGTGCGAGTGGCGGCTCCGCTCCGCCCCCTCTCCAATTGGGGTCACGCGGTCACCACGCTGGCGAGCCGCTGGGCCTGCTCCGGGCGCTGGCGGCGGCCCGGCTTCTCCCCTCTGGCTCAACGACAAATTGAGGAGACTCGGGTGACTGTGCCTCACCCCCCCTACCAGGAGACCAACTGCTTATGTCACCGCTGGTATTGATGAAGTTCTCTCCTCCGCCGCTTTCTGCTGACATCAGATCTCTGCCATGTTGGTATCCTATGCGAATGGCAGCATTTCGTTCCCCTTGCCGGGCAACCAAAGCAACGGGTGAGTCCTGACCGGCCGTCAGCAGGACCCATACGGAGAAGCAGTTTCCGCGGGCTCCTAGCCCCGGTCTAGGGAAGTTCCGGGAGCCGGAACTCGGCCGCTCCGTGCTCGGTGTAAGCTCCAAGAAGCAGTCCCCGCGGGCTCAGTTCCGGGGGCCGGAATTCGGCTGCTTAGTGCTTGTTGTATGCTCTGATAGGAGCAGGGTCCGAGAAGCAGCCTCTGCAGGCTCCGCGGAACGGTTCCGGGAGCCGGAACTCGGCCGCCCCGCGCTCGGTGTTAGCTCCGATAAGCTCAGGTTCTAAGAAGCACCCAGGCGCTGAACCCTAGCAATCTGTCTGCAAGCCGCAGGTGAATTGCAGCCTGAAATTACCTATTCTATGGCTGAATGAGCTGCGGTCAGTCTAAAACAGGGCAGGTGACGTCAGTTTTCTTTCTTTATTTTCTATATAGGTATTTTGATTATGTTATATCTTGGTCAGTTTCTTATTTTACTGGGTCTATTTTGGATTTTGTAAGCCTCCTGTATGTGGATGTGTATCTTGTTTCTGATGTGGGAAAGTTTTCTGTGACTCTCACTGAATTTTTTTGTTTTTAAAAAACAATTTTCTTTTTAGTTATACATGACATAATTATAAAAGCATGGAATATATCTTGTCTTGATTCAGTTCCCAGTACCTCTCCTTCTCCTTCCCACTCCCACTCCATGCTCCTTTCTCTTTGCTGGTCTTTCTGCCATTTACACATAGTTATTTTTAAAATTAATTTCTTGTGGATATACATAAGGATGAGATTCACTGTGGTGTATTCATTATATGTAAATAGGAAATTTATGTCAAATTTATTCCACTGTCTTTCCTTTTTTCATCAAAACTCCCTTCATTCCCCAATTTCTAATCTACTAAGCTTCTATTCTTTTATTTTTATCCTCCCCTTATTGTGGGTTAGCTTTCATGTATCAGAGAATACATTTGATCTTCGTTTTTTTTGTTTTTTTGAGATTGGCTTATTT
The DNA here is from genome assembly GCF_001458135.2 of Marmota marmota marmota. Taxonomy (NCBI): domain Eukaryota; kingdom Metazoa; phylum Chordata; class Mammalia; order Rodentia; family Sciuridae; genus Marmota; species Marmota marmota. The sequence continues at coordinate 5,881,866 of NW_026000272.1, forward strand.
CATTTAGCATGACAGTCTTTAGTTCCATCCATTTTCCAGTAAATGTCTTCTTTGTGGCTGAGTAATATTCCGTTGTGCATATTTATCATATTTTCTTTATCCATTCATCTGTTGAAGGGCTGCTAGTTGGGTTCCATGGCTTAGCTGTTGTGAACTGAGCTGCTATGAATGTTGATGTGAATGTGTCACTGTAGTATGTTTGTTTTAAATTCTTTAAATATATACCAAGGAGTTGGATAACTGGATCTTATGGTGGTTCTATTCCTAGCTTTTTGAGGAATCCTTATACTGCTTTTCAGAGTGGCTACACCAGTCTGCAGTTCCATCAGCAATGTATAAGTGTACCCTTTATCCCACTTCCTAGCCAAAATTTATCATTTTTGTATTCTTGATTGTTACCATTCTGACTCAAGTGAGATGATCTCAATTTTAATTTGCATTTCTCTAGTTACTAGAGATGTTGAACATTTTTCATATATTTGCTGGCTGTTCATGTTTTTTTTTTCTTTTTAAAATTGTCTGTTTAGTTCCTTTGCCTATTCGTTGATGTTTTTTATGCCTTTAGTTTGTATATCTCCATGTTCTCTTGTATCCTGGTGGGAATCATGGGAGAACATGGTCTTTTAAGTTCTTGTATATTCTGGTCATGTTATATAATTTTTACCTTTATTGCCTTCACTGTACTCAAGATCATATAACCTGTCTTCATTGTCTGAAGTTCTGTCTTCAAGAGCTGAAGTTCTAGCAATGACTTCAAGTGAGTTTTTAATTTGATTAATTGTAACTTTTATTTCTATAATTTCTGATTTTTCTTACTATTTATATTTCTTTTAAAGTAGTCTTTAATCTCCTGTAAACTCTGTCTTAGCTCCTTTCTTAGATCTTCTTTTAGTTCATTGAACTTTTTCTTTTTGTATCAGGAATTGAACCCAGGGGTACTTAACCACTGAGTCACATCCCAGCCTTTTTTTTTCTATTTTTTGACAGGGCCTTGCTGAGTAGCTTTGGGTGCTAAGTTGCTGAGGCTGCCCTTGAACTTGCAATTCTTTTGCCTCTGCTTCCCAAGCTGTTGGGATTATGGGCATGCACCACCACAGCTGGCTTATTGAACATTTTAATAATCATTTTCTATTATCTTTCTCTGGGTTTTAGTCTACCTTGCTATAAGAGGGATTCTTTGTTGGGGAATTGTGGAATTTACAGGGGTGACTTTTTTCCATGTTTTCTTATGTTTTCAAAGGTCTTGGTCTTGTGTATCAATTGTAGTGGATTCCTCTACCTCTTATTTTTTCAAGTGTTCTTTTATAAGTATGATCTTATTTATGTATGTATATTATCTATTTGTCTTGGGACTTCTCTTATTTTTGATGCATGAGTACATGCCAAGGTTTGGGCTCTTGAGTTACCTTTTGGTTTGGGGCTTTTGTCTCATCACTGCTTTGAGTTGTAGTAATGTCAGGGAATGTTTAGTTCAGCAGCAGAGTCTCTAATCTTTGAACATTCCGTGTCCCTGTATGTTCTAAGCTCCTACAGAATGGGGCAACAAGAAAAAACTAAAAACAATTGCAAACAATATCCATTGTTAAAGTAAATATCCCATTCCTACTATGATATCTTCAACATTAATTACCACCAATAAACAGGAATAGCTGGTTCAGCAATTGTGAACAGTAAAAATAATAACTAAAAACTAGATCTGGCTTTAAAGCAAACAGCAGGTGTCAACTGTTTCATCCACAACAGTAATGATTATATCAGCATTAATGGTGGGGGCAGGAGTTCTATAGACCATTTAGTTCTGAAAGATGATAAAAGTATGGTTAATTAGGGGAAAAGAAAATGTGTTAGGAACTTAAAAAAGAGCGCACAATTTCAAAAGTAAACAGAATGCAGAAGTGATATAGCGGGCTATGTTTATATACAAGGAAAGGAAAAATAAAAGAAGCAAAGTATTGGAGGAGAGGGAGAAAGAACAATAGAATTTGGTCACTAACAGGAGCAGATAACAGAGCAAGAGTAACAAGAGAAATAAACAAATGAAAATAATATATATATATATATATATATATATATATATATATATATATATATATGAT
>NW_026000272.1:5888749-5902675 GCF_001458135.2 Marmota marmota marmota
TATATATATATATCCAAAGGTATGCCCCAAGAGACTCACCACCTCCAGCTGTGCCCTACCTGCCTAGAGTTAAAACCCAGTAATGCATCAAGTGGATTAGTCCACCAATTAGTTTATGGCTCTCATAGTTTAATCATTTAATTTATTGCAGCAATCTAGGAGCTTCTAGGATACCTCATTTCCAAACCATAACAAACATCATGTCATCCATGACCAGAGAAAATTTGTCTTCTTTCTTTTCTATTTGGATACCTTTTATTTCTTTTGTCTGATAAGCAGTGTAATTTTGGATTCCTATATCTGATAATACCAACAGTGTTTTAGAATATGTATTTCAATATCTGCCCATATCTTGAATCAAGGAAATCTTCTGAACAGCCACACTCACTTTTTACCTAACTCCCATCTGAGAGACAAGATAGACAGTCAATTCTGATACCTTTCTGACCTCATCCCTTGGATCATGGACTATATGTACTACTTTCTTTTTGACTATAGCAGTCATTTCATGTTTTTTATGCCTCCAAGGCACTGAAGGTAACCTGGGTTGACATAATTTCCATTTACCTCTACATATAAAAAAACACAGATTAGAAATTATATCTCTATTAATCTCAATATATCCATAAGTAAAAGAGATTATTAGTTACTGTGAAAGGTGTGAGCATCAAGGACAGAAGATGTGTGGATAAATATGATCAAAGCCCAGTGTACATACTTGTATGAAAATATCACAGTGAATCCTACTAAATTATATTATTAATGTGTTAATTATAAAAAAAACAATGAATATTTACTTACTTTCTCCTAAAAGCAAATGTCAGAAAATTCTAGGGACCTATGAGTGTGAATTGGTCAGCTTTAGCAATGTGGCACATCTTTATAGTGGTCCAAATATAGTTACCTGGTTGCTATAAGAATGAAGTAAAGTTTATTGAAAAAAAAAACTAGAGAATATATGTTGTAATTGTTACTCACATTTTCTTTGTTTTCATCTTAAAGGAGGTATCTAAGTGTTTTCTAAAGATTTTCCTTCTCCTGTTTTCTTCATGCCATTTCAATCAAGTGTAAAACAGAAATACATAGAACCAAAAACCAATTAAAATCATAACCTTTGTTGTTTTACTATTAATCAATAAGATAATTAAAAAGGCTTAGCATCAATTTCCTGACTAGACAACCAATAAAAAAAGGAAATCACATCCAATTATGATTGTAACAGTTGCATGTCCAGGCTGCTGGAGACCTTATTCACAAATCCTGTGAATGTACCCCACTGAAGATAAGGCTCTTTGGGGCACAGTGATTCATAGGATAAAATTCAATGTGTCAGTAATAATTATATAAAAAAGCAGAAACTGGCAGGGCAAACTAGGTTAATTGAACATATATGATTATATTTGTTAAATTGTTCATTCCATACTAGTTAAATTTGTCATACCATACTGCTTGGTTACTATAAGCCATATTTTCTTAGTTCATCTGATTATGATTTTACCTTGTGCTCAATCTTATTTAATTGTATGGAAGTTAGGCTATGTACAAAAATATAAAGCCTTTTTGTTTTAGTTATACCTTCTTCTATTTTTTAACAGCTTGTACATTAACAGGGATATAAGATTATCTGTGCTCCCTGATCAGAAAATATATCTATTTAACCAAATATGGCATAGGTTGTTCTGTTCTGGTTTAACCATCCTTCTTTCTGCTTCTCACTGGCACATTTTTCTTTATCTTTCAAACGTAGGAAAATTCCCCCTGTTCTGTTCTTCCCTGTTGTATTACCTAAAGTCCAGATTATGTGACTCACTTAGGTTTACCTCTCTCATAGCCTTTAAGAAGCTGATCCTGAGATTATATCTCAAAGATCAAATTCACAAATATGCAGAGATGTCATTTCCGGTGACAACATTTTGGCTTGGAATGAGTATGTAACAACCAACATCAGCTTAGCATTGTTCTCTTGGTGTCTCTCAGTCCCACTTTGGTCCTCTGACTGATAGACCAAGATGTAAGTAGGTAGATCTTATGAAGACTAAGAAAATCTTATGAAGACATAGTAACTTTTTAAGCTCTTATATATTTTTTTTATTTTGTTTCCAATAAGGGAAACATTGCTGTTGTTTATCACAAGCAATTAATATTAATATTCAGCTGTATGTGCCATATTTAAATAAATTGTTCAAACCCATGGGTAGTTTCTCACATGAATACATGGTCCAGGATGTGTTTTCCCTAGAATCTCATATATTGTGTTATGTGTCATACATAGTCACACACCAGCGTGTTTATTTGTTTATCATCTATATCCAATTATAAACTTCTTGAGGGTAACCGAAGTGTTTTTCATCACACAATCATTGCCTAAAATCATATCTGACATATAATAGTTATTCATTGTTATGAGATGATTTGTATGATGACCAATATTGAATGATTTGTGTGTGTGTCATGATGCTAGGCACTATCTGGTACAGTTATAAGTTAGTTACTATAATTATTATGACTTTACAGAAAAAAAGAAGAGCTATAGATTTAAAAATGCCTAAAATCACAGAGTAAGTAGGTAGCTGAATGGAGATATGATGCATTATGCTCTGACCATTAACTGTTGTGTTCAATGCCTATGATATCTGAATTCTACCCTTCAATGAAAGCAGGGACCTGGGGCAATCTACCAATGCTTGGACGTGTTACCATAGGAATTTTTGATGGGCTATAATTTTTCCTCACTCCATAGTCTATGAATCCAGGAAGCTCCTAAGAAATATTACCCTAGAAAAATGATGATAGAGATTAGCAGCCAGTTACAGTGAGCCATTAAACTGAAAGGGCTAGGCAGATGGAGAGTCTAAATACAAAACCAGGCCTAGGGAATTGGCAAGGAGCAGGAAGGTCCAAACAGAGGATTGAATCCAGAGCCTTGAGAGATTGCTGAACTACAGGGTGTGTATTTGTAAGGCTACCATCAGCCTAGAGAGCTGAGTAAGTATCCATCCATTTGAATAGTCTTCGTTTTTGAGAGCCTTCTCTTAGACAATCACTGAAGTTAGAGAGACAAACGAGCCATAGATTATGGAGCAATAAATGAAAGATGATATGTCAAGAGCTTTGTAATGTTTTGAACAACCAATAAAAAAATAGGGAGATCCTATATCCTTGCACATACATAGGTACTCAGTGGATACTCACAATGTCCCCAAATATTTGGCTATCTAGCACTGATTGATGCTAATAATGGGTTTTGTTCTTGAGTACTTACAGTGTGCCAGGCACTGTTCTAAGTGCTTTTTGTGCTTTAAAATCAGTCCATACAACTCTTGGAGATAGGTATAATGCATATCAACATGTTATAAATAAGGAAAGGATGGCATAGAGGAGTTAGGAACTTGCCCAAGGCCATACAGCTAGTCAAAGTCAGAGCTGGAAATGAGAAAGCAGACAGTCTGACTCCAATATATGAGCACTTAACTTCTACATACACTTACTCTCTGGGTGCTTTAGATTCTTTGAATTTTGTCATCCAGTGACATCTATTCCTTCATCACATCTTTACTGAGAACCTACTATATGCTTAGCACTGGGCTGGGTGCTTAGGGATATATCAGTGAAGAAAGTAAAATAGGCAGGGTTTAATATCAATACAGAAGAACTGAGATTTCAGACAACAGTGACTTGTCCCCTGTCGAACCAGAACTACATCTCTTATCTATTGCTAAAAGTGATGCATGCTTCCCAGTACAAACCAATACCGAATCAAGAGAAACTCCATTCACTTTTATGACTCAAACTACTGGGATTTTGGTTATTTTGGTTTTTTTTTTTTTTTTTTTAGTGTTGGAATTGGCTAGCATATGTGTATAGCAATGCAAAATTTAGCCACTGTATGAGATGGAATTCATATTGGAAATTTTGGTTTCTGGAACCAAGAAATTTAATTTGACAGAAGGCATATTAATTGATAATCTGTGGCCTCATTGCTATAGCCCTGAGATAATAAAGTCCTTGCTATGTGAATCCAAGAGCATCAGCCTACACCTCCCTAAGACAATCTGAACCAGAGTTAGCAGAGGACTAGAGGTGTATTTTAAAGTCAAACAACATTGGGCTGGGGATGTGGCTCAAGCGGTAGCATGCTCGCTTGGCATGCGCGGGACACTGGGTTCGATCTTCAGCACCACATAAAAATAAATAAAGACGTTGTGTCCACTGAAAACTGAAAAGTAAATATTAAAAAAATTTCTCTCTCTTCTCTCTCTTAAAAAATAAATAAATAAAGTTAAACAACATTTCTGGTTGCATTTGTCTTTTGTTATATTATTATGGTAACTACTTAGTTTGATTGCATAGCTTTACTATTGAAAATAAAAGGGAAGCTGATTAAAAATGTGTAGAAATCAAGGAGTACAAGGTAAATGGATGTTTAAAATGTTCTTCATTGAGCTGGGGATGTGGCTCAAGAGGTAGCGCGCTCGTCTGGCATACGTGCGGCCCGGGTTCGATCCTCAGCACCACATAAAAACAAAGATGTTGTGTCCGCCGAAAACTAAAAAATAATAAATATTAAATTAAAAAAAAATGTTCTTCACTTCAACTTCAATGGTGAATAACTGGAAATGGAATTTTTAAGGATAACAACAGGAGGGAAGAAAACAATAGTTTTTGAAAACCAGATTTCATCTGGACCATGTGAGAAGCCCTTCCACACTGGAATACAGGCTGTTATCTGGAAAATGTACCATTCTTATCTCAGAGTCAGGCATATGATTCCACATTGCACCTCCACTTTAAGTCATTTAGTCCCCATCTTCCCTCTTTTATTTTGGTTTCAGTGTCAACTTGATTTTATTAGCTCTAGTCTTAAGAACCACAAATGATAAAAGAAAAAAAATTGAATTAGCCAAAGTGAAGTACCTTTGAAATCCACTTTATGAATTTTGACAGGGAGCTCAGGGCAGGAATCCTGGGAAATTTTTAATTATCCATTCAGTGTGCATTTATTAAAGCTGGGCCCTGTGCTGTGGATTGGAATACAAGGCTCAATAATTTATATTCCCTGGTTTAACAAATTTGTAGTCTAATAGGGGGGTAAGACATAGGCAGATGAGTTTAAGGTGGGGGCTGAGTTCTGAAAGATATCTGGAGCTGGGTTAATTCCAGTAGGAGTATTCATCTATATCTGAGGTTCCCAGACAAAGGCAAAAAGACATTCAGGTGGGAGCCAGCTTAGTAATCGTAGGTTAAAGCAGTGGTAGTTAAGGGGACCAGCTTTTGTATAAGCCAGATCTGTGCCAAGGCTCTATTCTAGGAACTAGGAGCCAGGAGGCCTTGGGCAAGTTAATTAACCTCTCAGAACATCCATTTCTGGAACTACTGAAGGGTGTTATGCAGAGGAAGGATATAGTTAGATATCTGCGTGAAGTGTGGGTTGGAGGAGGCAAGGCAGAGGCACGAACAGAGGAGAGACTGGAGCTTTGTTGAGGAATCAACGTCTCCAAATGCAGGCTCTTTTATATGCACTGCCCAGCATCTGGCAATGCTGGTGCTGACAATGATTCACCATATACAGTACTTACTTCAGGTTTGGCCAGTTTCCAGGGACCAGTGAGGAAAGCTACCCCTCCTCTCTGCCCAGCACACAGGGCCCATTCAGTATCATTCCTTTAGACTATGACTGGGCTTCTTGCCCTCCAATCTCCAGGCTCCACCAGCCCTGGGGAAATGACAGGCCCTGGGAATCAGAGAGACAGTGCCGTTCCTCATCATGCTCAGCTGCCCTACTGGCTAGGAGGTCATGGATTGTCCCGGAGGCAGTGCAGCTTTCAGTGCACTTGCTAGGGGGGTCTCATGGTTGTAAACTCTGTCTGCCCCGGCCCCCCAATGGGACGTGGGCAGCCTGCATCTCAGCTGGACCAGAGCCAGGATGTAAAAAGCACAGCACCTTTGAGCTCCCTGCTTGCAAAAGGGCTTGTCCCTGCTCACTGGAACAGTGCTTATTTTCCAGGAAGATTTTAAAGCAGTCTGTGATTTTTCCCAGGGAATTTTTCCTGCTTTGTCTTTGGAGGTGCTCTTCTACAGCAACCACAACAAAAATAAGGCCTATTCACTTTTCTGTACAGATGACACTGGGATATGCTACAGTAAAGAAACCTATTTAGCTTTCTTTAAATCAGTTGTTTCTATGTATTTGGCATTGGACCCTTTTCCTCTATATCTGTTAATTGCACTATTAAAATGATTTGGAGAAATTCTACTGTAATGAATCTGGAAGGGGTGGGAATGAGGCTGGGAGGGCAGAGTAATGGAGAGGCCTGGCTTTGGAGTCAGCTTTGCACTTTACTCCCCATGTGACTGGACAAGTTACTTAACCTTCATGAGCCTCTGTTCATGTGTGAAACTGAGATGATACATAACTTGAGGATTGTCATGAGAGTTACTTGAGATAAAATAGGTGAACTTTCTGGTACATAAGAGGTAATTGGTATTTATTATTTCTGTGATATAGGCAATCATGAATCTGGGTTTCCAAGAATTAATTCTTTTAGTACAATTATATTCATTCATTAAGGTTTTAGCTTTGAAATATAAAGTTGACCCAAATATAATTTGTTTATGACAGAACAACAATAGGTTGATTTCAGGAATGAGGGTAGAAATCACATAAGCTGGTACTATGTAAAAACTTGGATATATGCTTTCTAATAATAAATAATGAAGGCATATTTTGTCAGGAAGATTCCAGGTCTTCAAGTCTGTGATATTAATACTTAACAAATTTTGTCCATTTGTTATTGCTTCCTACATAAGAAAACAAGATACTGGATTTGAGATATAAGCAGGTTCTGAATAATAGGAAAAGCGGTGTGATTTGGGGACCCTTTACTTGCCTAAACATTTCCCCACCTGCTGGTCATTGCTTGAAATCACATATCACAAAGCTCTTCTTTCTGTAGTTGCATATAAAAATTGCCATGTGGATGGTGGATAGACACATGGATGAATGGCTGGCTGGCTGGCTGGCTGGCTGGCTAGATGCAGCACAAAGTTCTGGTGCTGTTACCTCGATACATTATCCTTTTGCACACATCATCCCTTTCCTTATCCAAAGACATCTATTTTGTAGCTTCCAGCTCATCTCTCCTGCTAGCTCCACTTTCCTACTTTCTGCCACTGTGGCCTATATGTCTCCCAATCCTCTGACAACCTGCCCGCTTCACTGACTTAAGCAGGTCCCTCTTCCACATTCATCTCTGATAAAGTCTAATCCAGTGCCCAGACACTCAGACCTATCAAATGTGCACCATCTACAGGGGATCAGCAGCCCCTGCCCCACCAGCCCTTGCCATGCTTTTGGAGTTTAGAGGTTAGAGGACAGGAAGGTTCCTAGTTCTGTGAGTGGGAGGGGAGCCAGAGTGGGAACTAACGTCAGCAGATGACACTCCCTGACATTGCTTCCCCTTTCTCAGAAGTGGTGTTTTGTTGGTTGGTTTCCCACAGCTGAGCATGTCATAAAGGAGCTCTGTTCTCCGAGGGTTTGCTAATTGCAGCATCGCTGGTTTAAAAAAAATTCCTTCAAGTATGTAGACAATCTTGTCTTAATTCATTTTGATATCTAGTCCCTTACTGCAATGAGAGTTTATAATGTTATTTTGATACACTAAAAAATTATTGATTCAAAGTCATGCTGACATACCCAAATTTCCAATATTTAAATAACCCTCTATGCTAATTAAGTGTAAATTACATTAGATATATTGGGTTACAGCACTACATATCACCCAACAGTTACATAATCTTTTGAATTCTGTCAAAACAGCGTTAGCATTTTTTGGGGGAAATCTCTGTTAATATCTAGTGAATATCTAGGCCTTTCAGTGAAATTTTTTGACAACTAATTTTCTAGTGAAGCAAATACCAGTTATACTAGGAGTTAGCTTTGATCCTTTGATCTGATGATGATGTGGGTGTGAGAATGGGGGAAGAAAAAGACTGAATATAGTTCGCTTTGTGATTTATATAGCTCCTTTCACAGGATTAGAGTGGGAATCCTAAAGAAAACAACATTGTTTGAAGCTATAATAATTAGGAGGTCTTGCATTAGTTGGAATAAATTCTAAAGTGATCCCAGTGGCTTGGAAGTCAGAGAGTCCATTTCATTCTGTGCTTAAGAAGCATTCCCCTGAAGGAGTCCTGCTGATTCTGAAGATTAAGGAAGAACTTCCTGATGGTAATTAATTAATTGCATGCAACACTTTAATTTAAAATTATTCATTTCAGTTTCAGAATAAATAAGCTCTTCCAAACTGTGAAAGTAAAATGAAAATAATTGTTGATGGCCATATTAACAACCTTGTGTGTGTACCAAAGTACCTTCCCTCTGGACTTAGTACTAATGCTGAAAGGACCACAGTCTGTAGAGCTAAGAAGAGCAATCAGCTCAGTCCTAGAGCTCATAATGATCTCCTTCAACCAGGCTTCCACAACTATGAAGCAGGATGCCAAGGGGACCTGATTATAGCTGGTATGGGCTAGGACAAATTCATTACCACTAGCAAAGCAGTCCATGTGTCATATTTGAAATCCAAAGACTGGGAAACAGCATTTGCTCTTCCATCATATGCATCGTATTGGTTTTGTTATTGTTGTTGTTACTGGGGATGGAACCTAGGGGTGCTTTACCACTGAGCCATATCACCAGCCTGTTTTCTTTTCTTTTTTTTAAGTTTTAATTTTGGGCTCACTATGTTGCTAAGGCTGGCCTGAACTTAAATACTCCCTTCTCAGCCTCCTAAATTGCTGGGATTACAGGTGTGTGCCACCACACCCAGCTCCTTGTTATGCATCTTAACCATTTGGTATGCAAGCCCACTTGGCATTCTGATTATCCCTGTAAACTGAATGTTCCTAGAAAGCGAACCATGTCTGGTCTATTTCCAGTCCTGCATAAGTGCTACTTACAAGGGGACTTCTCCATCTAGTAACTCCTACCCATGTTGCAACTCTAAAGCCTTTCCTGAACCTCCCAGACAAAACACCTCACTCCATCTGAATTTGCCTACTTTTAAGAAGTGACCAATGGCAAGCATTATGCTCTAATTTTTCTGGCCCCAGTTTTGGTCCATTTTTCTGACTTGTCATGTGGGTGTTGAGACTTTGGTGGATGAGGACTTTTCAGTTCTGTTGCTAGACTGTACTACAAACCCTGCCATCACATAGCCTTACCTGTTTCTGTAAGAGTGTTGTAAAAAGCCTCAGCAGCTGGGTGCTGGCCAACTAAAGAAAATATTCCAGCCTTGCTTTCCTTCTTTCAGCTCATACTTCCCCAAAGTTTTAGACTCTCTAATAATGCCATCATACTTGGGCTTTCTTTCTCTGGACTTAGTGACTGCAGTCTAGCCCCTTCTCCGTAGCTAACTCAGAAGTGTCACAGGCTTTGGTGGCTATAGATATGTTGGGGCTTTAGCCTGCACAACTAGAGCTAGAAGAATCTGACCTGAAGCTCTTACTCCAGACCTCTACTACAATGCTGCACAATTCATGAAAAGGGACTGGACAGTCTTTGACCACACCCTACTGTGGCTTGGGGCTTTTAGGGGGTCATTGAATCCTACCTCAGATGGACTGCTAAGCCCAATCGTTTAATTACCAGAAGCTGGGTCATGGCTCTTTTTTCTATGGCATACTCATGGCTCTTTTCTTGTCCCTAGTTCTTTAATTTTAGCCTATGTAAATGTTATTTGGCTAATAGCCATCATTTCCAGTAAAACAAGAGTTACACAAGGGTGAATGAAGCCTGAGTCTCCCTGCTTGTCTCCACGTGTAGCATCTAGCACATTCAAGGATTTCAACAAACATTTTCTGAAATAAATGGACTCTGATGTGGCTGTCCATCATGGAAAAACTCCAGAAACAAATGAACAACAAATAGGCAGGAAGGGACAGTGGATATGAGAATCAATTTTTGGAAACAGTACCTTGCAATGGTCCTCAAACATGCAGTATTTGAGAGTTAATATTATAGAGTCAGTCCTTAGAAGTCTGCCTTGTTTAATATCAACAGATCCTACTTTTTGTAACGGCATCATAGACAAAAACTTATTCTGAAGTGTTGAACTTTATGAAGACATTGTGCCAAGTTATTAAGTAGGGGAGGACAGAAGAAAGGCATTCTTAGAGGTCAAGTGAGAATTCAACTTTTGTCTGGATTTAGTATCTCTTCTTCAATCACAAACCGTCCTTAGTTATTAAATAACATTGTAGTGTTTGTTTTGACATTCTAACTAAATAGCTAAACAAAGGCAACCAGCATAGTTTTATTGTCCTTGTTATCTTTAATAAAACCTTATTGTATGCACATTGTGTCCTTGGGCTCAAAGCCAAATTGTTTGTCTTGCTTTGATAGAAAATCATGAGTAAGTGCTCAATCATTAGCTAGTCTTAGCTCCTTATGGAAAACTTTTCTCCAAACTAGAGTCTCCATAGTCACCTATAGAAGAACTGTTTATACATTTATGCTGTAGTAACAACAACAATAACAACAAAAGTCCCAAATCTTAGCAAACTTATAATAGCAAAGATTAATTTCTCATTCACACCTCACATTCACCATAGGTTGGCTGCATGTCTTGCTTACCATACTGATGGAACTGCCTCAGCCACAATATTACTAATCTCATGACTTGAGGAAAAAAAAAGTTAACAGCTAATCGCATGATGGCTTGAGAAGCTCCTGTTCTGATGTGGTATGGATTGCTTGTGCTTATTTTCTATTTGCTGTACTAAGTTGCATGGCTAAGCCTCACTGGGCAGGGATGTTTAACCCTCCCTATGGGATAGGCAATGCATAAATAATGCAGTCTTCCACATGCTTCCTCCTACAGGCTTCCTCTTGGCACATATCTCCCCAAAGGGTCCAAGTTGACTTTGCAATGGATTCATGGTATTTTAATTATAAGTTGATCCTCTGTGGGGCTCAGGCAGTAGTTTCAGGACAAACCCTCAGGCCTCTGTGTCAGAAAGACTTCCTGGCTTGCATCAGAAGCTCTCCAGGGATCTGTGCAACAGAAGAGAAGTTGATCAGAACTCCAGAGCACAGACCTCTTTCTCCCATAGGAGGGCAAACCAGAACTGAGCTGCCTTTCAGAAGTTTTCTCTATCTATATAGTGAGGCTGGGCATCAGAAAACCAGACATATATTTTATAGCATAAACGTTTTTTTAGAATTGTATGCTTGCAATTGCCTTTCTTATTTGCTGATGTCCTGTTTAGTTCCTGGTTTATGCTTATCTGTCATCCTACATTCTCCTGAAACATAATCTCCATTTTAATCCCTTTTATTATATCTATTTCTCCTGCATTATCCAGGCAGTCACCTCTAGACCAGCTCCTTCTATGCTCAGTTGTTCACATCCTACCCTCCTTTACATCAACCTAGGTCATGGCATATCCTTGGATATTTTTCTTATAAATAAGTTTTTAGTTGTAGATGGACACTATATCTTTATTTTTATTTGTTTATTTTTTATGTGGGGTTGAGGATTGAATCCAGGGTCTCATGCTTTCGAGGCAAGTGCTCTACCACTGAGCTACAACCTAGCCCTTGCCTGCTTTTCTTGTTGATGAGCTTGAATATTGAATCCCTAATTTAGGATATATTTACATAATCTGTTCCACATTGTCAATTGTGATATTCTAGGACCTCTTTGGTACTCTTTTTTAAAAAAAATATTTTTTTTGTAGCTCTTGATACACCTTTATTTCATTCATTTATTTCTATGTAGTGCTAAGGATTGAACCCAGTGCCTCACACATGCTAAGCAAATGCTCTACCACTGAGCCACAACCCCAGCCCTCTTTTGTACTCTTTTATCCTCTATTTTACTCCTGAGGACTTCTGAAATTCCTTCATCACAGAAGCTAGATATTCAGTATTCAGTCTCAGAAAACATGGAGCCAAAGTTCAAGTGGGGGTGAAGTTGGGGAAAACCTGGAAACTCCTTCTGGATGTTGATAAACCAGGCATCTCTGGAGAATTATACTGTCCAGAATTCTCAGTTTCAGAGAGAATCTTTGTGTAAAAGAAAAAGAATGCCTGAAAGCCACTGACCAGCACCATGTGGGTGAAACTGCACATTGTAACTTTGTGATTTTTTTTTTTTTTTTGGTCTTTGGGGAATGAGCATTGACCACAGCTAGCCAGAAACTTGTCAGTATGCCAGTATTAAAGGCAAGTCAGGATAAAATGCAATGATGTTTTTTTTATATTTGAAAAATCATTATTTTACAGTATAGTGTATATAATTTACTCACTGATCTGTTTTGCTTGCCTATCTGTCAAAACTCCATTTTGAGGACTCATATCAAACTGATTCTAGTTTACAAAGAAAGCCTGTTGCTATGCATATTAGGAGGAAAGCATCACTGGGTTAGTAATAACAATCTTTTCATAAGCAAAAGCAATATCAACAAAATAGATGACTGTCTAATCAAAAAAAGACTGCATGGAACAATTAATTTCTACCCCACACATAATATCCATAAATTCACATGAACATGGATGCATACACACTCACACAAAAGGGTTACTGCTAACTGGAGGGCAACTTGTTCAGTCTGGAACTCCTTGGAATGGAGATGGCAGTAAACAGACCAAACAGCACCTTCCTTTAAGACAAGACAGCAATTTTTTCCCCTCATTGGTAACCTAGGAATAAGCCTTGCCCCATCTCACAGGTTATTTTTGAGACTGAAATATGATAATGCAGGTATAGTGTTTCACCTGGGACAGGGCACTTAGGAAATTGTAAAAATGATAGTGTTATGGTGAAGCAGTTATTCCATTAGTTTTTTAATTTTTTTTTTTTTAGTTATATGCAACACCATGATATGCCAGGTGTGGTGGCACATGCCTAGTGTTTCACCTGGGACAGGGCACTTAGGAAATTATAAGAATCACAGTGTTATGGTAAAGCAATTATTCCATTAGTTTTTAAATTTATTCTTTTTAGTTATATACAACACCATGATATGCCAGGTGTGGTGGCACACACCTGTAATCCCAGCAGCTAGGGAGGTTGAGGCAGGTCGATCACTAGTTCAAAGCCAGCCTCAGCAAAAGCAAGGACCTAAGCAACTCAGTGAGATCTGTCTCTAAATAAAATACAAAATAGGGCTGGGGAGGTGGCTCAGTGGTCAAGTGCCCCTGAGTTCAATTCCAGTACCCACCCCTTGCAAAAAATAACTCATACCAGGATACACCCTGACATCATTACAAAGATATGGAACTCAACCTGCTCCAATTCAGTCTCCAGCATTCCCCCCTCATCCCCTGCTCCCCTCCCAGAACTCCACCAATCTATCTTCAATCTATTTACATTTCACTTTTTTTTAATTAGTATCCTGAGGATACAGCTAATGCTGGGATCTACCATGCCACATCCATGCATACATACATTAAAGTTCAGTCGCATTCATCCCACTGTTCTTCCCTTTTCCAGTCCTTTCTTCTTCTCTCTCAATCCCATTCATCTACTCTACTGATCTTTCAATCTATTTTGATGAAATTCCCTCTCCATTTTGTCCCTTTTCTCTCTGTCTTATATTTTCTAAACCCCCTTATTTTGGATTAGTTTCCACATATCAGAGAAAATAATCAACCTTTGACTTTTTGGGACTGGGTTATTCACTTAGCATGATACTCTCTAATTCCATCCTTTTACCAGCAAATGTCATAATTTCATTCTTCTTTATGGCTGAGTAATATTCCATTGTGTATATATACCACATTTTCTTTTTCTGTTCATCTATTGAAGGGTACCTAAATTGGTTCCATAGCTTAGCTCTTGTGAACTGAGCTGCTATAAACATTGATGTGGCTGCATCAACTGTGGTATGCTGATTTTAAATCATTTGTGTATTTATATATAT
>NW_026000272.1:5905733-5974776 GCF_001458135.2 Marmota marmota marmota
TGGACAGATCTTCCAAACAAAAGTTGAATAAAGAAACTATACAACTCAATAACACAATTAATAACTTAGACTTAATTGACATATATAGAATATATCAACCCAAATCAAGCTGATACACTTTTTTCTCAGCAGCACATTGATCCTTCTCAAGAATAGATCACATATTATGCCACAGGCAACTCTTAGCAAATAAAAAGGAGTAGAGATACTACCATGCATTTTAACTGATCATAATGGATTGAAATTGGAAATCAATGATAAATTAAGGAAGAAAAACTCCTACACCACATGGGGAATGAACAATATGCTATTGAATGAACAATGACATAAAGTAGGAAATTAAAAAAAAAAATCTTAGAGGTAAAAGAGAACACAGACACAACATACCGAAATCTCTGGGACACTATGAAAGCACTACTAAGAGGAAAATTCATTGCATGGGGTTCATTCCTTAAAAGAAGAAAAAACAACAAATAAACAACCTCACATTACATCTCAAAGTCATTGAAAAAGAAGAACAAATCAGCAGCAAAAGCAGTAGAAGGCAATAAATAATTAAAATCAAAGCTGAAATCAATGAAATTGAAACAAAAGAAACAATTGAAAAAAAATTGACAAAACTTAAAGTTGGTTCTTTGAAAAAATAAATAAGATTGACAGACCCTTAGCCATGCTAACGAAAAGAAGAGAGTGAACTCAAATTACTAGCATATGTGATGAAAAAGGCAATATCACAACAGACACTACAGAAATACAGATGAGAATTATAAATTATTTTAAAATATTATACTCTAATAAATTAGAAGATAGTGAAGGGATCAATGAATTCCTTCAGTCATATGACCTGTCCGGATTGAGCCAGGAAGATATACACTACTTAAACAGACCACTATCAAATGAAGAAATAGAAATAATAGATAATATTAATTATGCCTATCCATGAGATTACCAACCAAGAAAAGCCCAGGACCAGAAGGATATTCACCTGAGTTTTACAAGAACTTTAAAGAAGAACTAATACCAATACTCTTCAATCTACTTTAGGAAATAGAAAAAGAGGGAGTACTTTCAAATTCATTCTACAAGGCCAATATCATCCTGATTCCAAAACCAGACAAAGACACCTCAAAGAAAGAAATCTTCAGACCAATATCTCTAATGAATATAGATGCAAAAATCTTCAATAAAATTCTGGCAAATCAAATACAAATACATATCAAAAAGATCATGCACCATGATCAAGTGGGATTCATCCCAGGGATGCAAGGTTGGTCCAACATACAGAAATCAATAAATGTAATTCATCACATCAATAGACTTAAAGATAAGAACCATATGATCATCTCAATAGACACAGAAAAAGCATTTGACAAAATATAGCACCCCTTAATGTTCAAAACACTAGAAAAACTAAGGATAACAGGAATTTACCTCAACATTGTAAATGCCATCTATGCTAAGCCTCAGGCCAGCATCATTCTAATTGTAGAAAAACTGAAGGCATTCCCTCTAAAATCGGGAATAAGACCCTCTCTCATCACTTCTATTCAACATAATTCTTGAAACACTGGCCAGAGCAATTAGAAGAAAGAAATTAAAGAAATAACTATAGGAAAAGAAGAACTTAATTAGCACTATTTGCTGATGATATGTTTCTATACCTAGAAGCCCCAAAATACTCCACCAGAAAACGTCTGGGACTGGTAAGTGAATTCAGCAAAGTGGCACGATATAAAATCAACACCCATAAATCAAAGGCATTTCTGTATATCATTGACAAATCCTCTGAAAAGGAATTGAGGAAAACTACCCCATTCAAAATAGTCTCAAAAAAAAAAAAAAAATACTTGGGAATCAACTTAGCAAAAGAGGTGAAGGATCTATACAATGAAAACTACAGAACCCTAAAGAGAGAAATAGAAGACCTTAGAAGATGGAAAGATCTACCTTACTCATGGATAGGCATAATTAATATTATCAAAATGACCATACTACCTAAAGCACTATACAGATTCAATGCAATTCCAATCAAAATCCCAATGGCATTCCTCATAGAAATAGAAAAATCAATCATGAAATTCATCTGGAAGAATAAGAGACCCAGAATAGCTAAAGCAATTCTAAGCAGGAAGAGTGAAACAGGTGGTATGGCTATACCAGACCTTAAACTATACTACAGAGCAACAGTAACAAAAACAGCATGATACTGGTACCAAAACAGGCGGGTAGACCACTGGTACAGAATAGAGGACACAGAGACCAATCCACAAAATTACAACTACCTTATATTAGACAAAGGTGCCAAAAGCATGCACTGGAGAAATGATAGCATCTTTAACAAATGGAGCTGGGAAAACTGGAAATCCATATGCAACAAAATGAAATTAAACCCCTATCTCTCACCATGCACAAAAGTTAACTCAAAATAGATCAAAGATTTAGGAATCAAACCAGAGACTCTGTGTCTAATAGAAGAAAAACTAGGCCCTAATCTCCATCACATGGGGTTAGGCCCTAAGTTCTTTAATAAGGCACCTATAGCACAAGAATTAAAACCAAGAATCAACAAATGGGATGGTTTCAAACTAAAAAGTTTTTTTCTCAGCAAAAGAAATAATCTGTGACGTGAACAGGGAACCTACACCCTGGGAACAAATTTTTACCCCTCACACATCAGATAGAGCTCTAATCTCTAGAGTATATAAAGATCTCAACAAGATAAGCACCAAAAAAACCTAAATAATCCAATCAATAAATGGGCCAAGGACCTGAACAGACACTTCTCAGAAGAAGATATACAATCAATCAACAAATATGCTCATCATCTCTAGCGATCAGAGAAATGCAAATCAAAACTACTCTTAGATACCATCTCACTCCAGTCAGAATGGCAGCTATTAAGAAAACAAACACAACAAGTGTTGGTGAGGATGTGGGGAAAATGGTACACTCATACACTGCTGGTGGGACTGCAAATTGGTGCAGCTAATTTGGAAAGCAGTATGGAGAATCTTTGGAAAACTGGGAATGGAACCACCATTTGACCCAGCTATTCCTCTTCTTGGACTATACCCAAAGGACCTAAAAACAGCATATTACAGGGACACAGCCCCATCAATGTTTATAGCAGCACAATTCACAATATCTAAACTGTGGAGCCAACCTAGATGCCCTTCAGTGGAAGAATGGATAAAAAAATGTGGCATATATACACGATGGAATATTAATCAGCACTAAAAAATAATAAAATCATGACATTTGCAGGAAAATGGATGGCATTAGAGCAGAATATGCTAAGTGAAGTTAGCCAATCCCTAAAAAACAAATGCTGAATGTCTACTCTGATATAAGGGGGGTGACTGAAAATGGGGTAGGGAGGGAGAGCATGGGAGGTAGATTATTTCTAGTTAGGGAAGAGTGGTGGGAGGGAAAGGAAGGGAGAAGGGGAATAGCAAGGATGGTGGAAGGAGACCCTCATCATTATACAAAATACATGTATGAAGATGTGAACTTGGTGTCAACACACCTTATATACAATCAGAGATATGATAAATTGTGGTATAAAGGTGTATTAAGAATTCTAATGCAAATAATAATAATAATAGTAATAATAATAATAATAATAATAATAGAGCTCATGTAAAAAAATAAATAAAAATTTTAAAAAATGGCTTAATTAAGATTTTCACCTCATTGAGGCTCTGCTCAAGAAGAAACTGTGACTCTCCATTCTTGAAAATGAAGTTAAAACTCCTGTGTACTTCTTTGTTGTTTGTGTTGTCATCCAAAGATCTTGGACCATCCATGAAGCAAACTGGTTCTTATTTGGGGATTCTTAGAATTGCAATTTCAGTAGAAACAGAAAGTGAACCTTCAGGGAGAGGTTTAGAGGGTCATTTTAAGGGTAAAATCGACAAAATTGAAGCAGATTACATAGGTTGATCATCAAGAATTGTGACTGGAGGATAAATTTACTTCTATAGCTCATTAGTTCAGTAATACAAGGTTAGACTATGTCACTTTTCTAAAAAAAGAGTTTAGTTTTTAATTTTTACACTCCTCTGGAAGTTCCCTCACAGCAAATAACTTTCTTGTGACACGTCAGTAATGTTACAGAATGGCTACCACAGCACCAGGTGGAGTCTGGGTAACAAAATGGAGTCACTGCTGACAACTTTCTTTTGCAATATGAGATTTTTGTGTTCATTTATTTTAATTAAACTTTAAATAATGACTCTGTCAAGTACTGCACTTGTTACTTTCACATAAATGATCTCAATTAAGCCTCATAACACCTTTAGAATGTAGGTAGGACTATCCTTATTTTTAAAATTATTTGTCCATTTTAGTTATGCATGGCAGAGTATATTTTGATATATTTATACAAGCATGGAATATAACTTATTCTAAGTAGGTTCCCAGTCTTGTGGTTGTACATGATGTGGAAATTCATTGTGAAGTATCCATATATGAACATAGGAAAGTTCGGTCAGATTCATCCCACACTCTTTCCTATTCCTGTCCCCTTCCCTTCCCTTCATTCCTCTTTGTCTAATACACTGAACGTCTATTTTTCCCCTCCCCCCACTATCTTAATTTTTAAAGTAGCTTGATTGAGATGAAATTCAATGACCTATATACAATAAGCTATAGATTTTAAGCTGTAGAACAAGGTAAGTTTTAACATACATGTATACTCATGCAACCACAACTACACTTGAGATAGTGGACATATCCCACTGCTACAGAAGTTTTTTCATACCCACTTTGTAATTTTCCCCTCCATCCCGCTTCACCATTACCATATCCTACACTGACGTACCTTCTGTCACTACAGATTAAGTTACGTTTTCTAGAATTGTATATAAATGAAATAATACAATATGTGATAATTTTGCCTGGCACTTTTCACTTGACATAAAGTGTCTTCAAGGTTCATCCATGTTATAGCATGTATTATCACTTCATTCCTTTTTATGGATGAATAATGTTTCATCTTAGTGATGTTGATGGGCATTTTTAGTTGTTTCCATGCTATCATAAATTATATTGTTATAAATAAATTTTTGTGGGGTCATATGTTTTGTTTCTTTTAGGTGTTTATCCTGGAGGAGGAGAATTGCTGGATTACATGGTAATCCCATGTTTACCTTGAGAAACTACCAGATTATTCTGCAAAGTTTCTACAAAGTTTTACATTCTGATCATAGTTAAAAACATGTGAACAAACTGAGTTAGAAAACACAAGAAATTGCTTAAGCTCACACCACTAGAATTTGTCATAGAAAAAATCCCATTGAGATGATTATGAGTTTCTTCAGTATAGGGATGTTTCTCAGAATTCTTTACCTTATGGGCAGACTCTCAGTCATATTGGATGGTTGATATCCCAGCTCCTAACTAATGTAATCAAGATAGTTAACTTCTTTGTTCTTAAATTTCTCACATCTAATACCAATGGTGATAATAATGAAAGCTACTTCATAGTATTGCTTGGTTATTAAATAAATTAGTGGTCATAGAATATTTTACCCAATATTTTATCTCATGAGTACCAAAGTTCAGGTAAGGTTAGTTATCATTATTTTTATCATTATTGCTATTTTTGCTGTGATTTTCACTCAGTACAGAGCTAGGCTCATGATAGATGTGAAATCAATTATACTTAGCAATCAAACCAACAAATTGCTGTATGACACATGAATCGACATCTGGTTCCAGGAGAGATACTTGATTCAAGCCTAAAAGCCTAAAAGCCTTTCTAGAGAAAGGCACAAAACCTAGCATTTATTTAGTATATATCTCCTCTATGATAGGCTCTACACTAGGCACTTTATATCTGGGATCTCATTTAATCTTCATAATAAACCCTACAAGGGAAGATTTATTACTTAGATTCATAGAGGAGAAAACTGAAATGTCCTGAATGAAATAGCTTTCTCAAGGTTGCAGAGTAGTTATGATGTTTGCTGTAGTTCTCCTCTGTCACCTTTCCCACTGCTTATTTTCTAAATTATATATTTTGTACCCCTAAAGGTAAAATTATTTCAAAACTCCTCCTACAATTTGACAGTCCACATTCAAGCATTTTTAGCATAACTGGAGAAGTCACTGGGCAGGCAGTTGTAACTTACTATAGTAGAAGCCAGTAAGCCATCTACTTATGATTCTGTTCGTGAAGTTTCCCGTTTTCTCCAGGATGTCACTATAAAGGATGCCAATCCTAAGATGGTTCTTGCACCTAACTTGCAACATTAGTTATTGACTGGTTGTGCGAAATGTATCCATTGTATAAATAAGCGCATTCACTTTGACACTTAAATTCATTTCAAATCACATCATGCTTGAGTCACTCAACTTGAATACAAGGCAATTTCATAATATGCTTGTTATACAAGTTGGAGGGTGAAGAGAGTGTTTTCCAATTTCAGACCCCTAATCCAATTTGCTAGACAGTGCAGTTTATCATAACAGGTTTGAAAGTAGAATAGGTCTTGCTCTACCACTTTTTCCAGTAGACTTGAAATCCTGCTGGGGAATATTCCTTAGCTCTCAGTTTCCAGGAGAGATTGTGGTGTTTGAGACAGGGCAGTACTTTGCAGGGTTGACAGGTGAGTTTGGAGGGTGTGAGATACACTGGGAAGAAGCCTAAAAAAGATTTCTGTAGTGTCAGGAACTAGAATTCAGAAAAGAACAAGGAAACTCATCCATGGCTATTGTTTCTCAGACCTCAATGGAAAGGCCTAGAAATGGTCATGTGTGTGTCAGGTTGGAAAGAAGAGCAAGGTTGGAGGGGATGTGCACAAGTCTCTCAAACCTTCCTGCCCACATCTACTTCCTACATTCAGACATCTGTTTTTCTTTGTCTCAGGTGCCAAATATTTCCTTTTTCATGCTCTAAGGTGTATGAGTTGGGGCGTGTGTGTGTGTGTGTGTGTGTGTGTGTGAGAGAGAGAGAGAGAGAGAGAGAGAGAGAGAGAGATAAAAGAGCATGTGCTTTTATTGGCTAATTATATTAAATAGAAGAAAAATGCATTCCGGGCTCCATCTCACTGTGTTTTTAATTCTCCTTCCCAGTGTGCCACAGGGATCCCATTTTCAGGACCAGCCATCCTCCTTCCTCTTCACACACAGAAAGTAAAAGGGGTAATTATCCCCCAGGAGCACCTTAATTGTTCCAATTAACCTGACCACTTTTTGCAGTCAAAGCCAAGCGGAGAAGAGAATTTAAAGTGATAAAACACCATTTTATGGGCTGTAGATAAGTAATAGGCAGGGCAAAGCATTTTCTAAAAAGAATGGACTCTGAAATGACATAGGCTTGCACTAAGGGAATTTTCTTACTACCATTATTAAGAAGAAAAATGACATTTTAGGTGCTTTTAATTCTACTATCACTGCACCTCTATGTAATACTCAGACACATAATCAAATGTATCTGTGCTCATTGAAGCTGTTTAACTGCTTTTACAGACAGACAGGTCTGAGTTTGAGCCCTCCAACACTAACATGCATTATGACATTAGACAAGTAACTAAACCTTCCTGAATTGGACTATCCTTATTTGTGTGCCAAGCACTTAACATTCCTTATCTCATTCATCACTGTCTCTGTTTTTACATGATGGTACTGAAATACAGAGAATGGAAGTGACCTTCCCAAGTTCATCTATTAGCTCTGGGTGAGTCATAGAGTTAATTATTCATTTTCTTTCTCTGTTTCCTTCTTTCTTTTCAACCTCTTAATATTTACTGAGATCTACTATATGCCAGACACTTGCTAAATGTCAGAAGCATAATGGTAAATATGATAGGCAGCCTGTGTTCCTATGGAATTTAAATAAAACTCAGCTCTATTTGACTTCAGGAACCATGTCCTAATCACTAGAATTCTTCATTCTTCACAATGTTGTTAGACTTAAATGAGTGAAACGATACAAAACTATTAAAATCTTCAAGGAATTTGTATTATATATGGGATATATGCACACACACACATATATACACATGCCTTACAATAAATTTTTTGAACCTACTCAAATATCACTTAGACATGACTAGTTCTGTAACTAAAATTGGATCCATTTGTGTCAAAATCTACTGGTTTTGTTGATAAAAAAATTTATAGAGTCACAAAGCAGATGTTTGCCTAGGGCTGGGTGTGGGAATAAGAAGTTACTATAACTAGGTATAAGTTTCTTTTTGGAGGAATGGAAATGTTCTAGAATTGGTGAAGATGTGGTGATGGTTGCACAACTCTGAAAAGGTACTAAGAAGCATTGTACCCTTAAGATAAGTAAATTGTATGGCATGTAAATTATGCCACAAATCAAAATGTTAAAGCAATGTAGGTTGTTTCCACAGTTTAACTGTGAATTGTGCTGCTGTAAACATTGATGTGCCTGCATCACTCTAGTATGCTGATTTTAAGTCCTTTGGGTACAGACTAAGGAGTGAGATAGCTGGGTCAAATGGTGGTTCCATCCCAAGTTTTATGACGAATCTCCATACTGCTTTTCCAGAGAGGTTGCACCAATTTGCAGTCCCACCAGCAACATATGAGTGTGCCTTTTTCCCCACATCCTCACCAACATTTATTGTTGTCTGTATTCTTGATAATTGCCATTCTGACTGGCGTGAGATAAAATATTAGGGTAGTTTTGATTTGCATTTCTCTATTTGCTAGAGATATTGAACATTTTTCCATATATTATTGAATGTATATCTTCTTCTGAGAAGTGTCTGTTCAGCTCCTTAGCCCATTTATTGATTGAGTTGGGTTTTTTAATTTTTTTTTAAATCGTAGTTGGACAATTTTATTTATTTATTTATTTATTTATTTATTTATTTATTTATTTATTTAATGTGGTGCTGAGGATTGAGCCCAGGGCCTCACACGTGCTAGGTGAACACTCTACTGCCTGAGTTGTTTGATTTTTTTGGTGTTAAGTTTTTTGCGTTCTTTAGATATCCTGGAGATTAGTGCTCTATCTGATGTGCATGTGGCAAATATTTGCTCCCCAAATGTAGGCTCTCTCTACACCTCATTGATTGTTTTTTTTTTTTTTTTTTTTTTTTTGCTGAGAAGAAGCTTTTAGTTTGAATCTATCTCATTTATTAATTCTTGATTTTATTTCTTGTGCTTTAGGAGTCTTTTTAAGGAAGTCAGGGCCTAATCCAACGTGATGAAGATTTGGGCCTACTGTTTCCTCTATTAGGTGCAGGATGCCCTTCAGTAGATGAATGGATAAACTGGTATATATATATACACCCAATGAAATATTACTCAGAATTAAACAAGAATAAAATCATGGTATTTGCAGGTAAATCGATGGAGTTGAAGGATATCATGCTAAGTAAAGTAAGGCAATCCCAAAAAAACAAAGGCCGAATGTTCTCTCTGATAAGTGGATGCTGATCCATAAAGGGAGTAGAGAGACATAGGAAAAATGGAGAAACTTTGATGGGGCAAAGGGGAGGAAGGGGTAGGGAGGGTTCATGGGGTTAGGAAAGATGGTGGAATGAGATGGTCATCATTACCCTAGGTACATGTATGAGTGCACAAATGGTGTGATGCTACATCATATACAACCAGAGAAATGAATAGTGGTACTACAGTTGTGTACAATGAATCAAAATGCATTCTGATGTCATATACACTTAATTAAAATAAATAAATTAATTGTAAAAAGCAATGTAGATTAATAAAAGCCTATGAATCAGTCTTGATGGGAAAATATGGTGAGTTGTACTTCTGGATTGATTAAGAAAGCAACAAGATCATTAAAAGCACACAAACCTTATGGGGATGCACATGGAAAAGATTACTTGAAAACAAGTCCTGCATATCAGGAAACATTCTAGAAATCGTGGCACAGGGGCACCACTCTGTAGAGGTATAACAGGGCAAGTATATTAAATGTTTAAAATATGTTAATTATGTTTAACATATGTTAATTTGGACTACAATTAAAACAATTGGTTTTGTAAGAAGAAAACAATTTGGGGATCATTTTCACCAATAGGCAGGATTCATATCTGATAGGAAGGCATTATTAATTTGCCATATCATTTGATCATTTTTTAAGCAGTCTGCCTAAAAATTTATAGTGGTTAAAAGCACTTGAATCTGTGGAAACAGCCCAGATGAGTCACATACCTGTTAACTATTGATCCTAGGCAACTTTCCAAGTCTCAGTTTCTTTATCTATAAAACAGGAAAGTATGAACATTTATCTCTAAAGGCTATGAAGATTGTGTTACTACCTATAAAATAAAATACTTCTTACAGGGTCCTGTATATCGGAAACATTTAATAGTTGGTAGTTTTTATTATTCTAAAAACTTATATAACAACCAGTTTTAGGGACCTCAGAGATAACAGTACCTTTGGTTAAGAAAATGCCTGTACTATTTCTATACAGTACAACTTTTAAATCAGCATTGCTATTAAATAGCTAGATATATTCCATAGAAATGCAAACCTTGCCATAAGCAAAAAATGGAAACTGAATTAGCGCCAACCATTCTTAAAATTTCCTTGAGAACCATGGCACAAACACTCAGTGATAGGTGACTATTTGGTAGGCTGCTTTACTGACCTTATCCTCAGTGTTTGCATTTGGTGATTGAACCTTCCTCATTGGATCAGTTTGTGGGTTAAGTGAAAAAACACATGCGAAAATACCCAGTTCATGAACTATTTTTAGGAAATCGAGTGCCAGGCATGTTAGCTAGTTTGCCTAACATCACAGGCATAATGAATAATAAAACTCAGAGTTGCACCTACTTGATCTTATTTTATAACAAATAATTTTACCTATTATGCTTTGCAACTTATTGGCTATGGACCTCTTATCCTGAATAATATCATTTTAAAATATGGGAATAATAGTATCCCTGCATGGTATTGTTAGAGCAATTAAACAAGATACATAAAACACTTAGAATAGTGTCTGGTATGTTAAAAGGCACTTAATAAATGTCATTTAAAATTCTATCACTATAATTAGTTTTGCCCCAGGCAATATCTCCTGGAATTAGTTCCCAACTCATAGGAGGAAAAGTGAAAAGAGGGAACTCCAGTGCAGGGTTTATTTCAATCTGTATCTCAGTAAATTTCAATCCCATTCCTGTTATTCGTTTTAAAAACCCTGGAGTCTTTCTTGACTCCTCCACTTTCTTTCCCACCTAATTTACACAATATCAGGAAATTATTTTGGCTCTGCCTTCAGAATAGATCCAGAATCTGGCCCCTTTCATCACCTCATAGCCACCACCAAGGCCCAGACCAACATCAACTCTAAAATAGATTAGCAGCTGCTTCCTGTCGAGTGTCCTTGCTCATTGTTTTGGCATCCTTCAGTATATTCTCAGCACAAAGTCCAAAGTGACTCTGTGAAAACATACAACATTTCATGTTATTCTTCTTCTCTCCTCCTATTTTTTTCCTTTTTTCTATTAGTAGCTGCATGGTCACCTTTCTAACTTGCCTATTAGTAATCTACCCCTGCGTAAGAAAGTACACCAACATAGCAGCATGAAACAACACACATTTACTATATAAATGCTTCCATGAGTCAGAAATCTGGAAACTGCTTTAATTGTTTTACATCTTGAAAAATCTCCTGGGTTATACCTGCTCAACTCTCCCTTCCTTAGCCCTGACACCTGAAAAATCATCCTGTAGATTTTTCTTTTACAGAATGTCACACCACTGGAATCATATAGCATGTTGCTTTTCCAGATGGCTTCTTTAGCTTAGCAATATAAATTTGAGATCCACCCCTGACTTTATGTGGCCTGATAGCTCATTTTTATTGCTAAAGAATTTTCCATTATGTGGGTGTTTGTCTATTCACCTATTGAAGGACATTTGCTGCTTCCATATTTTGGCTATTATAAATAAAAGTGCTATGAGCATTTGTGTGCATCTTTTTGCATGGACTTAAGTTTTCATATCAACTAAATAAATACCTAGAAGTGTGGTTGCTGAGCTTTATGATTAAAACTATGTTTATTTTGGGAGAAACTGCCAAATTATCTTCTAGAGTTTCTATATCATTTTGTATTCCCACTAGCACTGAGTGAGATTTCCTGTGACTCTAGATTATCATAGCCATTTGGTTAAAACAAACAAACAAACAAACTATATATATATGTGTGTGTGTGTGTGTGTGTGTGTGTGCGCGCGCGTGCGCGCACACGTGATCACAATGGTAACTTATTGTTGCTTTAATCTACAATGTGCTAATGGAAAATGGCATTGAATATCTTTTTATATGATCATTTGCTACATGTATATCTTTTCATGTGATTTATCAGGTTAACATAAATACCTTCTATTTCTAATATGCTGAGAACTTTTATATTGAATATGTTAGATTCTTGTTAAATGACCTTATGTTGCCATTGATCACAATGTTTTTTCTTTAGAATACAGATAATGTGGCTCACATATATTGATTTTTATGTGTTAAATCAACTGTGCATATATGTAAGAAATCCCAATTTCTCATGGCATATAATTTCTATACATCATTGGATTCAATTTAAACATAGTTTATTGAGAATTTTTACACCTATGTTCATAAGAAATATCAACCCTTGGTTTTCCTTTATTGCAATGTTTTTATGTCAATTTGGTATTGGGTAAATGTTGGTAAAAGTGAGTTAGTAATTTTTATATCTGATTCTATTTTCTGGAAGAAATTATGAATAATTGTTTTTATTTTTGTTTTTAGACTAAATTTTTAATAGACTTTACCAGTGAGAACATCTGGGCCTGGTTCTTTCATTTTTAGATGGCTATTAATTATTGACTCAATTCTTTTAATAGACATAGATCTACAGAAATTATCTGTTTCTTGTATGAGTTTTAATAGTTTGTATATTTCAAAGAAATGTTTTATTTCATCTATATTATTAAATTGGTGGACAGATATGATTATTTCTAATATTCCTTCATTATACTTTAAATATCCTATACTTTATTTTATTATTTATTCTGATTTGTTATACATGATGGCAGAATGCAATTTATTTCATATTACACATATAGAGCACAATTTTCCAAGACACTGATTATACACAAAGTATTTTCACACATGTACTTAGGATAATGATGTCTAACTCATTCCACCATCATTCCTACCCCCTTGCTCCCTCCCTTCCCCTCCCTCCCCTTTGCCCTATCTAAAGTTCCTCCATTCCTCCCATGCTCCCCACTCCAATTGCCATTATGAGTCAGCATCCTCATATCAAAGAAAACATTTGGCCTTTGTTTTGGGGGGATTGGATTGCTTCACTTATCAGTATATTCTCCAACTTCATCTATTTACCTGCTAATGGCATGATTTTTTCTCTTTTATTGCTGAGTAATATTTCATTGTGTATATATACCAAAGTTTCCCTACCTATCCATCTACTGAAGGGCATCTGGGTAGGTCCCACACTTTAGCTATTGTGAATTATGCTGCTATAAACATTGATGTGGCTGTGTCCCTGTAATATGCTGTTTTTAAGTCCTTTGGGTATAGACCAAGGAGAGGGATAGCCAGGTCAAATGGTGGTTCCATTCTCAGATTTTCAAGGAATCTCTATACTGCTTTCCAGTTTGGCTGCACCAATTTGCGGTCCCACCAACAGTGTATGAGTGTACCTTTTCCCCCACATCCTCGCCAACACTTATTTTTGTTTGTATGCACAATACCTGCCATTCTGACTGGAGTGAGATAAAATCTTAGAGTAGTTTTAATTTGCATTTCTCTAATTGCTAGAGATGTTGAACATTTTTTCATATATTTGTTTATTGGTTGTAGATCTTCTTCTGAGAAGTGTCTGTTCACTTCCTTGGCCCATTTATTGATTGGATTATTTGTTTTATTGGTGTTAAGGTTTTTGAGTGCTTTATATATCCTACAGATTAGTGCTCTCTGATGTGCTTGTGGTAAAGATTTGCTCCCATTCTTTATGCTTTCTATTTACCTCACTGATTGTTTATTTTGCTGAGAAAAAGGTTTTGAGTTTGAATCCATCCCTCTTTGATTCTTGGTTTTAATTATTGTGCTATAGAAGTCTTATTAATAAAGTTGGGGCCTAATCTGACATAATGGAGATTTTGGCTTACTTTTTCTTCCATTAGGTGCAAGATCTGTGGTTTAATTCCTAGGTGCTTGATCCACTTTGAGTTGAGTTTTGTGCATGATGAGAAATAGAGGTTTAATTTCAGTTTGTTGCATGTGGATTTCTAGTTTTCCCAGCACCATTTGTTGAATAATCTATCTTTTCTCCAATGTATGTTTTTGGTGCCTTTGTCTCTAAGATAACTAAAGTTATGTGGGTTAGAATTTGTGTCCTCTATCCTATACTTTAAATACATAAGTAATGATTCCCTAATTTATGTAATTAGTAATTTGTTTCTTCTCTTTTCTTTATTGGTTAGCCTTGCTGAAATTTTATTAATTTCATAGATATTTTTAAAGAACTAGCTTTGCATTTTATTAGGTTTCTCTATTGATTTCATGTTTTGAATTTTATTGATTTCTATGCTTATTTTGATCATTTATTTTCTTTGGTTCTCCCAAGGCTTAATTTACTTTTCTTTCTTTAGTTCCTTATGGTGAAAAAATAGCTTACTCATTTTAGGCCTTTCTTCTTTTCTAATATATACATTCAGTACTTTATAATGCCCTCTAAGAACTACCCGCACTGCATCCCATATTTTTTTTTTCTAAAAGAGGCAGGGTAGATTTTATTCTAAAAAATATCACAGGTTTTTCTATTATAAAGGGACCTAGATGCCCTTCAATAGATGAATGGATAAAAAAATGTGGCATTTATACACAATGGAGTATTACTCAGCACTAAAAAATGACAAAATCATGGCATTTGCAGGGAAATGGATAGCATTAGAGCAGATTATACTAAGTGAAGCTAGCCAATCCCTAAAAAACAAATGCCAAATGTCTTCTTTGATATAATGAGAGCAACTAAGAGCAGAGCAGGGAGGGAGAGCAGGAGGAAAAGATTAACATTAAACAGAGACATGAGGTGGGAGGGAAAGGGAGAGAGAAGGGAAAATGCATGGAAATGGAAGGAGACCCTCATTGTTATACAAAATTACATATAAGAGGTTGTGAGGGGAATGGGAAAAAAACAAGGAGAGAAATGAATTACAGTAGATAGGGTAGAGAGAGAAGATGGGAGGGGAGGGGAGGGGGGATAGTAGAGGATAGGAAAGGCAGCAGAATACAACAGACACTAGTATGGCAATATGTAAAAACATGGATGTGTAACCAATGTGATTCTGCAATCTGTATTTGGGGTAAAAATGGGAGTTCATAACCCACTTGAATCTAATGTATGAAATATGATATGTCAAGAGCTTTGTAATGTTTTGAACAACCAATAATAAAAAAAAAAATAAAGGGGCATGTGTGACCACGTAGGAAACAGATTCCCCATTATGGGTTTTCCTGATGGCTTCTGTAAGGATAATGGAGATATTAATCACTTGTATTTTGCAGCAAAGCTTCATCTTGTTCTCTTGAGGTATGGTATTGATGACCACTATTCTTCAAAACACATCAGAAATGGCTGGCCAGAAAAAATTCCATGATTCAAGATAGCATAACTCTGGTGACTACAGCTGAGAAAAGGTTGTCAGCTGTATAGCAAATTGTGCCATAGGTTTCAGCTGTGTCATTCATAAGGATATCCTCTGATATCCTTTGCATCTTCCACTAGCACCATGAAGTTTACTTCATTGGCCTTCTTCCATTCATTGTGAATCAATGCAGAGTCCACATTAAACCAATCTGCAATGGAGGTCACTCTCTTGGCTCTACCAACATCAGGTAACATAATAATGCAGTTCCTCCATTCAGAGATATTCTCCCTAATCCACTTCAGGACCCCTGGCTCTTTATACAGATTGTTATGTGATATTTATTGGTAACAAAAAAGTCTTAAATTTGAGAAGCATGTAGATCCATGATGATAATATGTTCTTCACCAGCCACAGATTGCATATTTGTGACAAGCTTTGTTGAGATTAGAACCCAGCCCTTGTTCTTCTTATCCTGCCAGGCATAAGGGAAACAGGATGACTGTGGTAACCTGGCTTGCTGAAGCAGTCTTTCTGGGATTAATCATGATCTAAAACACCATTAGATTGTTGTTAATTTCACCACAGCCAGTCTGAAAGAAGAATGCAGACACCTTCTTCAAGTACATTTTCACCAATTTCCACACAGGTTTCTTGATTGCTGAATTTCTTAGTTACTACCTTACCTAGATAAGGTAGGATAGGTTCTGATGGGAACTGCTGCTGCAGATTTTGATATTCAGCATATTGAGAAGCTTCCCTAGGTGCTCTTTGCTCAGTGTTACTGTGGAAACCAGAACTGAAGTCATCCCATAAATTTTGAAAAGTTTGTATTTTCATTTTTATTTAGTCCAAAATATTTTTCAATTTATCTTAAGACTTCTTCTTTGAGCCATGTATTATTTAGAAAAACAGTTTAACTTCCAAATATATGAGAATTTTTTTCTTATCTTTCTGGTATTACTATCTTGTTTAATTCCTCTGTCATTTAAGACCATATTTTGAATGCTAGACTTTTTAATTTGTTTTATGACCTTCAATGTAATCTATTATGGTTCCCAGGTCATTAACCTGGCTGAAACTTAGCATCACTTTCTTCACAGTACATTTTTCAACTTGAATAGAATGTATTGCATATGACCAATTGTTCTCTTCCATTTATTGAAAAACAAATATAAAGAGACAAGGCTGAGTTCTTGTTTAGGATAGTATATGTACACTAAACTTAAAATTCATCTAAAATTATCAAGTCATAATAAAGATACCTTATGTGCTATAGAACTCACAGAAGCCAAAAAGGATAGGGACACATACATAGAAATGTTCACAAATTGTTGGAGGCTGAGTGGATCAGCTTCTAGGAGAGAAACTCATAGAGCAGGAGACTTAGGTAGGACTCCATCCTTTTGTGGGTACCTTCATCAAGTTATGACAGAGAAAAGCCAAGAAAACATTTTGTTTTAGTTTTCACAGGAAAAGGAAAAAGAAATCCTTGTGAAATATTCCCAGATCATTCTCCACAAATTGGCCTATACTACAAGGAAAGACTTTGACAGAAATTTACTCCATCTGTGGAAGGACATATACTTGAATCTAGCTACCTCTAGCCTTCCTTGCTCACTTCAAAAAAGGTAAAAAAAGGATAAAATACAACTGTGAAAGTCACAGTCTAGGAGAAACCAAAGGAGCTAGAAGAAGAGAGGGGGATCATGAGAATGGGCTTACTTTCAGGCTCTCTTATATGTTGAGAAGAAAGCATCAGCAAAAATGAAGGTGCAGGACTGTTTTCTGACTCAACCTGTTGGAAGGAGGCAGAAATCAGAAGAGATAGTTAACATGCATGTATGACCTTTCAGTGCATGTTGACCCTGCAAAATGGTAATCATGTCCAGATGGGTACTATAAAAATTTGATCTATTCTGGTTATTATTCTCTCTTCTTCTGGAATTATAGATATTAGTTGAACAGAGCAAGGAAGTTCTTCCTTTATTAGTCAATTATAAGTATGGTTAATCTTAATATGAAAGGAGAAGGGGCACCTATGAGGGCTGGGTTGGTTAGGAAAGACTGTCAAGAAGCAATGCTTTATTACATCATCCTCAAAGATGAGTTAGAACTAGGTAAAGAGGATAAGGAGGATAGGATTTTCTGGGTAATATGGACAAGTATCATGAGCAAAGACCTAGAGGAATGACAGAAAACGACCTATTTGAGGTTTGTAAAAAATTTTGCACAACCATAATATTAAATGTCATTAAGGGAGTGGAGTAGGCTCAGAAAATGAGGCTGAAGCAGGAGGCAGGAGGCAGATCATGCAAAATGGTGGATCTATTACCAATGAACTTAGACTTTAAGTATAATAGTAAACCACTTAAGGGTAATACATCATTAGATTTCTTTTTGGAGAAGATGATTCTGGTTGATGTGTTAATAATTGTAGGTGATGGTGTGGGTGGAGGTTACAAGGGATATTGGGGACACCAAAGAGAAGTCCCAGTTTGAATGTCATGGTAGCAATAGCCATGTAGGTAAATTAGATAAATAATTAAGAAACAAAATGTGTTGGTACTGACTAGATGGGGGAATGGGATACAGGAAGGGAGATACTAAAAGATGATCCCAGAACTCTGGATTTGGATATGCTTTTTGGACCAGTACCAATAGTGCCTTTGAAAAATACTGTCTGCATAGTTTGATCCTTTTAGTAGCTTCCCATACATTTTACAAAATGAAGGTGATTGTTTTAGGATATAGTATGTCTCAATTAGAGCACCAAGAATTTGAAAACGTTGGGTTAACCTAAATTCCAAACACTTAAAACTATAACAATTTAATTGTGCAAATGGAAAAAAAAAGCTATTTTAATAAGGGGCACACCTGGTATGTAACCAGGAGTTTTCATTTCAAGTAGCAAGTAGTTGTAGGACTGTAATTGCAGACAGAATAATAATCTGATGATTTATTAATTGTATTGTGCCAGGTCTGCCCTTGTTATTGATAAATCAATTATAGACAAACTGAGTTTGTAACTTTTCAGCTGGACACCCTTTAAAAATATGAAGCATTTACTGCCCTGAACTATTTACCTGATTGAGTTACTTTTAAATTACAGTGTGAGGGCATGGCCAATACTGAAAGCTGACACATCATCTTAGCAGGGGTGAAGTTTGATTGTGAAATTGGACATGAACTTATCTGGAAAGAACAGAACTTCTAAAATGTTCTTACCTAAAACATTTCTTCTCCTATAAACTTATGAGAATGTCAGAGATAAAATTATAAAGATCAACTAATACAGCCCTTTCTTAGCATTGATAAAACTAAGCCTCAGAGAACTGATTAAGGAACCTGTCCATGGTCACATGTCACCCTTAGAACTGAGTCAGGACTCAATATCATTAGTTTTTAGATCATCATGTGGTTGTTCATTGACTGTCCAGAACCCCTGAATAGAAGTGGACTCCAAATGCTTATGGGTGGTATTATTAATAAGAAAAGAAATGCAAACCTATTTGAAAGCATTAATGTACTTCCTGGAATTCTATGAAAATCAATTATTTTTTTTCAATTAGCAAACATTAATATCATAAATCTTTATTCACATAGAGATCAGTATCATTCTGGGGGAACACTGATAAAATGGTCACATATTCAAAAATTGTGGTCCTGCTTGTTGTGAGTCAAATGTGTTCCCCCCAAATATATGTGGAAATCTGAATCCCTAGTTCCTGTGAATGTGATCTTATTTGGAAATAAAGCCTTTATGATGCACTCAAGATGAGTTCATAGAATTAAAGTAGGTTGTAGTCCAATATTACTGACATATGTTAGCAGAAATTTACAGGGAGAATACCAGGTGATGTCAGAGGTGAGACTAGAGCCATTCATCTATAAATTTAGGAATGCAAAGGATTGCTAGTAGCACGAGAAGCTAAGAGAAAAGCATGGAACAGAGTGTATGTTAGAGGCTTTAGCGAGTGCTCGGCCTTGCTGACACCTTGATCCTTAATTTCTAACCTCCACAATTATGAGATGATGCATTTTCATTGTTTTAGGTCATCCACTTTAAGATATTTTGTTACAGCAGTCATTGCAAATTAACATATTACTGTTAAGCAAAGAATTGGTGTTGAGGGCTGCCAATAGGCTATGGAAGATGAACACTCAGTTGAAAGGTTGCCATTTTGTACAATTTATTTGCCTGAATTATTTCCCTACATGTAGACGCTACTATGCTTTTGTCTTAGCACTTTTCCTTCACATGTACTATGTACTTACTGCTCCTGTACTTTGTCCTCCTTCACCATCTAACCCCAGCCCTCATGCTTCCTACTCCTCTTTCTTTAGGAAGGGAGGTCTTCCACATAGCATTTGTGGATTCGTTTTTTTTTTTTTTAAGAGGACGAGAGTGGATAGGGTAAAGCACTGATTATGTTCATGAGCTCTTCTGTATATTTACTTTTAAATGAAATTTGCTTTTAGTGCAGAAATTAAAGATGATTTCCTCACTAGTCCTTCCCTTCCAAATCGAGCTTCGTATATCCTTTCATCTGAATACTAAATGGATATTTGGGGTTTTTTGGCTGTACCAGACAAAAATCAAAGTCAAAGTTAATACTGAGGAAAGATAACAGAGAACCATGAAGTATGGTATTTCAGTGGAATAAAATAAATATGATTGTTTCCCTCGGCAATTCTGTTCCAATTAGATAAACAAGTAAACTCCTGACTTTATTGTTCAGTGTAGTCAAGTGTAGGAGTTCTTCAATATGAATGTGGTATTGGCTTTAAATTGTGTGCTTTCAACTACATCATACTCTGTCATTAAATGTTGAAGTTTAGAAGGATCTTAGAAGTCAGTGATCTCAGCAAGTCCTGTGGAAGTGCTGAGACTTGCACAAGCTCACAGAATTGATGGATTGATGGTAGAATCAAGCCTGGATCCTAGGCCTTTTGTGTCCCTGTCCAGTATTCATTTGGTCAATAATTGTCAGAGAGAGTTTCCTTTCAGAAAGTGAAACTGGAGTGCCTCTTGCAAGCAAATGTACTATAGTTTCAGATCTGATCTCTTTAAATACAGAGAGGACTGAACTTTCTCACAGACTCATCTATTTTAATTTCTTCTTATTTCAACTAGAGTATCAAAATTCTTTCCATAAATAAAATAAATATGAGATAGCTAATTCACAATATAACTTCAAAATTAAACAATGGAATTTCTTAGTTTTGGTAATTGTACTGTGGCTATGTAATATGTTAACATTAGGGAAATCTGGGTGAGAGATGTAAATGAACTGTCAAATATTATTACAAATTTCTGTATGTTTAAACTTATTACAAATTTAAAAGGTACAGAATATTGAATGTGTGATTTTGTAATGTACCAATATCTTTCCTAGCCAAACATTTTCCTGAAAAATGTATGTGTGTTCTTCAGAACATTCTTTATATAGTAAAGGCTGGCCTTATGCTACTGTAGAAAAGCAAGTTTAATAAGTCTCTCTTTTTTATTGTGAAAATTGCATTTCATTAATAGCCATTAACATCATAGGATAGACAATGTTTTCAGTGGTCATAATTTTCACAAAGCAAAGATGTGGTATGAGACATAAATAAAGAGTACTATTGAGAGTAATTGTGGACTGGATACTCCTGCAATGTAAAAGCTATGGTGTTCATCTTCTCCTGGAGACAGATTGCAGTTAGGATCAACTATGGTCCAAAACTACTAGATACTTCTCTCCAAGTCCATTCTTATATAATCACCTTTTGAGTGCCTACGTATCACAATGTTTATCTCATTATTGTTAGAATGACACACAATAGGCGATGATCATGTAGTTTGATTAGTGCTGTGGTGGAGGAAATTACATGGTTTTGTCAATATAGAGAAGATGAGAACTTCTACTTTGACTGTACAGTGGGGATGTCAGGGGGAAATTCTTGAGGGAGGGACTACACAAGGCTGACTCTTTAAAGTGAACAGGAGGTTATAGTACAGACTACAGAGATGCATTCTAAGCAAACATAGGACACATGAGAAAAATTTGGCACGTTGGGCAAGTACCCCATTACCATTGGATCATGTGTACGCAGAAGGGGTATTGGGCAAGACTTTATCCTGAATCCTTTTGAGGAGAGAACAGTAACACAGCATAAATTTTTTTTCAAAAGGATCATTCTGGCTGTAAAATGGAAAGTGAATTGAAGGTGGGATGGAAACATGGCAAGTATTAAGAAGGTTATTGCAACTGACCTCATGAAAGAGGGTGATTGTGGCAGGCATGGCCAGAAGTGTACTCTTTAAGACATATTTAGGAGATAAATTTGAAAGACCTTGGTGCTTTAGTGGATATGAAGATTTACTGAAAGTAGAAGATAGTATCAACATTTTTTTTTTCTTTTTCATAATGAGCTAGCTTCATCTTCTTTCTGAACACCTCCTCCATCTACTCGTGTAATTGAAACTTGGTTCTCCTAAGGACATTTCTTTCCCTGGAGGGTTTTCAAGTGAAGAGGCCGAGTAAAGGGAACACCATATGCTCCTAGGTATAGTTTATGAGTATCTAAAAAAGACATGGGTCAAATAACTTTTCTTCCCATTTTGTATTCAGTTACAATCATTGAGTTTAAAAAGAAACTTAATTAAGAAATATATTTTGGTTTCACTATGAGTAATTTATTTTCTAGGGGAATAATGACATGGAGAAAAGGCTTATACACATTATAATGCCACTTGAGCATTTTTTTTTTTTGGTACCAGAAATTAAACTCAGGGGCACTTGACCACTGAGCCACATCCCCATCCCTATTTTGTATTTTATTTAGAGACAGGTTCTTACTGAGTTGCTTAGCATCTCACTAAATTGTTGGGGATGGCTTTGAACTCACGATTCTCCTGCCTCAGCCTCCTGACCACCACCACACCTGGCCCAAGTATCAATTAATCTTGATATATCACTTTTCAAGTGATAGACCTGAAAGTAGTGATAGTGTCTCTATTGATCTCCTTGGTCTCTTTTAGAATATTGCTTCTCTGTGCTGTCATTAACACTTTTTGCTATTATGAAAGTCCATTATCCAACTCTAAATTTCTTTCCATCTCTGTATTGCTGTCATCTACCCTAGTTATTCTTCTAGGACTTTGGTACCTGATTTTCTGTTTTCCTTTACACACTAAGTCCTGCCCTCCCCCCAGAATGACATCAATGCCTGCATGGGTATCATCTAAATATTCTGGTCCCCTATTTCCAATGAACTTTATCATCAGTCTTCCTCAATTAGCCTTCTCTATAGCTACACTCTGGAACTTGTCATTGTTCATAACTGCTCCACTTCTAAAATCTCTAATTCTAGTACATCATTGTATTAGAACCACAACTCCTTCCAGCTATATTATTTTATCTCTTTAATACATCCAGACCCTTTATTTTTTCCTAATTAATCAACACTTCCATTTCTTCACTTTTCTTTCTAACTGGGTTACTTCCCTCGCTAATAATTTTAATAACATTTTTAAAACTGCAAACACCTTACAGTCTTTGTTGTTTTGCTGTATCAATCTGAAAAAACCTGCATTAATCCAACTGTCTATTTTGTCTGATTGTGCAGCCGAGTGCTTCAGAAATATGATTCACCAGATCAAGTTATTTCTAATATGAATTCATGATTATGAACTTCAAGTGGGCCCTCAGTTCTTCCTGACAAACCTATCATGTATCTTTGGCCAATCTGTTTCTCCTCTCTTCACAAAGACCACTTCAAAACCTCTCTTCAAATCTGAGCCCTGTTCCAAGTCATTCTTTGTAGAT
Organism: Marmota marmota marmota; assembly: GCF_001458135.2. Taxonomy (NCBI): domain Eukaryota; kingdom Metazoa; phylum Chordata; class Mammalia; order Rodentia; family Sciuridae; genus Marmota; species Marmota marmota. The sequence goes on from NW_026000272.1 coordinate 5,929,151, forward strand.
GACCTTTTTGGGCCATCTTACTAAGGGAAAAGAGATTCAGGAAGGAAACTATCAAATGTACAAGTCAGCCTGTACCTGAACTGCATCCATTTTATCCTACTTTATTTTTGTTCACAATTTAGGAACATCCTACCCTTCAATATGAGGCCATAAGCTCATATAGGCCATTTGCATCAGATTTTATATATACTTAGTTATCTTTCATTGAAAGAAAAATTAGCACCCATTTACTGTCCTTTATTCTCCCCTGTTCTGTTCAAAATTTCGATAAATTGCTTGTATTCACTGCCTCCAATTTCTCCACTCCATGACCCAACTTAATCTAGCTGCCACAAACCAGTTTTCACCAAAATTATTAATGGAAGTTATGTTACTAAGTCTAAAAACATGTTAAAAATCTCTTTTTTCCTTGATCTTTTATCAACATTCGACCTGTTGGCTGCTTCCTCTCTTATGGAAAAAAAAAACAAGACAAAAACATATCATACTTTATGACACAACAAATTATGAGTAGTACGTGGAGATCTTAGAATGTATGCACTATGCTAGTTTCAGTAGTGTCTCCTTCTGACTCAGAAGTATACTCCTTTACCCCACTGCCTGTACTTGATCTATCTTGGAATTTTTATCACTGCATCCATTTAATTTGTCATGACATCTAAAACCTTTTTCTAATGCCCTAAAATGGAAATTGTCAATGAGGGATGGCAACATCTAAACAAGACTGATGAGTATACTAATTATTTCAGGGGATAGATTCTTCACAGAGGGGGCTGATGGGTAACACTTTCAATGTTAGCAACAAAAAAGAGAAAGATAGCATTTTAGCAAACAGGATGCTTAATCAGCAAGAGAAGGGCTTCTAAGATCGATTTAAATTTTAAGCATGATGATGTACTTCAGTGAATGTCAAGTTGAGTATTCAGTCTGTTCTCTCTAATTTTAGTTTGATTCAAAGCACATTTATTGAGCTTAGTATATGTTAAGTATCCTGTCCCATACCATGGGACATACAGATGAATGAGTCATGATTTCTATCCATAAGGAGCTTTCAATATATTATATACAGCTAACATGCTCATATGTCTTTTGTGGTGGACAATTAAACTCTAAAGTGTCTGGGTTGCTGAGGGTGAGTTCTGAATGTAGAGTACCGCAGGTTCAAACAGAAAATATCATGGCACCCAAATAGGAAGTAAAATCTTCTCCAAAAGCATGCTGTATGTTGCATAGCCCTCTGAGAACACAGGAAAAAAAATAGAATATTTCTGGAATCATAAGCACATATCATTTAGGCTAAAAAGAAAATATCACAGCAATATAAAACCATTTTCATAAGTTGGTAGAGGAGGAAGCCAGTATTTTGCATAGTTAACTGAGTCAAAGGTGCTGAGAAGTCACATACGAGGAGGACTAAGGATTGCTTAATGTTATCATTATTAAGTATTTATTAATATTACTGCTGCTGCTGCTTCTACTAGCAATAGATAACATTTATGCAGTTTAGGCTCTGTTTAGAGCACTTTTCTAATAATTATATTGATGTTATATCATTCAATTTCCCTAACAGCTCTGTAAGATAGACACTAATATTTAAATTTTATCATTTAAAAAGCTAATGTGCACATGTAAACTGACTCATCCAAAGTAAGTGATATAGCCAGAATTTAGCACTTGAGCCTTGATGACATGGGCAAAAATGACTTGAGTGGAGTAGTAGGAACCTTAAACAGCCTGGAATGATTTAAGGAGTTAATACATGGGATAAAGAACAAACAAAGACAGAAAAACATATTTGGGGAGAATTTTTGTACAGACTGTCTTTAATAAAAAGTATCGAAATATGTACTGTAACAAGAAGAAAGAAGGAAAATATTAGATGCGTAGGTTTATAACATTTGATCAGCAGAAACTGAGCAACAATTTATATGTTGGCATCTAACAAAGGGGAAGTGAGGTTAGAATTTTGAAAGTGTTTATGCTTTAAATATCCTTGGAGAGAGTGGACAAATCAGCCTACAGGAGGAATATAATGAGAATACTTGGCCATGTTGAGGATTGATTCATTTAAGGTTTTTGGCTATGAATTTAAAGTATTGTAAACTTGCGCTATTTTAGAATTTTCTCCTGACATCCTAGGATTCTTCATTGTAGGGAGGGAAAACATGGATATTTGAGTTTAGCTCTTGTTGAGTTTTGCCAGATATGTGCAATGGGTATTTTTTGTGTGTGTGTGTGTGGGGGGGGGCGGCTGGGGATTGAACCCAGAGCCTTGTGGATGCTAGGCAAGCACTTTATCAACTGAGCTATATGAAGACATTAATTGGTGTCACCATAATTTATATACAACTATAGATATGAAAAATTGTGGTGTATATGTGTAGTAAGAATTGTAATGCATTCCACTGTCATTTATTTAAAAAAATAAAAAAGAAAAACAAATGGGTAAAAGAAAATCAGGATAATGGTAACAGTGTTATTGATGTGACAGAATGTGGAAAGTTAGCTGAATAAAGAAGGCAGTGAAGAAATTTGGAAGCTGATTGATAGGTAGCAGGTAGAGAAGTCAATGGACAGACTGTCACAGTGAGTGGACACTAATTTAGCACTCACAATTGGGAAGCTTTATTTTAACTGGAAGGATAAGAAATAATGTTCAGAAATGATAAATTTGAATCAATGCTTTTGGTGGCAGCACAGTTTCACGTAAATGACAAAGCCCATGGTGTTAATGATGGAATGGGTAGATAAGCTAGAATGGAGAAGAAAGAAGAAAGCTGAATTCTTTCAGGATATACTTAGCTTGACATGAAATCTGTGTTTCCATTATATTTTTCATTATTCCTATAACTTGTGAAATGAGATAATCATGGTCTATTGATAAAGTAATTTTGTCTTCTTCCTGTTGTAGGATTTTTTTTTAATCAATAGATGATACGACCTTCCACACACAAGCCTTGAATTCTCAGATGTAAGCCACTGGTTCTATACTGGAATAGTATGCTCCACCCACTACCCTCATAAAACAAGTTGGATATGTGTTGGAGCATTTTTTGGTTGTTATAAGGATTAGGCATAACCACAGGCATTCAGTGAGTTATGACCAGGCATCGTAAATGTTCTGCAGTTCTGGCACAGGCTTTGCACAAAAGATGAATAATGCCATTTTGTGCTCTAATTTGAAATGTCGTATCAGACATTATTGTATGTATAAAACCCATTAATTCTTGCCTGGTTTTGGAACCCAGCTCATTCTCACAGAGAATTTCAAAGTATTTGTTGTGTATTTTAATAACCATTAAAATGTCCAGGAGATGCAAAAAATTCTGTAAAATGAGATGAGCCTCTCTTACGTGTTGTTTGGAATATTGTCAACAACTATTCACCACATCACAAATTTCAACACTTAATATGAATTCTTTTAGACCTATTTGAGATATCTGTATCTGCAAATCTGTAAAATAACATTTTATATAAAAGTCCTTTCAGTTGATATAAAAGTGAATATCATTAAATTATCAGGTATATGAATTGCAGTGATCTTATTGAATTTCATTGATGATTGTTTTAAGGATGCTATTACTATCACTGAAGTGCACCAATTAGATCAATTAGATATCTTAGTTGTAAACATTTCATATTGGAATTTTAAAGTAATTTTTAAGTTGGCTGTTGCTTTTCAATCTTATTCTAATCTTGTCTTCTGAGGTATATCATCACTACTCTAGAACTTCTTTTGTTAAGTTCCTCTTCAGTATATCCTCTCTTCTCCCATTTCTGTTGAATGTTATATTATCCAAGTCCTATTTATATTAGAAACTACATTTTACACTTTGACATGTAATGAGATTTCACATTAGATGATGTGTTTTTCATGATACTCCATACCTCTTTGACCCATCTCATAACCATTAAAAATGGAAACAAGCTCATTTACAATAATAACATCCTTGTTTCTTTTCTCAACTTGGGGTGTGTATGTGTTTGGAATATTATTAGTATTACAGGAAATGTTGTTTCTTATCTTTCTCTTATTATATATAAGTCTGTCTGGCCCATTATTACTAATACTAACATGCTTTCCCTTATTAATATTTTTCTTGAATTTCTCCAGATTCAGTTCTGGCTATAAATTATATCCTTTACCTTAATTATGTAAGTATGTAGAATTTTCAAAACATTAAAATTGGGTATTACACAATATTTTTTAGGAAAAGAAGTGCCTAATTCGACACAGTTTATGTCTACTCTCCCTGCACCCCTTCCTCTAATAAAGAATTTTTATGTTTCAATATTATGTCCCTTAAGGAATCACACTAGACTTGAAGAAAGGTAATGTGGTGTCTAGACCAAGTCAGGAGTGGCGTAACCTGGGATACTCAATGGATTTCCCTAGAGATTGTAAATGGGTTTGGGTTTTAGTTTTTGTAGCCAATGCCTTGAGTGAAAAATATTTGTTCCCTAGCTCCATGAAGTCAAAAATGGGAGATGGCTATGTGGTATAGGTGGAAATTACATGCTTCAGTATGTGAGCACTGTGAACTTTCTGGGCTTAAGCTTGGTATGAAAGGAGGAGAACCATTCATGAGCAAGGACTGTGATGGACTGAAGACCAGAGGCCCATTGTGACATCTGCTGTACTGAATAGCCCTACTTTTCCCTCTATAATTCCAAGGTGAAAGGAAGTTTCCCAGAACACTGTTGAGATTGAATTTTCTATCAGTTGTAACAGATGGAGATGAAATTAAATTTGATTTAAAAAACTGAAAATAAAAGTTACTAGTCCTAAATTGCACTGGTGAAAATTAACACAAGATTACACTTGAGTTTGATAGTGTTATTTTGGGCATAATTTTAATGGGTAAACACTGGAAAACTTTTATTAAAGGACAATTACTTGGACGGTTCTTTAGCTGCATATTCCAAAGGAATAGTAACTTTTTGATGACTTTCTGTCCTAATCTTCCAAGACCTTAGAATGAATATATTTTTATTCCTCAAGTTAATCTTATTAACAAAAAGTACAAACTATTTTAATGAATATATTTTATCGTTAAATCTCCACATCCACTAGCCTCACTATGAAGGCCCCAGAGGGATAACTCAATGCTTTGTAGAAAGACTCACACATCTCACTCCACTTTACATACTGCAGAGGGTATGGTAATACTTCTGCAAAAAGAAGTGCTCCGGATTGTCAACCCCCAGTGCTTTTGTGAAGCTGGTGTTTGTAAGAAAGTAGATTGAATTAGTCAGGGTCAGACAGCAGTTGGAGTAAATCACCAGGGAAGACCATGAGTGGCAGGGAGAAGCTATTGGGGTGCATACACTTGGGAAATAAGAAAACAGATCTTTGAGCTGTGCTTACTAAGCAGAACTCTCTGGAAATATCACTTAGGAGTGATTGGATAGTGAATTAAAATGTCCGCATTTGTATTTCCCCCTGAATGACTGTTGCACAATGAGCTAATCTGAATGCTTTTGAGAAGAGTTTCTATATGGCTTATTTTCTACTCAACTGAAAGCTCTCAAGCTCAAGACAAGATATTTCAGTTGTGTGACTTCATTGTGTGAGTTGTCACAAAATGAGGTGGGGAAGAAATATTGCTCTTTAAAAGTTAGTGAACCGTGGGGATTTTATGTGGCATTGTAAAGAGTTCAAACTAGTCAAGGAAAGAAATGGCAGATGGACAACTCGAAGAAGGTTCCAGCAATGCTTGAAAGACATATGCATTGATCTCAAAGGGCTTTCCTTTCAGAGATGCACAGCCTAGGCCTGAGTGACTTCAATAGATGGTCAAGAAAATATCCGTGTTATTACACTGGGCTTTATGCTGAATACAGTTTCCACATCCATCCTCAAGACAAGTTTATAGCTAGCTCCACACAGAACATAAATTGTCTTGAAAAGACCTCAAATGGTTAATTTTGATCAAACAAGTGGTTACTTAGAAAACTACTCATTAGCATCCTGTTACCAAGCAGAACATGGACTGAATTAAGTTGCTTGTTTTCAAACACCTGTTTGAAACTACCATACATGGACTAACTGAACTAGAATAGAATTTTCATTTTCAGTTAAAACCCTACACATTTTTAAAAATAAAACAAATAGTAATTTTCAACCATTGTACATCCTTTTGAGAACTGACATGCTTCTGGGTATCTTTTATTACCTATCTTGCAAATATTGCAAGAACCAGTCAGAGTCCCTATAAAAGTTTTCATTCTACCTGATCTTTCAGCAGCATTTGACACTGTTAGCCTCCCTATGATTTCTTTTATTAATGCCTTATAGTTGCACATAATAGTTGGGTTCATTTTGAAATTGTCACATATGCATGGAATTTAATTTACTCAATTTCAGTCCCTGGTTCCCCTTCCCTTACTTACTTCCCCTCCTTCCCCCTTACTTCTCTTCTTGTACTCTACTAGTCTACTTTCCAGGGTTTTTTTATTCTAATTGATGCTTTATGGATATACATACATAACCTCCCCATTTTGCAATTCTGTCTTCCATTGTTTATAGACCTGCTGGGTTTCCACATTAATTCTAACACTTCTCCTAATCAAATTCATCTGTGACTTCCAGTGTATCTGCCAATCCTTGAAATGCTTGTTTATTCTCATCAGTTCTGTTTTGGACTTTTCTTGCTCATACAATCTCTCTGGATCAGCTGAATTTCAATCTTCCTCTATATCTGTGCTTGTTCACTATGGTATCTACCAGCCTAAATTTAAATAGTGGCTACTTGAATTTAAATTAATTAAAATAAAATTTAAAATTCAGTTCTTCAGTCATGCCAGCCACATTTCAAGTACTCAATCACAATATGTGACTAGTAGCTGCCATACTGTATGGGACAAATATAAAATATTTTTTATCATTTCAGAGAATTCTATTAGAAAAATTCTGTACTTCAAGCCAATGTCTCCCAGAGGGCTTTCTTGGTTCTCATAATAGCAAATTGAACATCTCCATCTGATTGTTCTATAGGCCTCACAGACAAATTGTTTCCACCAAACTCCTCCTTTTCTGGAAGTTAACCTGGAGCCAGGAATACAGAGATAAAGAATCTCATCTTTATTCTTTATATGAGAGCCATTTGACTGTTGCCTGATGATTTGATTCAATATTGATAGTTCTTTAAAATAAAGAAGATGGCTAGTTGCATTTGACCATTTCTAAGTTGAATCATCCCTTACAATGACCTTGTGTTTGGCACCATTCTTTTCTATTATCCCGGCCCCCAAATTAATTTCATATACTGAATGCAAAATGAGGCTAACAAAGCAATCTTTGTGATAGGAATTCCACAGATTGCTTAATTGACACTTCCCAATTTCTCATTTATTTAGATTTTCAAATCAACAGAATTAGACTACAAATTAATTCATCAGTGCAAACAATAGAAAAATGAGGTCAGGATTATTAGAAGAAGAATAGACAAGGAGATGAATTGATCCACAGTCAGATATACAGGTTGATCCCTGAAACTCAGAAAAAAGTAGGTCAACTTTTCCCCTCTCTCTTAATTACATGCCCACAAGCTTTCTTCTGTCAGGCCTGGAAATCTTGGGGCTTATTTCTACTCAGTGTAATTATGTTTCCATATCTGATCGTGTCCAATTTTGAAATGAAATAAACACTAGGAACTAGTCACATTAGCAAGTGGAGCCACCAAATTACATTCATTAAGGCATTGTTCAATTATGGAGTGCAATCCTCTAGTGACCCCAGGAAAGCAAAAATTCAGTTTACAATTAAAGATCTGTGGTATTCAATAAATATTTGTACTATTTTGGAAAGAATGCATTATTTTGACTTCTATCAAAGAGAATCTAGATCTGGAAAGAGCTCAAATAAAGAATAATTGCACTATTACGAAAAGAAGCTGAATTCACCTTGATCCAAATCAGGTTAGTAATTATCCACCCTAATGCGCTATAATGATCCTTTGAATTTATAATTATAAACTTTCAGGAGAGTCTCAGTGTTATTCTAAAGTAACAGCAAAGTAACAAGCAAAGTTTCCCATTTCATTATTCATAAATAAGCAGCATTCTATATTGAATTACTAGTATTCTTTTATTATAGTCATTTCTTGTGCTTAAAAAAAAATCCCTCCTTTCTAGCCAAATAAACAGTTCCTATTGTCAGTCTTAGCTCCGAAGCAAACTAACTCTTATCAGGCTGGCAAAATGTCTCCTCCCAAAGTTTTCTCTGTGAATTTCTGTCTACAATAAGAACTTTTTCAGAATTTCCAGCTATAAACAAGGAGGGATGACTTCAACTCAATAACTAAAATTGCAAGAGGGATCACTTGATTGTCCTGTCTACATCATTGGGTAACAAATACATTTGATTATTTGACTGGAGCATTAAGATGCACAGAACATAGTGTACATAGCAATGAGAGGGATATGCACACATACACAGACAGAAAGAGAGGCAGAAATAGGGAGATAGGGAATGAGGGAAGAAGAAATAAAAAAGATAATTGTAGTGCGTGTGTATTCATGAGAGAGAAATGAGATGGCGTTGCGCTGCAGAGAAAGCATATGGATTTTCACATACATTGTGACCTTGAACCAAATATTTGCTCTTCTTAACCTCAGTTTACTAATATGAAAGAGTACATATCTCATATGGTTTTTGAGGATTTAGTATAATAAAGCTTCAAAATGTTTACTCCAGCACCTGCCACAGGGAAACCATTCAATAAGCAATAGTAATGACTATGTTAGCTACTAAATAGCTGCATAGACATATTAGACACACATATGTATTCTGGTATTGGGGATTGAACTGATTTTGGGGGCACTGTATCACTGAGCTACAACCCCAGTCCTTTTTATTTATTTATTTATTTTGAGACAGGGTCTTGCCAAATTGCCGATGCTGGCCTGGAACTTGCTATTTTTCCAAGTGGCTAGGATTATGGGTGTATACCACCACACCCAGCTCCTTGTTAGACATATTGGCATATGTAAATAGGTAAGCATACAACATTATGCATATACTATTCACATTTGAATTAAAAACATAGTTATTGAACATGAGTGAAATCTGGAACAGCTAAATGCATTTTTTATTAGGAATCAGGAAATCAACATTTAGTTTGGATCTGATTGTTACTGTGTAAACCTGGGAAAGTCACTTAACATATGGAGCTGGCCTTTTTATGTCTTCACAATACAAGTCACATTACCAAACTTGGAATATTTGTGTGGGCAGTACACCCAAACAGGTTACTATGTGTAAAGCTCTTTACATAGGTGTAAAAAATAAAGGTGTAAGATGCTGTTGATATCCTTTGTATTTGGAGAAGCAATTCCTGAGAAAGACCCTTTCTGTGTATGTGTGGTTGAGAATACTCATGCAGGACTCTCTTCTCCTAAATAGTTTTTTGAGTTGAATCTTGAACCTGGGCCTGGCTTAGTCTTAGAGCTTCTGGACCTGTGTGTGTTAAGGTTCTCAATTCTAATTCTTGAGGGTTGACTGTCACAATTGCATTCTGTGTTTAGGCATATCTCACTCTAAGTTGGGAAAAAAAGATCCATGTAGACAATGGATATGGACAAAAGAAGGTAGTGGTGCAAACTTCTTGATGATTCTTGAATAGTATGAGCCCAACACACCAAATTATCAGGGATAACAGATACAATATTAAAGTTCAGTTCTGCTCATCTCTACCTAGAACAAAAAACTAGTATGCAGTAGGTGAATTACTCTGGAGAATTCAAGGCAATCCCAAGGTTTCTGACCTCAAGAAATCAAATGACTTGTAGTCCATTAACTCTTTATTTGTTTATTGCATATAGTATTTAATGGAGATTTTCTTTCATTCCTCCTCAGTGTGATTGTTCTCTCACTCTCACTCTAGCTCTCTTTCTTTCTCTTAGTACTAGGGATAAAACTCAGGAGTATTCTACAATTAAGCTAAATCCCCAGCCCATTTTAAGACATGGTCTCACTAAGTTGCCCAGGTTGGCCTCAAGCTTCTGATCCTCTACCTTCTGCCTGCCAAGTTATTGGGACTGCAGGCATATGCATGACTGCTCCTGACCAATAAAAAATTTATGCCTCATTTCTGGGAAAATGACTTTTCTCTCACTTATCTTTTCTTCCCTCTCAGAGACAGGTATCCTTTGTACTGTCTTGTGACCTCACTTTTAAATCTCTAGTGAAATCAGGTGGGAAGTATCTACTAGATACTTCATTCCCTGCCAGCTTTCAGTTGCTGATAGGGTTGCCATTTTGGATCAGTAAATGGCCTTCAAATTCCCATTTCATGCCTGGTGCTTTGTCTCTTGTCGGGTCTACAGGACTGTCAGAACCTATTTACTAATCTTGCCTATCTCCTCCTTCAGAACTCTTAAGCCATGCTTTTTTCCTGCTCTGTATTCTGTTCACTGCTCTGCCACCCTCACATGCCTCAGCTGCAACCTAGTCCATGAGAAATTAGGAACTTGGCCCCATGATGAATACATTTCAAAGAGAAATAACCCTCTTTCCTGAATCTGTATCATTTTACACATCAGAGGTCTGTCTCTCTACTAAATAGTTTCAAAAATAAAAAAACCTTCATTTCAACCATATATATCTGTAAGTTCAAGTCACATTTCAGTAAACTTGTTTGGAGGAAGGGGACACTTCACTGCCAGTTTCAGTTATACATATAACTTTGGTTCTCTGAAAAAAAATTCAGACCAACTGGGAAAGAAAATTTATCCTCTGATAAAATTTCAGGTCTTCTTTTATGTTTAAGGTTGTGCACTGAAAACATGTGTATAGACATTATCAATTGGCAAAAAAAATTTAGTGATTTCCTAAATGTTAACAAACTTTAATCATGAAAAAATAGTTTCTGAGATAGTAACTAGAAGTTTGGGGATAGAAATAATATATTCAGTAAATAAATTCACACAACCCAACTAAGCACTCCTACAGACTATTCAGATCAATATTTGATGAGAATGTATCAAAGCAAACTTATTGCTATGAGGAGCCACTGCTGTCTTTTGATTGAAGTTAGTGAAGCAGACATATTAGTGTAAAGCACTTGCTGGATGCATTCGAAATTTGTCCTAACCACCACTAGTGCTGTTAATGGAAGACGGTAATTACTGTCCACATAATTCTGAAATAATTAGGAAAATGGGCACTTTTCGGAAATATCTTATTAAAATGCAGTCCTGATAACAGAAAAGTTTCTGGACATGTGCTGACTTGAATCAGTGAAGATAAAAGTGCCAGAGATCCTTTTTACTTTACAATTGAAATCTCTCTTCTATTGCATGCTGGAAAGCTTTAAAAGGATGAGCAGGTCCAAAGCCTTGCAAATCACACAGCAGAGAGAGGAGTGAAGGAAGTAAAGTGTGGTAGCAACAGAATTCGGCACATCTGCATTATAGCAAAGGCACTCTACCTGTAGTGTGAGGCCTTGTTTGGCTTCATCCATGTAAAGGAAGACAGCAGATTTGAATGGGTCTCTTGGATTCTTCCCTGAAGGCATATATAGACCACAGCATTGACAAGAACTTCTTAGGACTGAAGATGTTCAGAGCATTCAACTCCATCTCTGAATAAATCAGGGCAGAACTGGCAGTGCCAGACAGGTGTGTCCTGCTCCGAGCATCAGGCCTAGACCCAACAGATATGCAGTTGTTGCACTCTCCTTGCTGAAACATGAAAGAATGTTAAATGTGGTCCGCATGAAAGAAAAGACAAATGGCTCCTGGAAGTGTATTGTCAGTAGCAAGACAGGGCTCCCTCTCATAAAGGAAAAGAAGATGCTTAAAGAAAAGGATTCTGGGACAGCATTAATAAAGAGGAGACAAGTTGATAAGCAAACATGGTCTCCACGGACCAGGGCATGTGCATACTTTCCCAGTCTATTTAAAATGTCTTGAAAGTGATTTGTAATTGCAGCTTGTCTGATCTAAAAGAAAAAGGAAAGCCTTACAAAAGATGGGCCTACTCAGAATATGTAGGGGAAAGCAATCTCTTTAAAGTAAAAAGACTGCCTGGGAAATACTGCGCACAGCCAATAAAAGCACACTGCTAGTGATGACTCAGGAAAGCATTGGCATATATTTTCTGAAATAAAGGGTTAAATCTTGCAGCAATTTTCACAACCTCTTGTGTGACCCTTTGTTTTGCAAAAACGCTCTTTACTGTCATCTCAATTCTCTGCATAGCCACCCTGGGTAGAATGCAGGATGGAAATTATCATTTCCATTTTAGGGATGGGGAAAGTAGTGTTCAGTGAGGCAAATGACTTGTCTAAGGGCAGACCTTCTGATTCCCAGTCCAGTGCTCAGATCACAACAGCACTCAACAGACTCTGCTCCATGTGGCCACACTCCACAGTGTTATATTCTCAGCACATGTCAAGTCAGGGGGATGCTCTTTCCCAGCATAATCCCTCTGCCAATTCCCAGTTCCTGTTATTAGAAAGAAAGGGAGAGAGGAATTAAACTATCAATGGAAGGAAAACAAACCTATAACAAATTGTGCCCCTAAATATTATCACTTCCTTATCATTGTTTTCTTACTGGTCCTCTAGAACTTCTGGGTGAAAGCCTAAACCCCTATACCTGGTGTGTGAGCCTCTCCTTATTTCATGCTTCATCATACTACCTAGAAGAAATCCTCTGTTCAGCCAGGCAGATGTCTTACTGACCATTTAAAACCATATTTATTTTCAAAACCACAGTTTCTTCTATGCTGTTCTCTCTATCCTAATGGACCTCCTCTTTGGCAAAATCTTCTCATATGTGCTGAGGCAGACTCAAAGACCCACTGTCCCCAAGAAGATTCTACTATAGGTTCAGCACATGGATTTTAGGCCTATTTAGTGTCAATTTCAGATCCTGAGTGATTACTAACTGGAACAGTCACAACTTATCTGACTGCAAGTGACAGAAATTCAACTTGATTGGGCTAAGGCAAAATAGAAAGGAAATTCACTGGAAGGCCATTGAGGAATTTAATGTACCTAGAAAAGGTGGGAAGATCAAGGGCAGCTAGGCCTTAGGGACATTTGGAATCAGAGACTGAAAATGCTGTCAATGCTCAGTTCCTCTTTCATTTTTGCTTCCCTTGGCATGGCACCTTCTTTTTCTTAGGTTATTCTTGGAAACATAGTGACCAAAAGTTCCTGTCCTGCATATCTCACAGGCTTTCCACCAGAGGAGGATTTAGTCTCTGTCCTCCATTTCATTTCAGATCACTCTAGGCAATTACATTGATTGGCCTACTTATTTTACATGCCTTTCTCCAGATGAATCTGGTATAGCTTCGACATGGCTCAACCTAGACCCTGACACTGGGAATCTTAGGTTGTGCATCATTTGTAGAGGACAGAGGAAATCACTGTGATCTAAGCAGACTTCCTGATTGCTGTCTATCATCTTGACCAGTGGTGTCTGCTGAACTGCTTCTTCACTCTGCAGCATTTCGCTTCTTCTAAACAATTTTGCTAGCTATTTGAAAATTGAGACTAGTAACATATATCATCTTTCCAGTGTTCCCAGGGAACCTACCATATTTCTGTGAAATTTTGTTTATTTACTTGTTTATTGAATGTGTCTTTTACTGTAAGCCTGTGTTACAAGTTATAGGTGAATGTTTATGATCCACCCCAACTCTTGCCACAAATGACTTGTAGTTTCCTGAAACCACCATGCCATTTCTCACCTCTGTCTTTATATGTGCTGTTTCCTTCATTCAGAGTATCTTTCCAGTTCTTCCCCTGAAAGGAAAGCCTGCTCAGTGTTCAAGACTCAGTTCAAGTGTCACCACTTCCAGAAAGACTTTCTTGATCTCTACCCCTGGTCTTCTCATCCCAAAGCTGAGGAAAGTGCCCCTTCTCTGTGCTTCCACAGCACCCTTCATAGTACTCACCACTTACCATTGTGCATTTTAATTATTTACTTGTTTGTCTCCTATGTTGACAGCCAGTGGGTCTCAAAGTGAGATTCCCCAACCATCAGTTAGAAATCCATGTTCTTGGGCTTCCCTCCAGACCTAATGAATAGGAGACTCTAGGGGTAAGGCTACAAGTCTGTGTTTTAATGTGCCCTCTAAGTAATTGTGATGCATGTTCAAGTTTGAGGGCTACTGACACAGATATTACCAGCCATCATCGCAAAGTCTGACATAATAAAATGGGAAACTTTTGATGAATTAATTGATAAATCAATATTTTCTCTTTCATGTAAGGATTTTAGACATGTTGGTTCTTCTTGCTTACTTTTCAGGCACTTTCACCAGGTAGATGACTGATTTCCATTTATTCTTAGACCATTCATTCATTCATTCATTATATTTTGTGGAAAACTATGGATTGTGGAGTCCAAATCATACTGTCTGTCATGACAATGAGGTATCTAGCTCTCCTAACTCCCCAGAATATCTTAAAATCCTTGTCTCGTGCCTGTAGGCTATGACATTATCAATATGGTATCTTCCATTCATGTCTTTTCAAAAGAGTCAAGAAGAATTCCAGAGAAAATCATATACTTGCAACTGCTGACATCTTTTGAGCTCTGCATGACTTTGACAGAAAATAAAACAAAACTCAGTGAATCCTGAATGCCTCCAAGTAATCTTTGCTGATAAACCCTGGACTTAAATTGTAAACAAATTAAAGACTGAAAACTTTCCTTTGGTACATTCTTTCCAGAACTTTATTGCTTTCTTCAAGCTACTTGGTTCCTTTCAGAGGGGACAATTCTCTGTGTGCTGGGCTGAGCAGGGCTGGCCTGCACCTTGGCAAAGATGAGTGGGAGTGTGTGTGTGAGAGACTGAGCTGTCTCAATAGCCCAATGTTATGCTTTCAGCAAGCGTTTGAGAACAAAGTCTCTGTTTTTATTGCTCTCCCTGCCAGTGATCACGACTGGCTTCTTTCAGTGAGATGTTCCATGCCTTTGCACTGAGCGCCAAAGCAGTGCATCCCCTGAGCACTCCAAGCTGCTCACAGAGCCCTGAAATGAGGCCATTCTTGAGGCCACCCTCTCTCTCATTCTGCACACATAAACACACACACACAAACATTTTCTGATAATTCTTTCCTGAATCTCAAAGAAGACAGTGAATAAAAGTGTCCAAGGACAAAAGTTCTCTTATTATACCAGTGTAAGTTTTTTTTTTTTTAAACTATAAGTCATTACTTTCTGGAAACTTGTTCTGTGTTATGATATATGAAACTTTATGCCACAAAAATCTGACTTAAGGGGATGAGTTACTTAAAGCTTAGAAACAATGGCTAAACTCAAAAAGGATAAAAGCATGAATAATGTAGATGACTTTCATACATGAGATACAAGATTGGACTACATAAAGTGATTCACCAATAGCAACCTTGACAGCATCCCTATCATCCAGTGACATTTGTTAGGTATATAGATTCTCCTGGAATGTCTCAGCCAGTATTTAGTCCAGGAAAATCTGTTTCAGATACTTCTTATGAACAGCTATTATTTGGAATTATTAGATGAAATAATGTTTGATTTTCCTTCCAATGCAGTCTATGATGTTTGATATTACCATAAACTTTATGATCCTCCTTCTCTCTCTCTCAAATGGACCACACATGCACACACACACTTGAACAACACATAAGCACACACATTTATATCCAAATAAGGGGAAGAGATAATAACAGCTTAGTTATTATATTAGGTTTCAGAAAATCTAGAGTATGTCTTAATCTCTTTCATAAACTAGCTCTGTTATGTTAGTCACTGAACATGAAGTTAGGAAGAGATACTGTTCCACAGCTTCAGTTTGCCATAGACTAGACTCTTTCCAACTTTAAATCTCTGCATTACATTTTATATAACTAATGAATTAATAATGGTAGCATCTTCTCTTTAAGGAAAACAAAAGTCAGTTACTGGTGCTGTGGGAAAGCCTGTGATTTGTTCTTGGGCAAACTTGGGCTTAAATCTAAGCCCAACTGTTGAAATCTATGTGATCTTGGACAACACACTTAAATTACAGGTCCTGGTCTCATTCATAAAACAAATAAATAGAACCTCCTTTTTAGCAAGGAATAATGCAGTCATCTATGTAGAGTCCATAGTGTAACTGCTAGTAAATAAAGCATGGGTGAATGAAATTTGGAAATTTAAAGCAGAGAAATAGCAGTCATAACATTAGAAACACCAGTACTAAGCAGGAAAAATGTTTAAGGGGAAATTATGGAAGAGAGCTGACAGTGAAACTTGAGGTTAATGAAAATAGTTGCCATTTTATTGAGTGCTTGCCATGTTCTAGGCACTGTGCTAAGAGTTTTACATGACTTATTTGATTTGAAGAGCATAGAAAGATTATAAGTATTATGAACTGTACTATCACTTTAAAAAGCAAATTAAATTTCTTAGAAGCTAGTTTCATATCTGACTTTCCATACAAGTCTCAGGAGGATGAATTTAGAAAGGAAAAGGACTAGTGGATATGAAACTAACTTATCACAGTTTCAAGCTTTGTATGTTGTATTCAAACTCATTTATTTGTAAAGTCATTCGGTATACTTCCAGTATTTGCAAGATACTGAAGAAAGCACTGTGGGAGATGGGGATACAAATTTGAAAAATACAGGTTCCATACATTAGCAAGAGAGAGACTCAGGCATAAATCACAATTATTTAGAGCTGATTTGAACCAATTCTTGCATTCTCTTACACTGGATAGGTCTGAGGCCATCCACCTGTGCCTCCTATTCCTTGTCTTTTAATCTAAATACATTGCATTCTGCTTCCAAATGTTTCCAAAAACATGAAGAGGTAGGACTACATCCATATTCTTTTCATGATGTTAGCATTACCCTCATTCCAAAGCTAGACAAGGACAACACAATAAAGAATATTACTGACCTATATCCTTGATTAGCACAGACACAAGATTCTTCAAGAAAATATTGGCAAACTAAGTTGTATAACCCACTAAATGGATAATTCATCATGATTGATTGGAATTTATCCTTGGGATGCAAAGACGGTTCAATATACACAAATCTATTAATGTCAAAATCTACATTAACAGAATGAAGGACAAAAACCATATGATCACCTCAAGAGAGGCAGAACATGCAAATGGTAAATGTCAGCATCCTTTCATGATAAAAACTCATCAAATTAAAGATAAAAGGAATGTACCCCAACAAAATAAAAGTCATTTGTATTAAGCTAACAGTTAATATAGTGAATGAGGAAAAGCTGAAAATTTTCTGAGATCAGAAACAAGACAAGGATGCACACCTTCACTACTTTTATTCAAAAGAATATTAGAAGTCCTAGACAAAGTGATCAGGCAAGAGAAATAAAAAGGGCATCCAAAATGGAAAATAGGAAGTAAAATTATCAGTGTCTGCTGATGAAATATTACATATAGAAAACTTCCAAAATGACACCACCAAAATATTAGAACTAATAAATGAATTCATTAAAGTTGTAGCATCAACAATATCAACATACAAAAATCAGTTGCATTGCTATATGCCAATAGCCAATTATCTAAAATAAATTTCAGTAATCTCATTTATAATAACTACAATAAATAACTAGGAATAAATATAATCAAACAAGTAAAAGATATCTACAATGATAGCTATAGAATATTAGTGAATGAAATTGAAGAAGACACACTAAAAAAATGGAAAGACATGTATTTTCATGTATTGGAAGAATCAGTATTGCTAAAAAAAAAACTATACCTTCCAAAGTGATATAGAGTTATAATTCAATCCCTATCAAAATACTAGTGACAATTTTCACAGATCTAAGAAAAATAATCCTAAAATTTGTATGAAATCCCTAAGTAACCTGAATAAGCAAAACACTCTTTTTTTTAAACAGTGTGGGGTTTTTTTGATATGTTTATTTTATTTATTTATTTTTATGTGGTGCTAAGCATTGAGCCCAGTGCCTCACATGTGCTAGGCAAGAGCACTGAGCTACAAACCTATCCTGCTTAAGAAATCTTCAGTAAAAAGAACAAGGAGGGAAACATTATACTAACTGACTTCAGAATATACTACATTGTTGTAGTCATCAGAACAGCTTGGTATTGGCATAATAGGCACACAGAGAACACAATAGAGAGCCTAGTAGTAAACCCACACATCTATAACCAACTGATATTCAATAAAAGTGGTAAGAACATGTACTGGAGAAACAACAGTCTTTTCTTTTTTAAAAATTTATTTATTTTATTTTATTTATTATTTTTAGATATAAATGACAGTACAGTGCATTTTGGCATATTATACACTCGAGGAGTATAACTTATTCTAATTAGGATCCCAGTCTTGTGGTTGTACATGATGTGGAAGTTCACTGTGGTATATTCATATATGAATATAGGAAAGGTATGTCTGATTCATTGTACTGCCTTTCCTATTCCCGTTCCCCCTACCTTCCCTTCATTCCCTTTTGAGAATAGCATTTTCAATAATTGGTGGTGGGCAAACTGAATGTGTACATGCAGAAGAAGTAAACTACGTCCCTATATTTCTCTGGTTACAAAAATCAACTCAAAGTTGATTAAATACTTAAATTTAAGACCTGAAACTATGAAACAACTAGAAAAAATAGGACAAATGCTTAAGGTCATTGGAATAGGAAAAAAAAAGCTTTGGGACAAGGTCATAAAAAAACAGGCAATAAATATTAAAATAAACCACTAGGGTTACATTAAACTAAGAAGCTTCTGCACAGTAAAGGAAACTGTCAACAAAATGAAAAGGCAACCTATGAAATGAGAAAAAATATTTGCAAACTATGTATCTCATGAGGTTTTACTATTCAAAATATATAAGGAATTTGTGTAATTCAATATCCCACCAAAAAATACAAAAAAAGAAAATCAAATGAACAAATTAAATAATTGGTAAAGGACTTCAGTAGGCATTTTTCAAAAGAAGGCATACAAACAACCAACAGGTACATTAAAAGGCTTAACATCACACATCATTGGGGAAAAGAATATTCAAACCACAATGAGTTATTACCTCAAGTATTAAGATGGCTGTCATCAAATGACAATGTGGGGGCTGGGGTTGTAGCTCAGTGGTAGAGGTCTTGTCTAGCACATGTGAGGCCCTGGGTTTGATCCTCAGCACTGAAAGTAAATAAATAAATAAATAAAGGTATTTTTCTCCTTCTACAACTAAAAAAATATTTTTAAATGACAGTGCATAACAATGTCAATGAGGATGTGAAGAAAAGTGAACCTTTGTATACTCTTGGTGACAATTTCAATTAGTAAAGCCATTATGGTACACCATGGAAGTTCCTCAAAAGATTAAATATAGAACCATCACACGACACAAAATTCTAACATTTGGGTATATATGCAGTGGAAAAAAATAACTACTTTGAAGAAATATCTGCATTACTACATTTCTCATAGCATTATTCATGATAGCAAAGATATGGAAACAACTTAATATCTGTGGATGGATGAATGTATAAAGAAAATTTGGGGAATATATGTGTGTGTGTGTATGTGTGTGCATGTGACAAACGCACAGAGTAATATTATTCAGCCTTTTAAAAGAAAGAAATTTTGCTATTTGCAACAACATAGTTGAGCCTGAATGACATTGTGCTAAGTGAAATAAGCCAGGCACAGAAAGACAAATAGGGTATAATCTAAAAAGCATAACTCAGAGCGACAGAGAGCACAATCATGGTTGCCAGGGCTGAGAGTGTGAGGGAAATGAGGAGAGGTTGGTCAAAGTCCACACACTTTCAAATATAAGAATGAATAAATTATGGGAATCTAATCTATAGGCTGGTCACTATACTGTATTATATATTTGAAATTTCCTAATACAGTGGATTTTTTTTTCTTTTTGCTCTGCTGGGGATTGAACCCAGGGTCACATGTATGCTATGCAAGTATTCTACCAATGAGTTATACCCACATCCCTAGAGAGTAGATCTTTAGTATTTTCTTAATGCATGTGTACATGCACGTACACATACATACACACTCACATATAGTGGTAGCTGTGTGCTATGACAGCTATCTTAATTGCCTTGACTCTTGCAATCATATGTATACACATAACAAATCAATACATTATGCATGTACAATTGTTTTATTTGCCCAATATATCACAATAAATCTGGAAGTATGCAGAAAAATATATATTGAGCACTATTTCTAACTCTCTGAGGCACATTTCAATGTGTTGTATTTGTAAAAAGCATCAGGATTTGAAATCCTAATCCTTCTATATTTATTACCTATAACAGTTAATGAAAGTTTCATTAGCACCCCTTATCTGAAGAGTTTGGTTAATTCTAATGGCTCAATAAATATTAGCTATTGCTTTGGTGACTTTATTAAGTAAGTTAATCACAGTTTCTGTAATAAGCCCCCGAATATATGATGGTTCAAACATGATAGAGGTTTATTTGTCACATAAATTTCAGGATGTGTGTTCCTGATTAGCAAGTGGTTCTCTATTATATGGTGATTCAACTTAGGATATTCTTTCTCATGAATCCATTATTATTAATACATGGTTTTCAAAGTCACCAGACTCATCTACTTCAACAAGGGGAGAAAGAATCCAGAATATCAAGTGTGGATGATTTTATGGACTAATCCAATTAGGGATGCATGATATGCTCTTCATTGCCTAGAACTTAGTAATATCACTACACTTAATTCCATGGGAAGCTGGGAAATGTAGGAAAAGAAGAAATGTTTTGGTAAATAGCTGTCCTGTTCTGTGGTAGAACAGAAACCAAGTAACTTTCTTATTCTATTGGGAAGATCTCACAGTTTAACCCCATGTGGTATCACAGCCCTCTATTCAGTTTTCAAAAAGTACTTATAGTTTCTAACTTTTCTCCATGCCATAGATTTATAATTGGATATAAGTTTGATGGAGAAGAGGATTCAATACAAAATTGCTCCCTTGCTTTTTCCTTGGGATTTCTCATATTTTCTTTCTGATTTATCTGCTGCTTATCATTTTCTATTCCATGGTACTCCAGTTTGCATGATCTATTTTGTAGAACTGAATCAGTAATGAAATAAACAAAGCTTGAGAAACAAGCAAGAAAGACACCAGGAATCATAAATAAGTCAGGTATCATTACTGGCCAAAAAGTTCCAAGAAGGCAAGAGAAATATTAGAATCCTTGCTGAGCAGATATGATTTAAGTGTTCTCGAGTACTAAGGGTAAGAAAATCAGATACTATATCTCATAACAATCATTATACACCAAGGTATTGATATGAGCTACCTAATATCTTGGAGGTAGAGCAAGAAGAGAATGTTACTTTGTAATACAAAAGAGAAACAATCAGAAAGATTGGCACATTTGTGAGCATTTTGTCAACTCACCAATTTCTTGAATTCAGATAAGAACAGTAAAGAAAGGTAATGGAGTTTGTGGTAGACAACATAGATTCATGCTGCCTGCTTCTACCTGCAGAACCTTGGGTTTCAGGTTCTACCTTCAACTCTCAACCAGTTACACTCTTTCCAAGCAGAGAAAAAAATATGCATTCACTGGTATTACACATTGACTCCCCATTCCTTGGGACTAGTTCTTATTTCAACAGACAATAAAAAAGATGTTACTCCCTCTCTGGATAGGAACCTGGCCTGTTTCAGGCTAACCTTCTAATTTCCTTGATGCTGGTGAGTGACATTTACTTCCTAATTTATCCACATGGCTTCTTTATCCATTAATTTCCTCACTGGTTTCATGCTTGTCATACTCACTTCCTTCTCTACTTACTTTCAGTTTTTATTTATTCAGAATCTGCATGCCTGGCCACAGACTTCTGCTTATCTCACCAACATATTACTCTGGACATTGCCTGACAACATAGATCATGGCAATGAGCAAAGTAACACAATAAATGTCATCTAATATGAAGAACCAGTCAACATAATGCCAGGCTTAAGGCATTATTATTATTATTATTATTATCTGAAAAATATAACATTCATAGGTGGAATTATTGAACTTTTAATAATATTTTATTTTTGTTAGTGGTGTGGGGCGATTACCTATATTAGAGACAATAATAAAGTATTTTTCATTTATTTTTCCTCAGAATCAATTTTGGCATAACCTATTTCATTCAAGAAGTGACAAGGTAAGCATCAGAATCTTATATGTTCAACTAATCTAACTTATAAATACAAGATGGAAAACCTACTAGGTGTCTAGAAGTTTGTTGAATTAAAGTATTTTGAAGCCAAGGTAAAGGAAGAAAGGAAGTGAGGGAATATTTATTGACTGTCTCCTACTCCTGCTGTGATTACATTTTTATTCAGGATTTCCATGGTTCAGTCAATGTGACAAAAACTATTCTATGTACATTACCTCTTGGTAATTCTCAAAAGAATAAGAAATAAATCATTTCTATCCTTAGGTATTGGAAGAAGAATTGGGGACGGACAAAGGGAAATTAAATTATTGAAATGACATTCAATTAAGAAGTGATATAGTTCAGACTGGAACCCAAATAAGCTACCTCTTTTCAGCAATTCTACTAGAAATCCTTATATGCCAGGTTGCAGTTCCCATGGGGCTCAGTAAATTGCACAAAGTTACATTGAGTCAAATGTGGTGGTTGGGTTCAAGTCCATGAAGTACATGCAGAGTGGTCAGAAAAGACGGTTGGAAGAACAGTGTGCTAGTCTCCATGCATGACACACAGCACTTTGTTTCAGAACAAGTTTAATTGCATATGTAATAATTTACCTCATCTGTTTTGGCTGTTATGTATTTACCCCCAATTCTCATTTATTGCAACCACCTAACTTATTTCTTCTCAAAACTTCCTTCTCTCACTCTTGCCTATTGACAGTCTTGCCTCTCCTTCTTGGAACCTCCAATTTACTCATGCTGGAAGCCTGGGAATTAATTTTGACATCTTATCCTTGAATCTGCCTTTTTAGAATCTGAATTTTAAAGATACTACAGTTTTGCTTTAGGAGAGAGTCATAGTCCCTTGAGATCATTAGCATGTTGGGTATTATGTTGTTTGATTCCTTACATTTGTTATTGAAAGAAGAGGTCCAATGGGGTTGGAGATGTAGCTCAGTTGGTAAAGTGCTTGCCTTGCATGCACAAGGCTCTGGGTTTAATCCCCAGCACCACAAAAATAAATAAATATCTAAATAAATA
Organism: Marmota marmota marmota; assembly: GCF_001458135.2. NCBI lineage: Eukaryota > Metazoa > Chordata > Mammalia > Rodentia > Sciuridae > Marmota > Marmota marmota. The sequence continues at coordinate 5,952,329 of NW_026000272.1, forward strand.
AATAAGTATTAAAAAAAAGAAGAAGAGATTCAATGACTCAAAGATGCAGCTGTTTCCTCATGGCCATGTTTTATCTAAATGGAGCCGATTAAAATCCTCTCAATATACTGTAACCAGGGTGACATTTTAACACACAGATTATAACAGTCTCCTGCTTAAAACTCTTAGGAGACTTCCCATAACATTTAAGATATAGTAAAACTTGTTCAACATATAAGGCCATACCTTGTGTAATAACATACCTACTAGCACTTTAATTCTCACCCTGTTCCTCTCATCTCTTCATTCATTTTTTTCTCTTTAAACACACTGGCTTCTCTGAGTTATTTGATCTCATTTAAGGTACTTCTGCCTAAGAGCCTTTTTTGATAATTTTCAGTATTCTCCCCTTACTACATGTCAGAACACTTTTACCTTCATGAATCCTAAGTTATTCTTCAATCATCAACTTTAATGCCACTTTCCTAGGCAGATGTCTTATTCCATAAAGGCTATGATAAGAAAATATCACAAATGTTTGCTTAAAAACAACAGACCTATTCAGTTCTGGAGTCTGAAAAGTCCAAGATTAAGGTGTGGCAGATTTGGTGTCTGAGGTGGATCTGCTTCCACGTAGATGATGCTTGCCACATAGTAGCTCAGCTTTGATAACTCAATCATGTCCCAAAGACCTCATCTCCTAATACCATTACGTTGGGGATTGGTCCATTGTGGTAGGCCTTTTCTGATGCCGCAGTTTAAAGCACACTCCATTGAGAGATATTATGGCAATCTATACTTTGGTCATATGGATCTTCATCAAGCTTCGTAATTATATATGTATATTTTATTTTTAATTGACAAGTAAAATTATATATGCAATATAATGTACATATATGTATACATATATACATTGTGAAATGACTAAACCAAGCTAATTAATATATCATTACCTCAGACATCACTGTTTTTGGTGAGAACATATAAAATCGCCTGTCATATAAATTTTTATACATATAATTCCTAGTAACTATAGTTACCACAAAGAGCAAAATCTCTTGAATTTATTCTTCCTAACTGAAATTTTGTCTCCTTTTACCAACACCTCCTTAATTCCCTCACCTCAACCTCTGGTAGCCTGCATTTTTGACTTTTATACAACCCACTTATAGTGAGATCATGCAGTATTTGTGATTCATTTATTTTATTTCACATGGTGTCCTCTAATGATGGACAAAACAAATGGCAGGATTTCCTTTTTTTAAAGGGTGGATAATCTTCCATTTTGTATACATACCATGTTTTTTAATTCATTTGTCTGTTGATAGATGCTTTGAAGTTCGCTATTATATAATAATGTTGCCATGAATGTGGGAATGAACATATATCTTCTAGGAATTTTATAGTTTCTGGTTTTACATTAAAGTCTTTGATGCATTTTAAGTTAATTATTTCATATGGAGTGAGGTATGCATTCAACATCATCCTTCTTCACATGGATCTCCAGTTTTCCCAGTATCATTTATTTAAGATTCTATTCTTTCTTTATTGTGTACTTTTTATTTAATCATTCACATGTTAATGAGCATCTAGGTTGGCTTCATAGCTTAGCAATGGTGAATTGTGCAGCTATAAATATTGATGTGGGTGCATCACTGTAGTATGCTGATTTTAAAATCTTTGGATGTATACTGAAGAGTGGAATAACTGGGTCAAATGGTAGTTCTTGTCTTTTAATTTATACATGACAGTAGAGTCTATTTTGACATATTTATACAAACATGGAGTACAATTTACTCTAATTAGGATCCTAGTCTTGTGTGTATACATGATGTTTTGGTGAATATCCATACTACTTTCCAGATCATTTAAACCAATTTGCAGTTCTACCAACAATGTATAAGTGTACTTTTTTTCCTACGTCACCATCAACATTTATTGTGACTTGTATTCTTGATAATTGCCATTCTGACTGGAGGGAGATGAAATATAAGTGTAGTTTAAATTTGAATTTCTCTAATTTCTACCGATATTGAACATTTTTTCATATATTGGTTTATCATTCATATTTCTTCTTCTATGTAGTGCTTCTTTACTTCCTTTGCCCATTTATTGATTTGGTTATATCTTTCTTTTTTCTTTTTTGGTGTTACATTTTTTGAGTTCTTTATAGATCCTGGAAATTAATGCTCTACCTGTGATGCAGGTAACAAAGCTTTTCTCCCATTCTGTAGGCTCTCTCTTCACACTCTTGATTGTTTCCTTTGCTGTGAAGAAGCTTTTTAGTTTGATTCCATCCCATTTATTGATTCTTGATTTTATTCTTGCACTTTAGGAGTCTTTTTGAGGAAGTTGGTTCCTAAGCTAACATGTTGGAGTATTGGTCCCCCGTTTTCTTTTAGTAGGGGTAGGATTTCTAATCTAATACCTAGGTCTTTGATCTACTTTGAGTTGGGTTTTGTGCAGGGTGAGAGATTGGGGTTAAATGTCATTCTGTTACATATGGATTTCTAGTTTTGCAGCACCATTTGTTGAAAAAGCTCTTTTTTTTTCCACTGCATGTTTTTGGTGCCTTTGTCTAGTATGAGAAAACTGTATTTTTGTGGGCTTGTCTCCGTGTCTTCTGTTCAATTCCACGGTCTTCTTGCCTATTTTAGTGCCAATACCATGCTGTTTTTGTTACCATATCTCTGTACTATAATTTAAGATGTGGCATTTTGATGCCTCCTGCTTCTCTTTTCTTGCTAAAGATTGCTTTGGCTATTCTGGGTCTCTTATTTTTGGAAACAAATTTCATGACTACTTTTTTTATATTTATATGAAGAATGTCATTGGAATTTTAATTGTAATTGAACTAAATATGTATAGCACTTTTGATAGTAAGTTCTATATGTTTCTCTATATTGTGTTTCCATTTTAATTTTTCTCATGTATTCTTAATTCAATTTTTAAATTTCTATATTAACCCATTTATTGTTCATAATTGTACTATCTAATTTCCATAATTTTTGAAACATCTGAATTTCCTTCTGGTATTATTTCTAGTTTCATATCATTGTGGTCAAAACATACTTCATATGATTACAGTCTTCTATGTTTACTGATACTGGTTTTGTGATCTCACATATAATATATCTTGGACAATGTCCTGTGTGCTCTTGAGAAAATTTTTTATTTGTTCAGCTGCTTTTGGATGGAATTTTTAAATTCTTTTCACAATACCTTTATTCTATTTATTTTTATGTGGTGCTGAGGATCAAAACCAGAGCATCACACACGCTAGGCGAGTACTCTACCAATGAACTACAGTCCCATCCCTTAATGGAATATTCTTTATATGTTTGTTTGGTCCATTTGGTCTAAAATGTAGTGTAAATATAATGGTTCCTTATTCATCTTCTCTCTGGGTGATATACCTATTGTTGAAATTTGTGTATTGGAATTTTCTATTATTATTATTTCCTAGTTAACATTTTAAAAACCTCAGCAAATAATAATTTTGCATATTTCTGCAGTAAAATATGACGTTATGATACTTGTACACATTGTGGAATAATTGAACCAGTCTAATTCACATATTCATTTCCTCACATTTATAATTTCTTTTTTTTAAAGAGAGAGAGAGAGAATTTTTAATATTTATTTTTTAGTTTTCGGTGGACACAACATCTTTGTTTGTATGTGGTGTTGAGGATCGAACCCGGGCCACACGCATGCCAGGCGAGCGTGTTACCGCTTGAGCCACATCCCCAGCCCCACATTTATAATTTCTTTATGTTGAGAACATTTAAAATCTGATCTTTTGTCAATGTTGAAATGTTCAGTAAATTTATTTAACTAGTTACTATGCTGCATAATAGATTAGCAACTATTTAACTGAAGCCTAATACATTTTGGCAAACATTTCCCCTTTTAACACTGGCCTGTGTTACCCACCATTCTAACCTGTGCTTCTAGGAGATCAACTTCTTTAGGTTCTACATAAATGTGTGATCATGTGGAATTTGTATCTTTATGCTTGGTTTATTTCATTTTATGTAATGTAATCTAGACTTACTGATACTATTGCAAATGACAAAATTCCTTCTTTTGAGGGTGAGGTTACACAGTATTTCAATTTTATAAACCTATATTTTTACATATTCATTTATTGATAGGCATTTAGATTACCTGTATTTCTTGTTTTTTTTTTCTGAGTAGTATTGCATTAAACGTGGAAATGCATATATCTCTTTGACATACTTATATCAATTCATTTGAAGTGGAATAATGGATCAAATGGTAATGTTGTTTTGGGTTACTTGGTAACCATTACATTATTTTCCAGAATGGCTATACTAATTGATACTCTCACTTTTCTCCTCATCCTCACCAACTGTTGTCTTTTCATTTTTTGGTAACAGCTATTCTAATAGATGTGAGGTGATACAATATTGGGTTTTAATTTGCACATCACTGATCATCAGTAATGTTGAACATTTAAAAATATTATAGATGGACACAATAACTTTATTTTGCATAGTTATTTTCTTGTGGTGCTGATGATCACACCTATTTCCTCACACATAGTAGGCCAGCACTCTACCACTGGGCCACAACTGCAGCCCAGTAATGTTGAGCATTTAAAAATATATTTGTTGGCTATTAAAGGAATCCAAATAGGACATGAAATATTCTGTTTCTGAACTATGTAATCTTGTATATCAAAAATCTTAAAAACTCTACCAAAACAGAACAAATGAACAAATTTTGTAAAAGTGCAGTGCACAAAATCAATGTACCAAATTCTGTATCATTTCTATGCACTAACAACAAACTATGCAAAATAGAAGAAATAATTCCATTTACAACAGTATCAAGTAGAATAAATCACTTGGGAATAAATGTAACCTAGTAGATGAAAGATCTGTATAGTGAAATGTGTGGAACACTGATGAATGAAATTAAAAAATAAATAAATGGAAATATATCCCATATTCATGGATTGGAAATATTAATATTGTTAAAATACCCATGGTAGCTAAAGTGATCTACATTTTCAATGAACTGTCTATCAAAATTCCATTGCCATTCTTTACAGAACTTTTGAAAGCAATTACAAAGTGTATATGGAAACAAAAAAGCCCTCAAGTGGCCAAAGAAATAACAATCAAAAAGAACAAATCTGGATGGAACATATTATTGGTTTTCAAACTATTACAAAACCATAGTAATTAAAACAGTATAGCATGTCATAGAAACAGACACATAGACCAATGGACTAGTAGAACCCAGATGTAAATCTGTACATTTATAGTTATGAAACAGGGAAAGAACAGTCTCTTCAATTAATGATATTGGAAAAGTGGATATCCACATGCAGAAGAATAATCTTGAATTCCTATCTTACTTGTGTACAGAAAAGTCAATTCATAATGTTTTAAAAACTTAAATTTAAGACCTGAAACCATAAAACTGCTGAAAAAACATAGGGGAAACAATCCACTCACATTGATATAGAAAATGATTTGTTGGAAATGACCCCAAATCCCAGGAAACAAAAACAAAAATAGATGTATGGAATTGTATAAAACTAAAAAGCTTCTGCACAAGAAAAAGACAATTATTTGAGTGAAGATATAACCCACTGATTTGGAGAAAATATATTCAAATCATATATCTGATAAGGGGCTAATGTCATAAGTATACATAGAAATCATATAACAAGAAACTCAATTACAACACATTAATAGGATACAAGAACACTTTTTAAAAGTGGGCAAATGGCCTGAGTAGACAATTAAAAAATGAAAACATACAGATACCAACAGATACAATATAAAAATGCATAATATCAGTAATTGTCAGAGAAACATAAGTTAAAATATGTATTGCATTGCAGTCAAGATAGATCTTTGAATCTATTAGTATTTGGTCTTATTTTAGGTGCTTTCATGTTGTTCACATGTGGTGCTAAATAGTTATAGCTTTTTGATGAATTGAGCCCTTTATCATTTTATAATGATCTTTTTCTAATTTTGTATCATAACTAGAGCCAAACTCACATTTTCCTGCAATACTGCTTCTGTTCATGTATTTTTTGTTTTTGTTTTCATATGTGGAAGTGTGTTGCCCCCCTGTGCAAATATCTATCATAGCACTCAGCACATTTCATTGAAATTCTGTCTCCCTTTATAAGCACTTAACTTTTAGATACAGCCCACGTCTGTTTTATCTTTCATGATTACCACTTCAGATTCCTTAACTTGACCTTTTGAAGCTAAATTTGATTTTTCCCTGTGGTGTGATTATGATATTCAGTCAATGACCAAATTCCATGCATTCCATATGTAAAATGTCTCAAAGGCTCCCTCCTCTCTAATCCTTCTGTCATTATTCAGTCTTTTTTTTAATGTATTGAAAATATGTTTTAGATTATTTAAATTGAAATATAATTTACAATTTTAGTTTTTTAAAAATTTATTTATTTTTTACATACATGACAATAGTGGAATGTATTACACTCATTACCCATTTACAGCACAAGTTTTCTTAATTCTGTATATGAAGTATGCTCACGACAAATTATGCCATTATATATGTACTCTTCTTTTTTGCATTACAATTCTTAATACACATATATATCACACTTTTTCATATCTCTGTTTGTATATAAGGTATGTTGACATCAACTTTAAATCTTCTTACATATATTTTGTATAACGATAACCACCATCACATTCTGACATCCTTGCTATTCCCCTTCCACCCTTCCTTTCCCTCCCACCCCTCTTCCCTATCTAGAAATAATCTACCTCCCATGCTCTCCCTCCCTACCCCACTTTGAGTCTCCCCCCTTTATATCAGAGAAAACATTCGGCATTTGTTTTTTAGGGATTGGCTAACTTAGCATAATCTGCTCTAACACCATCCATTTACCTGCGAGTGCCATGATTTTGTTCTTTTTTAGTGCTGAGTAATATTCTGTTGTGTATAAATTCCACATTTTTTATCCATTCATCCAATGAAGGACATCTAGGTTGGCTCCAAAACTTAGCTATTGTGAATTGTGCTGCTATAAACATTGATGTGGCTGTGTCCCTGTAATATGCTATTTTTAGGTCCTTTGGGTATAGTCCAAGAAGAGGAATAATTGCGTCAAATGGTGGTTACGTTCCCAGCTTTCCAAGGAATCTCCATACTGCTTTCCATATTAACTGCACCAATTTGCAGTCCCACCAGCAGTGTATGAGTGTACCATTTTCCCCATATCCTCGCCAACACTTGTTGTGTTTATCTTCTTAATAGCTGCCATTCTGACTGGAGTGAGATGGTATCTTAGAGTAGTTTTGATTTACATTTCTCTAATTGCTAGAGATGATGAGCATTTTTTCATATATTTGTTGATTGATTGTATATCCTCTTCTGAGAAATATCTGTTAAGGTCCTTAGCACATTTATTGATTGGATTATTTGTTTTTGTGGTGTTTAGTTTGTTGAGCTCTTTATATACCCTACAGATTAGTGCTCTATCTGATGTGTGGGTGGGTAAAAATTTGTTCCCAGGGTGTAGGTTCCCTGTTCACATCACAGATTATTTCTTTTGCTGAGAAAAAAATAAAAAACTTTTTAGTTTGAATCCATCCCATTTGTTGATTCTTGGTTTAAATTCTTGTGCTATAGGAGTCTTACCAAGGAAATTGGGGCCTAGCCCCATATGATGAAGATTAGGACCTACTTTTTCTCTATAAATGCAGAGTTTCTGGTTTAATTCCTAGATCTTTGATCCATTTTGAGTTGAGTTTTGTGCATGGTGAGAGATAGGGATTCAATTTCATTTTATTGCATATGGATTTCCAGTTTTCCCAGCACCATTTGTTGAAGATGCTATCCTTTCCTCAGCGCATGCTTTTGGTACCTTTGTCTAATATAAGATAGTTGTAAATTTGTGAGTTATTCTCTGTGTCTTCAATCTGTACCATTGGTCTACCAGCCTGTTTGGGTGCCAGTACCATGCTGTTTTTGTTACTATTGCTCTGTAGTATAGGTCTGGTATAGTGATGCCACCTGCTTCACTCTTCCTGCTAAGGATTGCTTTAGCTATTCTGGGTCTCTTATTCTTCCAGATTAATTTCATGATTGCTTTTTCTATTTCTGTGAGGAATGCCATTGGGATTTTTATTGGAATTACATTGAATCTCTATAGTGCTTTTGGTAATATTATCATTTTAATAATATTAATTCTGTGTATCCATGAACAAGGTAGATCTTTCCATCTTCTAAGGTCTTCTATTTCTCTCTTCAGGGTTCTGTAGTTTTCATTGTAAAGATCTTTCACCTCTTTTGTTAGGTTGGTTCCCAAGTATTTTATTTTATTTTATTTTATTTTTTGAGGCTATTGGGATTGGGGTAGTTTTCTTCATTTCCTTTTCAGAGGATGTGTCACTGATGTACAGAAATGCCTTTAATTAATGGGTGTTAATTTTATATCCTGCCACTTTGATGAATTCATTTACTAGTTCTAGAAGTTTCCTGGTGGAGTTTTGGGGTCTTCTAGTTATAGAATCATATCTTCAGCAAATAGTGCTAGTTGAAGTTCTTCCTTTTTCTATAGTTATCCCTTTAATTTCTTCCATCTGTCTAATTGCTCTGGCCAGTGTTTCAAGTACTATGTTGAATAGAAGTGGTCACAGAGGGCATCCCTGTCTTGTTCCCGATTTTAGAGGGAATGCCTTCAGTTTTTCTCTGTTTAGAATGATGTTGGCCTGAGGCTTAGCATAGATAGCCTTTACAATGTTGAGGTAAGTTCCTGTTATTCCTAGTTTTTCTAGTGTTTTGAACATGAAGGGATGCTGTATTTTGTCAAATGCTTTTTCTGTGTCTATTGAGATGAACATATGGTTCTTATCTTTAAGTCTATTGATGTGACAAATTACATTTATTGATTTCCATATGTTGAACCAACCTTGCATCCCGGGGATGAATCCCACTTGATCATGTTGCATGATCTTTTTGATGTGTTTTTGTATTCAATTTGCCAGAATTTTATTGAGGATTTTTTCATCTATATTCATTAGAGATATTGGTCTGAAGTTTTCTTTCTTTGGGTTATCTTTGTCTGGTTTTGGAATCAGGGTGGTATTGGCTTTGTAGAATGAATTTGGAAGTACTCCTTCTTTTTCTATTTCCTAAAATAGAATGAAGAGTGTTGGTATTAGTTCTTCTTTAAACGTCTTGTAAACTTGGCTGTGTACCCATCTGGTCCTGGGCTTTTCTTGGTTGGTAATCTTTTGATGGCTTCTTCTATTTCCTCACTTGATATTGGTCTATTTAAGTTGTGTATATCTCCCTAATTCAATCTGGGCAGGTCACATGACTTTAGGAATTTATCGTTGCCTTTACTATCTTCTATTTTATTAGAGTACAAGGTTTCAAAATAATTTCTAATTATCTTCTGTATTTCTGTAGTGTCTGTTGTGATATTGCCTTTTTCATCACGTATGCTAGTAAGTTGAGTTCTCTCTTCCCTTTTCTTCATTAGCAAGGCTAAGGGTCTGTTTATGTAATTTATTTTTTCAAAGAACCAACTTTTAGTTTTTTCAATTTTTTCAGTTGTTTCTTTTGTTTTGATTTCATTAATTTCAGCTCTGATTTAATTACTTATTTTCTTCTACTGCTTTTGCTACTGATTTGTTCTTCTTTTTCTAGGGCTTTGAGATGTAGTGGGAGGTCATTTATTTGCTGACTTTTTCTTCTTTTAAGGAATGAACTACATGCAATGAATTTTCCTCTTAGTACTGTTTTCATAGTGTCCTAGAGATTTTGATATGTTATATCTGTGTTCTCATTTGCGTCTAAGAATTTTTTAATCCCCTCCTTGATGTCTTCTCTAACCCATTTTTCATTCAGTAGCATATTGTTCATTCTGCATGTGATGTAGGAATTTTTCTTCCTTATTTCATCTTTGATTTTCAATTTCATTCCATTATGATCAGATAAAATGCATGGTAGTACGTCTACTCCTCTATATATGCTAAGAGTTCCCCTGTGGCATAATATATGGTCTATTTTTGAGACAGATCCATGTTCTGCTGAGAAGAAAGTTTATCCATTTGATGTTGTTTGATGTATACTATATATGTCAATTAAGTCTAAGTTACTAATTATATTATTGAGTTCTATAGTTTCTTTATTCAATTTTTGTTTGGAAGATCTGTGCAGTGGTGAGAGAGGTGTGTTGAAATCACTCATGATTATTGTGTTGTGGTCTAATTGACTCTTGAACTAGAGAAGAGTTTGTTTGATGAACATAGCTGCACCATTGTTTGAGGCATATATATTTATGATTGTTATGTCTTGTTGGTGTATGGTTCCCTTGAGCTGTATGTATTGTCCACCTTTATCCCTTTTGATTAATTTTGGCTTGAAGTCTACTTTATTTCATATGAGTATGGACACACCTGCTTGCTTCCTTGGTCCATGTGAGTGGTATGATTTTTCCCAAACTTTCACCTTCAGTCTGTGTATGTCTTTTCCTATCAGATGAGTCTCCTGTAGGCAGCATATGGTTGGATCTTTTTTCTAATCCAATCTGCTAGTCTATGTCTTTGATTGGTGAGTTTAAGCCATTAACATTTAGGGTTACTATTAAGATATGGTTTGTATTTCCAGCCATATTTGTTTATTTTTATTATTTAATTTGGCTTGGTTTTCCTCTTTGATTAGTTTTGTTTAGTGTACTACATCCCACTGCTGGTTTTCATTGTTATTTTTCATTTCCTCTTCATGAAATGTTTTCTCAAGGATGTTTTGAAGTGCCGGTTTTCTAGCTGCAAATTCTTTTGTTTATCATGGAAGGTTTTTATTTCTTCTTCAAATCTGAAGCTTAATTTAGCTGGATACAAGATTCTTGGTGGAAACCCATTATCTTTCAGTGTTTGAAATGTTATTCCAGGATCTTCTAGCTTTCAGAGTCTGTGTTGAAAGATCATTTGTTAACCTAATTGGTTTATGCCTAAATGTAATCTGTTTCCTTTCTCTTGTGGCTTTTAAAATTCTCTCTTTGTTCTGTATGTTGGGCATTTTCATTATATTTTGTCTTGGTGTAGATCTTTTTTTGATTTTGCACATTCGGGGTCCTATAGGCTTCTTGGATTTGGATTTCCATTTCATTCTTTATGTATGGAAAGTTTTCTGCTACTATTTCATTGAACAGATTGCTCATTCATTTGGTTAGGATCTCTATACATTCCTCTATCCCAGTAACTGTTAAGTTTGGTTTCTTTATGTTATCCCATATTTCTTGTATATTCTGCTCATGGCTTCTTATCAGTCTCACTGTGCTGTCTACGTTATTTTCAAGATGATATACTTTTTCTTCGTTGTCTGATGTCCTATCTTCTATGTGGTCTACTCTGCTGGTGATACTCTCATTTGAGTTTTTAATTTGGTTCATTGTTTATTTCATTTCTAGGATGATTATTATTATTATTATTATTATTATTATTATTATCATTATTATATTTGTATAACCTCTATCTCCCTGTAAAAGTGATCTTTTGCTTCTTGGATTTGTTTATGTAATTCATTGTCAAAGTGATCTTTCATTGTGTGTATTTGTTGACTACTGTCTTCCTTGAGACTCCAAAACATCTGAATCATGTATATCCTGAAATCTTTACCTGTCGTTCTTTCTGCTGTAGATGTTAATTCTTCCAATGATGTGTTGTCTTGCATTGTTTGTGTTACTTTCTTTTCTTGTCTTTTCATGTTGCTCATGTTTCTTTCCATCTGTGTGAGACTGTTGGGTTACTGTTTTTACCCTATAGATTTTTAGTGCTCTTGTATAGTTCTGATCTCTCTCCTTTGTGGTGAAGGACAATGTTAACTGTTCCCAATATCAACAATACATTATATATGAGCAAATTTTTGTAATTAAGACATTTATATTTAGTCTCAATGTCTAGAAACGTTGGATTCAATTATTATTTAAAATATAGTCATTAGTTTCATAAAAGGTGTACAGTTTCTGGTGGCATATAGAGAACTGGGGGTCGGGTGTAGGACGTTATGTTAAGGGGGAAATATGTGAGAGTATGGGGTTAATGTATCTTAGCAACCTTGGTGGAGAACTCTAATGAAGGGGGTTAATAGCAAGAGAATAGAGAGGAGGTATTTTAGGGTAGACAAGTAAGTGGGAGGACAATAAGAAGCATAGGAACAAGCACATATATGTATTTAGTAAATTACACACAGTAGCAATAGTAAAAATTAGGAGGTTGAAAGAGGAAGAGAAGAAAAATAAAAAGAAAAGATAGAAATACATGAAAAGAAAAAGAAAAGAAGAAAGAAGAAGGGCTGGGTTGTGGCTCAGTGGTAGAGCTCTTACCTGGCAAGTGTGAGGCCCTGGGTTCAATTCTCAGCACTGCATTTAAAAAAAAAGAAGAAAGAAGAAAAAAGGAAAAAAGATAGATTAAATAAATAAATAAAAACACTCTTAGAATTCTGTTTTCTTATCTTCCTGTAGGTGGCATTGTGTGTTCCAGGTTGAGTCTCTGCCCTCAGGGTGGTGGAAGCAACCTGTGTGAGGCTCTCCTGCCTGGAGCTTCTCAGGTCCAGGTCTCTCTGGGTTGCTCCTGGTCTCTATCCCCCTCCTCTCTCCTGCCCACCAGGTCCCAATTGTGGGATCTCTTGCCCACAGCCCTCTGTTCACTCCGGGTGGGCAGCACCCTGGCCGCCCTGTGCTCCTGATTAACTGAGAGCTATCTCTGTGTTGGGTGGTCACCACGTCATCACAGCTGGGGAGAGGGGGAGTTGGAAACCAGCAACCTGGTCAGAGGTATTTCTTCTGATAGCCACACCCACGGAGAGCTGGTGAGAAAGGTTTTGAGTTATCACAGCTGGAGGAGGGGGAGTTGGAGACAAGGAACTTTCTCAGTCCTGTTCCGCTCTGATAGTCATGCCCACCAAAAGCTGGCGAGAATGGTTTTGAGTTATCACAGCTGGGGAGAGGGGGTCAGGGGACCAATACCTGTTCAGATGCCCATCTGCGCTGTCAGCCTCACCCACCAAAAGTTAACAAGATAGATTTTCCAAGATGGAGCTCCTCCGGTTCCAGCGCGGCCGAGGTGTCTGGAGAAGTGGAGGCAGCTGGGCTGTCTCTATTCTGCCTCCAGCTCTAAGACTGGTATCCTGTGCTTAAGCAGATCACAGCCTGGCACACCATGGCTCAATAGGGGCAATGATCCACATCTCCTCTCCACCACCAGAGAGCTACCTGGAAGCGCTCAGACCTGGCTCAGGTGCCACTGTCCTGATTCCCACCTGGAAAGAGTGACTCCTCTTTCCTCGCATTCTGCACTGTGCTTTTCTTTCCAGTGTACTCTGTGAAGATCCTGTCACATGCTCAGAGAAGCTACAAATTCCTCAGGGCGAGCCCCCGTGAAAAAACCCTCTGACCGCTCTCTCAGATTCACCGACAGGGCAGCCCTGAACAGGATCTCCTCCACTCTGCCATCTTGTCATTATTCAGTCTTTCAGGTAAACTATTATAATGGCCTTTATAACGGTTGTGATGAAATATGATTTTCTCTCATTAACATGTTCTACAAAATAGTCTTTCCTTCTCTCCTATTCAATAGATGTTCATTGGGACTATTTGCTAGGCAGCTTCTAGACACTGGAGAAATGAGAGTGAACAACACAGAACGATTTTTCAAGGAGCTTTCTTTGGATTGTGAAAGACCCAAATTTTAGTACCATCCAAATATATCATTTCTATAAACAGTGTTGAGGGCCAGAAAGAAAAGAAAAAAAAAAGTAACGTAGGGTAAGCTAATAGACAAATGGGTCCTTGAAATGTTAGGAAATAATTAGGTTAGTTTGTCAGGTAAGATATGATTTAAGAGATTACATAAATAAAATTTTAAAAATGAAGCATATGAATATCTCTCAAATAAGTATGAAAGAACTACAACTTTAATGCCCTTTGATGGAGACTTACTTTGTATAATCATGAGACTGGTTTGAATGGAGTAAGAGATAGTTAGGAACTACAATCATGTAGATCCTTGGAGATGGTGGTAAGACATTAGATTTTAGTCAAAATATGTTTGTAGTTATAAAATTGGGAACAATAGAGTGCTGTGGTGTGACCTAAGCACTAAAACTGTAGCTGTGCAGCTAACAGAAAGTTTGGGGTATATTCCAATCTGTCACTGACACAATAGTATTGAGGAACAAACCACTCAAAAAAATCAAAAGGAAGTAAAATTTACAATTATGTCCTCTTTTTAGTGTTGGTGGTTTGCCTGCAGATAGACAATTTCTACCCCACATCCCTCATCGTTTTTGAACCAGCAAATATTCAAGGTATGTTCCTCACATTGAAATCGCAGAAGCATGAGAGGGCAAGACCAAATACACAAACACATTTGTGTCACATCTACAAGTATTCTGTTGGTAAAACAGGTCATGGGGGGTGGGAAGTACATGTCTCTTATGGAGGTGAGGAGGATGGAAGTGAAAATGTTTCTTACTAAAAATATAGTCTATTCTAGATGTGAGATTGAAAATAGGGACATGTATTTTCCTATTATTGTAGTCCAATTGAGATATGTTGGACATTTTTATGAGACAGTGAAAAATGAATTGATTTAAGACATAATTTAAAGGCAGAAATTATACAAATGAATTATGGATTTGATAGGATGGATAAGAATAGCACATACTACTCAAGTTTTTTATTTAAATATTTGGACACCTAGAGGTAGAGGTACCATTCACCAAGACAGGAAAGACTAAGGGAAGAACAGACTCTTGAATTTGGGTTTGAAACTGAAGAAAATTTTTAAGACAGAAAAGTGGAAATGATTATGGAGCAGTTGGTGAAATGAGCTTGGAACTTGGAAAAGTAGGTAGAACTGGAGCTACACATATACAAATCACAAGCATATAGGTTGAATTTAATGTTATGAGTCTGGATGAAATAATTTCCAAATAATCTTCTAAATCCAGATATGACAAGGCCAGTCCCTGATGTTGGCAGTTCCAAGCACATTACTCTGTTTCTTATATCCCTACACTCTAAGTAACCCTAATTTCCCATTCCCAAATATGCCTGCACTTTCACCTTTAAACTTTGTATGTGTGGGTTTTTTTTTGGTTTTTTTTGTTTGTTTGTTTGGGTTTTTTTGCTTGGAATGTTCTTTTTCTCAGTGTCTACTAGTTGAAATGCCCCTTTTGCAAGACTTGGCTCATATGACACCTTCTCTGTGAAGGTTTCACCAGGACTTTTGTTTGTAATTGATCTTTTGGCCATAACTTCTTGTAGGTCTTTACTGTATACCAATTATAGAAGTTCTCATATCCAACATTTTATCAGAGCCCAATTGGCTCAGTTTCCCCAAACTCTTTTCTGTGACCCTATAACACTTACACATCTAAACATCCATAAAATAATTTGAAAGCCACTTTTACAATCCAACACCTCCATTTAACAGATGGCAGTTTATGTTTGTATTATAATTCAGAGCCTCAAATATTTATTGGCAATTATTCCCATTTGTCTACATGGCTGTGTCATCTATTAAAATGTGATGTCTTTGAAGAGAAAAACCTGATCTACATCAAATTTTCTCAACACATCTCCCACCTTCTGCAAATTGCTGGTGGTTGCATATCATTTTTGTTGAAAATAAATTTGCATTATCATTATAGACTATATAAGGAGATTTAAAAGTTATATTTATAGGATAGCCAACATAAAGACACAGTGGATAATCATGACAGAATGAGTTTTTATTGGGCGAATAGTTGCTATATATTGACATAGTTAAAAGCAGGCTCATTTTATTGTAAATCAAAACCAACTCTAAAACCAATATATTTCCTTCCTTTTTCTCCTCCTACATATTTATGTTCTCTTACATATGCAATACTTAGAATTCCTGGCTATGGATGAGCTACTCTACACTGAAATGTTACTTAAGAATACTATTCAAACAGTGGAAATTATAAATAATCTGACACTTCTTTGAATCAAATAAGTGTCACACTGAGTAAGTAGTGACTTGGAAAGTGAACTGCTGGGCCTTACCATAGTGCCAGGAATTACCTTTTATTTGAGGTGGGGAGTATTAAGCCATCTGTTCAAGATTAGCACCAAAAAGTAAAGATACACAAAATATGTTAGAAGGCCATTTTCAGTAAAGGAGCAGTTGCTTGACAATAACAATTCTTTTGAAAGTTAGTTTTTAAAGCTATTCAAAGAAATAGAAATTATCCAGGTAAAAATGCCATATTTTAAATAAAATGTAATATTGTTTCAAAATAAGTCTTATTGGTTTCTTGATAATTTAAGTACACATGGGTATATTTTATTCAAAATATTGCATTGATTTTATGCTGATATTTATTTATTTTTCTTTTTTTTATATTTATTTTTTAGTTGGACACAATATCTTTATTTATTTTTATGTGGTGCTGACGATAGAACCCAGGGCCTTGCACGTGCTAGGCGAGTGCTCTACCACTGAGCCACAACCCCAGCCCCTTTATTTTTCTTTATTCAGCATTTTTATTCTGCATTATAACTGTACATGTTGATAGGATTTGTTGTCACATATTTATACATGCAGAGAATATAACAATATAATTTGGCTAATATCACTACCCCAGATGATAGTTGTTTTAACTAATAATTTTACAATGAAGATGAGACAACATTGCACTGGAAGGCAAGATAACTACTTTCTTGTCACAGCATTGCAATGAACCCTTATATGATGTTGTAAAAATTATTTTACATCTATATTTTCATCTATCCATTCAGTTATTCATAAGCACCTACACTATATGGTTAGTCAATTAAAATACCATATAAATTTTATTGGTTATGTTCCTTTTGGTTGTAACTAGGGTATATTCTCATTAGCTTAAATGAAAATGGAAAATAATTATAATAATTATTATGTGTCTCATGGAGCCAAAGGACAAGTTTGCAACCAGACCTCTGCAATGATCGAGAACTAGGAGCTGAAACAGCTGTAAGGAATTTTTCTCTTCCTGACACTTTTCACATCTGTATAATTTAAACAGGGTGAAAATGGAATCTCATTCCCAACCCTGAAATATCTAGGAAATAAACATTCACAAAAGTGATGTCAGAAGTCTATCTCTGTATGGTATCAACTGTGACCTGGAAGTAAGGTTAGGGTGGGAGTGTAGTATTAGGAGTCCCTGATGCTACTATGTGGATGAGAGATTTGTATGGATGATTGAATAGGTATAGATATTTATTTCCCAGGAAAGACAGAGAGATTGAGAAGTTGTATTAAACAGAATAATTTTCTCTCCTAAACATATCTAGTTTACAATCTCTAGAGTTTATGAATATCTTAAATTACATGGCAAGGGAGAATTAAGGATATATGGAATTAATTTTGCTAATCATCTGATATTGAGATAAAGAGATCACCCTGGATTATGTAAGCAAGCACAATGTAATGAGAAGAGTTCTTATAAGAGAAAGGTAGAAGGTCAGAGTCAGAGAGATTTGAAGATGATATGCTGCTGACTGTGAAGATAAAGGAGTCATGTGCCCAGGAATGTGAGAAGAACGCAGAAGGTGGAAAAAGCAAGAAATGGATTTCTCCCTTGATCTTCCATGAGTAATGCAGCCCTAATAACAGTTTGTTATAATTTCAGTGAGACACATTTTGTACTTCTGTACTCCAGAATGATAATAAATTTGTGTTTTTAAACCACAATATTTCAGTTAATTTGTCACAGTAGTAAAAGGAAACCAATATATAAGTTAATTCAACAATATTCCCTTATATTTAGAGATGGCATCTTACTCAGAAAAAAATGTGTAATTGTATACTATTCTAAATCTAAGGAAAAAACAAATCTGTTATAAGTAATAATAAGTGCCAATCTTCCATAAATATATTTCTTCCTTTATTTCATCAGTAATTATTAAATTGTGTTTACAATGTAGAAAGCATGTGATAGCCATTAGGGAAAACAGCAGTTTATGGTAGATGCAAAATAGGCACTAGGGAGATTAGCACTAAATCCTTGGTTTTTCACTGTACATAGCCTCTTGGTTAGCTGAGACCCAGAAAATGCACTGCATACACATTCATATTCAATGGGATAAAGCTTATGTCTTCCCCCAAATGAGTTTAAATTTCCCAGAATTATGTTCCAATCACCTTTGTATCCATCAAAATGACAATTTTTGTTAAATATTGTGATGCAGAATTTGATTCATTCCAATTTGTTATGTAGGCCTCATTTCATCATAGCTCTAAAATGTGTAGCCTCACTATTCTAGTAACTAAAATTGTATACTCTATTTAGATAATTTAAATTTTCTAGTAAGTATGTAATTTCCAAAGTCCTTTTGTAGTATGTACAAATGCTTACCTAAATATGTATCCATTTTTGATGCTGTATTATAACAGAATTTCAAGAAACTTCAGTTATTACAGGAGATGCAAATAGATTTGAGGATTTTTAAAATTCCAAGCCAATTAGTTATCTTTGATGAAGGAAAAATCCATTTTTGCATATGTCCATTCATCAGTCCATCAAATATATTTCTTTCCTATAGCAAAATATTTTTAACAAAGAGAAGCTATGAAAACATAAAAATTTACAGAAACCTGAAAATCATCACCCACTCAGTTCTTGTCTCTCTCTCTCTATTTGACTTTATTTTTTAGTGAGAGATTCTTGTTTAAACCTGTCCTTCATAGGAAGGTTCTACAAATTACCTCTAACCAGGTTTCCATTATAATATCAGATTTTAAAAACCCTTCCCTAATTTTCTGAGCTGTTGATAGGGTGTTATGCATTCAGACTCTGTCTCACAGCACCTGCCTGCATATTGGTTATTGTATTCTACTTAGCAATGGTCTAATAATTTATCTCAGCCTATTCATCGATTACCACATGTATACATACACACAAACCTTATTCACACACACATATGTGTTAGTATGTTTGATTTAACATATTTGATTAGGTTGGAAGGACATAAAGTAATAGTGTATTTATTGGTAACATGAAAAATCTCAAATTCAACATTTAGGCATGTTTGTTTCTGTTAGTTTCCTATTTATGTTGCAACAAATTTTTACAAACTTAGTTTAAAACACAACAGCTTCATTATCTTATGACCCTGGAGGCCACAATCCCAAAAGCAGACTCACTAAAATCAAGAATGCAGCTGGTCTGTTTCCTTTTTAGCTCAAAGGAAAAATAAGTTTTCTTGCATTTGTTTCAGCTTCATGAAACTTTTTGAATTCCTTGGCTAATTACTCCTATATCCTTCCTCAAAGCAAATCAAACTTTTACTTCTATTGTCCTACTTCCTTTTTCTGAATTTGACCCTCTTTCATCCTTATAAGGACCCTTGTTATTTCATGGGCTACAATGGATGATTCAGGATAATTTCCCCATCCCAAGATCCTTGACTTAATAATAGTTTAGAATGAAGGAAATTTAGATTGTGCAGAACGGAGTGAGGAGAGGGGTGGGGCAGTGGGGATGGGAAGAACTGTAGAATGAGACAGACATTATTACCCTATACACAGGTATGATCACACTACTAGTGTGATTCTGCACTATACTGAGCCAAAGGAAGTAGAAATTGTGCTCCATTTGTGATGATATATCAAAATGCATTCTACTGTCATGTATAATCAGAGAAAGTTAAAAATTAAATAATAGTTTTAAAGGCTCTTTTGCAATGTGGTAACATATTCAAAGGTTTTAGGGACTAGTATGTGGACATCTTTGGGGGGAAGCATTTTTATGCCTCCCACAATGATAAGGGCATTTAAAAAATTATTTTTACCTTCCTACTACTAGGGAAATTTTATTGCCTATTTCAACTCAGGTAGGAACTGAGCCTCATACATCTTAATAGCTCCCACATTGTATAAATTTGTATTTAGTTTTTATGTTCACCATATCCTTCCCAGATTGCCATAGATAAGTTCAGAATGTCATATATATATATATATATATATATATATATATCCCTTCAACTTTGTTTTGCTAATTCCAATTCAGGTCCAGCTTTGCCCATTTGAAATTATTGAAGTTTCAAAAAGAAAACTGGAGTTTTTCATTTAACTCAACCATTATTTCTTGTGAGTTATTATAAAGGGCAATAATATATTACGTAAAGTTTTGACCCTGAGACCCAGATATGTTAGTCAGCTTTTCGTAAGTGTGACCTACATAGCTGACACAAACAACTTAAAGGAGGAATGGTTTATTTTGGCTCACAATTTCAGAGGTCTCAGACCATAGTCAGCTGACTCAATAACTCTGGGCCTGAGGTGATGCAGAACATTATGGCAGAAGGGTGAAACTAGAGGAAACTACTCAATTTGGGGCAGCCAGAAAGAAGAACCCCTAGTGACCCACTTCCTGCATCTGGGTTCCACCTCTCAGTAATCCAGTCAGATATTAATGGATGAATCCATTTGATTCTTATAATACAGTCACTGCCTAAAAACCTCACCTCTTAACACTGCTGCACTGGAGACCATGCTTTAAATACATCAGTTTTGTGGGGGGAATTCCAGATCCAGACCATAATACCAGGGTACTCTCTCCTGTTATGGTCATTCAGATAGATCATAAGTATATTGCAAAAAGTTGCTTTTTGCACTGTCTCAAGACTCTTTTTGCTTTTCTACTCTTGGACTTAGCAAATGTGAATATTTTTTCTAAAGTCCAAGGACAGAGTTTATCAATGCCATCCATGGTATTTTAGCTCCACTATTTTAGAGCTTTGAAAGCTTTAAGAACTCACCTCTTTTTAAAAATTTTGTTCTTTTTAGTTATGCATGGAAGTAGAATCCATTTTGATATATTTATACAGGCATGAGATATATGTTATTCTAATTAGAATTCCAGTCTTGTGGATGTACATGGTGTGGAGATTCACTGTGGTATATTCATATATGTACATAGGAAAGTTAAGTCACATTCATTCCACTTTTTTTTCCTATTCTTATCCCTCTCCCTTTCCTTCATTTCCTTTTGTCTAATCCACTGAACTTCTATTCTTTCTCTCCTACATCCCTTTGTTGTGAGTAAGAATTCACATGTCAGAGAAAAATATTCAACCTTTGATTTTTGGGGGATTGGCTCATTTCACTTAGCATGATGGTGTTTGGATCCATCAATTTACTAGTAAGCGTCATGAAGTCTTTCTTCTTTATGGCTGAGTAATATTCTATTGTGTGTGTGTATACATATATACATACCACAATTTCTTTATCAACTCATCTGTTTAAGGGCACCTAGGTAGTTCTATAGATTAGCTATTGTTAGTTGAGGTGCTATAAATACTAATGTGGCTGTGTCACTGCAGTATGCTGATATTAACTCCTTTAAATATATACCAAGGAGTGGGGCATAACTGCATCAAATAGCAGAAGAATTTACTTCTTACTAGTACTTCTTTCCAGAGTAGGAACAGTGCCATTCTCACTCAGATGGTGCCTCAATCCCATATTGTCACAATTACTGGATAGGAAGCAAGGGACAGAGAAAAGAATCCAAAAAGAACAGTGTTTAAAAATGTGACATTGCTCAGAAAATAGGATCTTTATAAATGTAATCAAATTAGGATGAGGTCATTATAGTGAGCCATGACTTCAATATGATTGGTGTATAAAAGTGGAAAATTATCATGTGAAGGCATATATACACAGGAATAATTCCATGTGATGACAAAGGTAGAGATTGGAGGGATGTAATTGTAAGAGAAGGAATACCAAGGATTGATGGCTATCACCATCAGAAACCAAGAAGAGATAAGAATTCTATTATACTGTTTTCAGATGGATCACATCTCTGTGAACAACTTAATTTTGGATTTTTGTCCTCTAGAACTCTCTGACAATTTCCATTATTATAAGCTACCCAGTATGTGTTACTTGCTATGGAAGCCCAAGGAAATTAATACAAGAACCAAAGATAGAAAATTTGAATTTTTCACTTCTAATAGATTTATTTCCTAGGCCTACCTTTGTCTTACCTCTATTTTTCCCCTTACAAGGAGAAAAAAGAGACAAAACAGAGATAAAGAATCTTGAGATCTCTCATAATGTTCTGTCACTTACTCTTCATATTTTGTTGTTTACTATATGTTAACTCATTTGCCTTTTAGATCTATGACCAATCTGACATATGGTTAAGACTTTAATGAGGAAAATTTTGGACTATCCGAAAAATCCTGCTTGCCTCTTTGTGAATCTACTTCTCCGTTCTTTAGTGCTGCTCTTATGAATGTACTGCAGACCAATATGAAGGGCATTTCAGTCTCTCAAGTCCTTTAATTGGTGACTGACATTGTTCTAAGAAGTCTCTGAAATATTACAGACATTTCTATGATTAAGTTTTCTCCTGAGGCCAAAATACATATTAAGTAAAAAAAAAAAAAAAAAAAAAAAAAAAAG
>NW_026000272.1:5977547-6035194 GCF_001458135.2 Marmota marmota marmota
ATATATATATATATATATATATATATATATATATATATATATGAAATTGATTAATAAATTACTATATATATGTGTACATATGTGAATTCTGCTGCTATAAACACTGAGGTGGCTGTATTGCTGTAGTATTCCAATTTTAGATCTTTTGGATATATACTGAGGAGTTGGATGACTGGGTCTTGTGGGGTTCTATTCCTAGTTTTTTGAGTGATCTCCATACTGCTTTCCAAACTGATTGCACTAATTTAGAGTCCCACCAAGAATGCATAAGCATACCTTTCCCCCACATTCTCACCATAATTCATTATTATTCACCTTTTTGATCATTGCCATTTTGACTCGAGTGAGAAAAATCTTAGTGTAAGGGGTGGGGTTGTGGCTTAGAGGTAAAGTGCTTGCCTAGCATGTGTGAAGCACTGAGTTCAATCCTCAGCACCACATGAAGATAAAATAAAGATATTGTGTCAACCTATAACTAAAAATAAATATAAAAAATCTTAGTGTAGTTTTGATTTGCATGATGATCTACAGGAATGTAGATCATCGACTTTCGAAGTGCTAATAGTAGATGGCTTAAAAGTTGACATTTTTATGTTACATGTTGTCTATTCTTTATATTAAAAATCCTTAATAAATTAGTTATAATTAGCTAGAATCCCCTGTTTTATAATTTCAACAATCTTATATTATCTAAGTGTGGTTCTGATGTTTGCTTATCTTTTATACTTTATTTTTCTTGCTTTTTGGCATGCACTGTAGTTTTGGGTTAAAAATCAGACATGTATTGGGAAATAGGAATTGAGATAAGTAAGTCTGCACTGTGGATTTATGTCAATCTGCCTAGGAGTTGGAACTATTCTTAAAATTTGTGTAGCTACAAGTGCCAAAGGCTTCATAGTGCTCTATGCCCTTTTTTTCTTTCCCCATTGGACTTGTATTTCCTATCTTGTCTTCTCTGCATCTTACAGCTTTTAAAGTTGCTACCCACTGTTATTATAGTGAAACACTGTTATCCTCAAGGCTCATCCATGTTGTAGCATATGATGAAATTTTTCTTATTTTATATTTTAAGACTGAATAATATTCCCTTGTGTGTCTGTATCACATTTTCTTTATTAATTCATCTGTTGATGAACATATATGTTGTTGTGAATACTGCTGCAATGGCATCAATGCCAATGATTCTTTGAGATCTTGATTTCAATATTTTGATTATCTATCCAGATGTGGAATTGATCAATTATTTGCTAGTTCTATTTTGAATTTCTTGAGGAATCTCCCTATGTTTTTTTTAATGATTGTGCCAATTTACACATCTGCCCACAGTGTGTAAGTGTTCCCTATTCTCTACACCCTCAGCAACACTTATCCTTCATATTTTTGATCATAGCTATTGTAACAGGCAGGCAGTGATATCTCATGGTGGTTTTTATTTGAACACCCCTGATGATTAGTGATGTTGATCATCTTTTCATATGTGTATTCGCCATTTGTATTTCTTCTCTGGGGGAAATGTCAACTCAGAATTGTTTCCCATTTTAAAATCAGGTTATCACCATCATTGCCATCATCACCATAATCATCATTATTTGAGTTGTAGAAATTCCTTATGTTTTGGATATTAGTCCTCTATTAAATCATCTCCAAAATTTCTCCAATCTAGCAGATTGCCTTTTCACTCTGTTAACTGCCTTTTAAATTTGTTGCTTTTTTTCATATTTTGTGCTGAAGATTTTTAATTTAATGTAGTCCAGTTTGTCTATTTTTGCCTTTATTGCCTCTGCTTTAGGGATAATATCCAAAATATCATTTCAAGACCAATGAGATTTCAAGACCAAGGAGATTTTTAACATTTTCTGCAAGGGTATTACAGTATCATATCTCAGGTTTGACTGAAATCCATATTAATTTGATTGCTGTATATGACATAAGACTGCAATTTTATTTTTCTGCATGTGGATATCCAGTTTTTCTTACACCAGTTGTTGAAGGGACTATCCTTTCTTCATTGTGTACCTGATAATCTTGTTGAAGATTGTTTGGAGGTGTGTGTGTGTGTGTGTGTGTGTGTATGTGTGTGTGTGTGTGCACACACGTGCACTTATTTCTCAATTCTGTATTCTGTTTCATTGATATATGTCTTCCTTTATTCCTGGAAGCCTGGATCTGGAATGTCACCCTGATACTCATATGTTGAAGGTTTGGTCTCCAAGGCAACAATATCCAGAGTTGGGGGCTTTGGGGAAGAAATTTGATGATGAGGGTTCTGATGATCAGACTAATCCATTGATAGTTTAATGGACTGCTGGGAGGTGGTGGAAACTGTAGGCGGGTGGAGCATGTTTGGAGGAGTAGGTCACTGGGAGTGTGCCCTTGGGGCTTATATCTTGCTCCTGGCCCCTTAACCTCTCTTACTTTCTCTGCTTCTTGGATGTTATGAGCTGAGTGTTTTTCCTCTACGACACTCTTCTGCTATGATATTTCTGCCTTGGAGCCAGACAGATATGAACTGAAACCTCTGACACAGTGAACCAAAATAAATCTTTCCTCCTTTATGTTATTCTCAGGTATTTTAGTCATAGTAATGAAAAGCTGATTAGCACAATGCCAACAGTATACTGTTTTAATTACAGCAGTTTCGTAATATATTATAAATTCAGGAATGAAGTGCCTCCAGCATTACTATTCTTTCTCAAGGTGTTTTGCATGTTGGGCCCTTTATGGTTCCCTAAGATATTAGGGGTTGATTTCTAAAGTATTTATAAAAATATCTTTTGGATTTCAATAGTATTTGGATTTTTTTGGGGGGTTGTATGGACATTTAAAAATATTAACTCTTCCAATCTGTGTTAACTGGGTGACTTATAATTTATTTGGGTAATCTTTAATTTCTTTCAGCAATAGTTTATACTTTTCAGTGTAAATGTCTTTCATATTCTTCTTTAAGTTCATTCCAAAGTATTTTATTCATTTTGACAATATTTTAAAAGGACCTTTTAAAAACTTCCTTCTTGGAGTCTTTCTTGTTAGTGTATAGAAATATACCTGAATTTGGGCTGGTGTTGTGACTCAGTGGTAGAGTGCTTGCCTAGCATGTGTGAGGCACTGGGTTCAATCCTCAGCACCACATAAAAACAAATAAATAAATAAAGGTCCATTGACAACTAATAAAAATTGCAAAAAAGAAACATACCTGAATTTATATGCATTTTAAATTCTGCAACTTCGTTTAACTTGCTTATTAGCAAGTTAAACTGTGATTTTGTATATTATTTAGCATTTTGTACATATAATATCATATAATTTGCAAATAGAGACCATTTTAACTTCTTTCCTAATTTGAATATGCTTTATTTCTTTCTCTTGATCCATTCTTGAGAGTGGATATTCTTGCATTATTTTTGATCTTTCAGAAAGTTTTTGTTTTTTCACAATTGAGTAAGATGTTAGTAGTGGGATTTTTATATATGCCCTTGATTATTATTTTGAGGTAATGCTCTTCTATTCCTAGAGTGTCACGTTTTTTTAATATTTTTTTTTAGTTGTTTGTGGATTAAAAACTTTATTTTTTATGTGGTGCTATGGACTGAACCCAGGTCCTCATACAGGTTAGGTAGACAATCTACCACTGAGCCACAACCTCAGCCTTGTTGCATGTTTTTAATCATAAAATGATGTTGAATTTTGTCAAATGATTTTCTGAATCTGTTGAAGTAGTCATGTAATATTTATTTTTTCTTATCTTGAACCATCTCAGCATGTTAGGGATAAATTCTACTTGATCATGATTCTTTTAATATGCTGTTTAATTCATCTTGTCAGTATTTTGTGGAAGATTTTTGAATATACTCATCATGGATGAGTATATTTTAGTTGTAGATACAAAATAGTTTTTATTTATTGATTGATAGATTTTTATGTGGTGCTGAGGATGGAACCCAGGACATCACATGTGCTAGGCAAGTACTCTGCCACTGAATTACAGTCCCAGCCCATGGCCTGCAGTTTTTAAAAATTGTTTTTACTCTTTTGGTATCAGGATAATGCTGGTCTCAAAAAACATCTGCCTACTCATTGACAATTTAGTTCAAAATTTCCTTAATAGAAATATATATGAGAGAAAGGGAAGGAGAAAATAAGAAGGAGGAGAGAGAAGGGAAGAGGGAAGGATCATTAAAAATTCCAATTGGAGCAAGGATCCAGTGCAATCTAACATTTGATGCTGGAGTGAATATACAAGACCATTAAAGACTAGTAGATATCCCATACTTAGAAACACATAGGAAATAAAAAGAATAAGCAAATTGATTTGGCATTATTTATCAGAGTTGAACATACATAAATTCTATGACTGAGCAAATCTACTCCTAGATAATATACTCCAGAGAACACTCTGCATGTCCAAAATGAAGGTTGAGCAGAGATGCTAATTTTGGAATTGTTTGTAGAAAGGGAGAATTGGAAAAATTTAAAAGTCCATCAATTAAAAGGTGAATAAAATAATTGTGATTTACTCATTACATGTATTATATATGGTGGTGAAAATGAATGAACTCTATAGCTCATTATTAATATGAATTGATTATTTTAAAAACACAATGTTGAATAAAAATGTACAAATTCTGAAAAGAATTTTCAGAAAATTGTTTACATAAAATTTAAAAACTTATAAAGGAAATTTGGGTATGATGGTACACACCTATAATCTCAGCAACTCGGAAGGCTGGGGCTTGAGGATTGAGGTTCAAGCCAGTCTCAGTAAATTAGTAAGACCCCATCTCAAAATAAAAAAAATAAATAAAAAGGTCTGGTGCCGCAGTCTGGCTGGGCACAATTCAGGAGCCACTTGTCAAAAGAAATGAACTTTATTTTTAGAACACACACAACGCACCACACAGCTCCTCAGGAAAAACCCTCAGAGCCCAATTGCCACCACCGGCTTCCCACAAGCCTCTCCACCTCCCCCACTCCTCCTGCTCTTGAGGCTGATTGGCTGGGTCCGGTGGGCAGAGCCAAAAAAAGTCCCCCAATGAGCAGCTTCGTGGTCTGAAAGGGCAGGGAAACAGCCCAATGAGCATCACCGCAGAGGAGCCAATCAGTTGGCAGCTAGAAGTTTGCTGGGGCCGCTGTGAGCCAATCATTAGCTGGCAGCTGGAAGTTTGCTGGCAGCTGGAAGTTTGCTGGGGCCCCTTCGGCTGTGGCTCTCAACAGTCTGGGAGTGTAGGTCAGTGGTATAGTGCCCCTGGTTTCAATCTCTAATAATATGCACACACACACACACACACACACACACACCATACACACAACCTTACAAAACAATATTGTATAGTGTTTCTAAGTATACATATGTATGTGGTAAACTATAAAAACATGAATAGGAATTATACTTACCAAATTTAGGAGAAGAACTGTTTCTGGTCAAGTTGTAAGTTGGGTGAGCAGTGTAAGGGTAATGCAGTCAAGATAAAGTAACTAGGGGACTTCATCTATATTTGAAATATTTCAGTTCTTAAGTTAGGTGGTGAGTTTATGAATGTTTGTTACATTATTTTATGCAGTATGTATATCTCTGAATTATTTTGTCATAAATACTTTAAAAATCATAATAATAAAGAGAGAGATGAGTTAGTGAGCAACCTATTTTTTCCATGGTATGCAATCAAGAAGTTACAATGTGTAATAAATGCTGATTACCCAGTTAAAAGATGTTAGGAGAGGTAATCATGATGCTTATGCTGTGCTGTGAGGGAGTCAGGAAGGAAGGTACACAGATTCTAAAAGAGACATTATAACTTACAGGTGTTAAACCAAGTCTCTGTTCAGCAAAACTCTATAATTATCTGATGTCTTCAACTATAACCTAACACTTTGCGCAAATCTAATCAGGATATAACTGCATATCTGGGGTGATATCATTCCACTCCCTGTTTAAAAGAAAACACTAAAACTTAAAGGAGATGTTTTATTCTGCCATGATCACACCCATATCTCTGTCTAACTTCATATCTACAGGCAACTAAATAAAGATGGGCATTCCCATAGTGTCAAATAAGTGGATAAGAAGCAGCATAGGCTGTGGAAGCAAACTGACCTAGCTAAAATTCTTCTGCCACTCACCCAGAGAAATTAACTAAAATAAGGAATGCCAATGATATTTCTCTGAACAAGTTTTAGTTTCAGTATCCTTATATATAAAATGAACATTATGGTATTTCTATCTATCTATAGTATTTTATTTGTCAGCTTTTCATCACTCAAAAATAATATGTGACTCTTGGCCAGCTTCATGTTACTATGACAAAATACCTGAGGCAATTCAATTTATAAAGGGGAAATGGTTATATTGCTTGAAATTCTGTTTTAAGTCCAAGAGTAGGTGGCCTCACTGCTTTGAGCATTTGGTGAGGGTCATGGTGAGAAGTGTATGTTAGAGCAAACTTCTCACTTCCAGAGCCAGAAAGAAGAAAGAGACAGGAGGAAGAAAGGGTGGGGGGCCTTTCAAATACAGATCCTTGATGATCTAAGGAAACTCACTAGCCTCTGTTAAAATTCCGCAGCATCTCCAAATACTTCTACCCCGGGGAACAGGTTTTAACACATAAATTTTTGGAGGACATTGTCTATATTCAATTCATAGCACTGATTCAGTCTACTTATGAAGAAAAAAGAGACTTATTTAGCTTAGTTTTGGAGGTTCAAGGACACGGCACCTGAATAAAATTCATTCCAGTGAGAACATCAGCACAAAGGGCAAATGGTTGAGCATGTGAGGATGAAGAAATTACATCCCAAACAACAGGAAAGAGATCCAGCTTCCACAATCCCTTTGGTAGGTATACTCCAGTTGACACAAAGACTTCAAACTAGGCTCACCTCTTAAAGTACCAAATTCCTAATATATGAACCTTTAGGTGGACATAAACCATAAAAACCATAGCAAAAAATATCTAGTTCAAAATATGATACGGAATATACACAGCCAACATATATATGTGTACATGTACACACATACTTATATGCATATATATGTAATAGATATATAGTATATACATATATATGTAAACATAATTGCACAAGGAATGTCAGTTTCCTTATTTTCTGTCCTCCAAGAGATTTCATACAGCTTGAATTGCCATTAGACTGATTACTAAATTCCATTAATATCCAATTGAAGGTCAATTTGGATAATTCTATTATTACAATGACCTGGAGCAGTTTTGATGTAATGCGATTTTTCTCATTTTAATATCTCTTTGTTCACCCTTACTTAAATTGCCAAAAGAGCATATTAATTTCTAGGACAGTGGCTTTGAAGGAACAGATTACCTTTGCATGTTCTCCTTTGACAGGTGCTGCTAAACCACATGTATTTACTGTGGACTGCTTCTATCACCTTTGTCCAACAAGATGGCAATCCTGTTGCAGAATGAACTTTGAGCACCTAAGCTCTGACATAGTCCTGAGTTATAGCAGCATGTATTTTATCCATATCACATTTTCCTGGATCCCAGTTGAGATCTCTATATAGAGCTAAGTGAAAATAGAGAGAGGTCAGGATTTGTGTTACAACAGTGATGAAAAAGGACACAGTTTTGATTATAGCTCCTGAGAAAAATGATCACCAGTCCTAATTTTAAGGACTCAATGGGAATAATAGAGTTCAAACAGTCCCCAGCCTCTCACAAGCTTGTGGGGCCTATTGAGTCCCATAGCATACTTTTTATAAGTTAGAGGAACAAGGAGATTAAATACAAAACATAAACAAGGTAGTATTGATTTGATTGTACCACCCATAACCAAGTTAAGTTATATTACCCTAAGATAACATGCCATGACTTTATAATCCTCTTCAAAAGTACATCCTGTCATGGGACACAATACTGAAACCTTGGAAGGAAACAGAAGATGAAATATTTAGTATGCTAAGACTACATGGAAATAGAAAAGATCTGATATTTTATCATGTACTTCATGTTCATTTGCTATAATTGCACATTTTTAACTGTGGGGGGAGTATGTGGGTGGTAGAAATTCTGCATTTTGGGACTCTTGTCTATTGCTTCTCTGACTACTATAAAATAAAGCTAGAAATTAAAAACAAACAGTTGAAATTCATAGAAAAATCCAACCATTTGGAAAATTCAAAACATTCTTCTAAATAACACTTAGGTCAAAGTGGAACTCTAAACTGCAATTGTAGAGGATTTAGAATATGCCGACAGTGAGAGTACTGCATCTTGAAATATCTGAATTGTGGTTAAAGTTGAGTTTAGAAAATTCATAGTCTTATATGTTTATATGTTTATTACTCAACACAAAAGAACAAAAAATTCAACTGAATTAATGCAGGAAATCTTGAAATTAATACAAGGAAAGCAAGATTGAGATTGTTCATTCAGTGAATATTTACTGCATGCCTACTATGTGCAAGACACTGTGATAGGTACTAAAGATATAGCATTAATAAAACCAAGTCTATGTACTCATGGAAATTAGATTGTGTGTGAGAGAGATAGAGAGATAGAGATAGATAGTTAGAGAGAGACTAACATGTAAACCATTAAGTGAATAGTGTGTTAGATGGTAAGTGCTATGAATTTATAACAAGGAAGGGTTAAAAGTACACATTTTATTGAATACTAGTAAAGTGCAGACAAATGTAAAATGTATTGCTCCTAAGCAGAAGCTTCCAGAATTAGTATGCATGAATTGACTGTTGTTTTTTTTTTTTCATTTTTCTGCCTCTGTGATCATGGCAACATGTGTCAAGATGGGGCCTCCATCAGCTAGGGTCCATGAGTGAATAGTGAGCTGAACCCCTCTTGACTCAGGAGGATATGAATGAGAAGTAAACATTCTTGTTTTAAGTGATGGATATTTTCATGCTGTTTAGTACTGCATTATAATCTAAGCCATTAAGACTCTGTAAGGTACATAGGTGGTTACATAAGACTTTGGGAGAAAAATTGGAAGTCATTACAATATAGTTAGTGTCAATGTCATGGAACTAGATAAGATCACCAAGGGGGTAAGTCTGTATAGAAGAGACCTGCAAATTCAGCTCTGGGGCCCTCAGAAATAAGAGATCAATAATAACATAAAGATTCAGAAAAGCAGGTAGATAAGAAGTGGTTTATGATGAAAAAGAAAGAAGTTCAATTATTCTTGAACAAGAATAGAGAATGTATCAAGAAAGAAAACCTACTAAAGAGTCTATTATTGCTAATAGATCATATATGAGGAAGACCAAGTATTGTTCATTGTATGTACCATATAGAGGGCACTGTGCACCTTAAAGTTTGGTGAAATGATGGAAAAATTAATGACATGGGCTCATGAGGTAAGGAAGTATAAGCAGTGAGGAAAGATAATTTTTCAAAGTAATTATTCTGTAAGGGGGAACAGAGAAAGGAATTTGTATCTGGAAGGCGAGGTTTCAAGTAAACAGGCATGTTTTCTAAGATATGAGATACTAAATTATGTTTGTATGTTGATGGAGATGAGGAAAAATTGATGATGATGTAAAAGACAAAGTTGTGGCTTTGTTGGGAACATGGATAGTTTATCCATGCCAATAAGAAAGAAGTAGTATATATATGTTCAAAAGTAGGCAGAAGAGTAGATGTGGTTTTGGTAGTTTGTGAAAATTCTTTTCTAATTACTTCATCTTTCTAGTGTACTAAGAAAAAGTTTACCAACTTAGAGTAAGGACGATGAAAGGATATTGGAGTTTTTATAGGAGAAGAATTTATTAATATCATAGGGGAACTATCAGGTAATTAACACACACAAAAGTGGAACTGAATGTATTAGAATAAGAAAAACAAATCTATAAGGACATCTAAGAGCTAGTTTCTTTAAAAGATTCATAAAATAAGCAAACATCTGAGAAAACTAATAAAGATCA
Source organism: Marmota marmota marmota (assembly GCF_001458135.2). Taxonomy (NCBI): domain Eukaryota; kingdom Metazoa; phylum Chordata; class Mammalia; order Rodentia; family Sciuridae; genus Marmota; species Marmota marmota. Next base: position 5,987,455 of record NW_026000272.1, read on the forward strand.
AAATAGTAAACGTAAAATACACATATAAAATATTTGAAATAATAAAAGGATGTAACTATGGAGCTTGAGAATATTTAAAATGTTTATGAACAGCCTAATTGTGGTATAATTGATAGTGAAAAATTTAATATGTACAATCTGATGACTTTTGAACATATATATACACCTGTGATACTATCCCCACAATCAAACTAATAGTCATACCTATGACACTCAAAAGTTTTCTCATGTCAGCTTTGTTTGGAAGAAAGGTTAATATGAAATCTACTCTTTGAACACATTAGAAAGTGTACAAAGTGGTATTATTAACTATAGATGCTATTTTTTATAACAGATTTCTATATATTATTCATTTTGCATAACTGGAACTTTCTACGAATAAAAACAACTCCTTATTTCTGCTCCCCCAGCACTTGATAACTACCTTTCTATTTTCTGCTTTCATGAGTTTGATTATTTTAGTAGAATCATGTGATAACTGTCTTTCTGTGATTGGCTTATTTCACTTTGCATGATATCCTCCAGATTCATCCATATTGTTACAAATGAGAGTATTTTCATGTTTTCAAAGGCTGAATAATATTCAATTGTATGCATATCCCATACTTGATTTAGCCATTTATTTGTCAGTGAATATTTAGATTGGCTATTGTGAACCAAGCAGGAAAGAAGAAATGAAGGAAAGGAGAAAAGAAAGAAAGGAAAGAAGGATGAAGAAAAGAGAATCCATCGATAGTGAGATCAAATCATGAAATTGAATATGATCTATCTATAACATGAAGTATTATTTAGATGTTAAAAAGAAAAAGTCATATATATATAGTGGAATATGTATACATATATTGTTAAGCTAGAAAATATTTGTGTGTATATAAATGAATGGAAATGTATGATGGAAAAGATATTATATATTGTGTATCTTACCCTAGTTTTTTTCATGAATGATACATGTTTGGTTGGGTATATAAAAGTTTCTCAAAACAAAAATGACTTTTACATTTTACTAATACCTATTTTATTGCTTGTTTTCCCAAAAAACATGAATAATTTATACACACACACACACACACACACACGCAGTTTCCCTTTCAGTTGGTTCATTATCTCTACTATATGAAGTTGTGCACAAAAAAATACACATCACTTTGATTAACCTTCCTTTGAAGGCAAATTACTTTTCTCCTTGTTCAGGTAGTTCTTCTTTTCTGTGATATTTTAAGGTTTCACTATAATGCATGTAGATAATAATTTGGTGTAATGGTGGTTCCTCTAGACCTTTGGTAGGATTTTTCAGTTTGTTCTTCATGAATTAAAGAGATCTTTACTGAATGCTTGCAATATTCCAGGCACCTGGGAATACAGCATCATTGTCTTTCTAAAGTTTATATTCTAATGAGGAAGACAGACAATAAACACAAAATGGAAGACATAATTTCAGGTAGATGTATATGCCATGAAGAAAAGGAAATCAAGATAGTGATATAGACATTGATGGTTATATATGTGTATATATATTGTGTGTGTGTATGTGTGTGTGTGTGAGAATGTGCACTATTTACATAAGTTGTTTGGTGAAAAATTCTTTTTGAAGGTAGCATGTGAGCAAAAGCTTCAAGGAAGAGAGGCAGAAAACTCCATTGCAGTTTGTGCTAACAGGGTTCCAGGAAGAGGGTACAGTTGGTGCACATGCCCTTATGTGGAATCAAGAAACAGCAAAATGCCAAGAGCAAGTAAGTAAGTGTAGGTGAAATAAGAGACAAAGTTAGAAGTAGGCAGAAATAAGACTTCTCTTCAGATCTGATGAAATCTTAGCCATTACCTCATTCAATTTTGTTTCTCCAAGATTTTCTCTATCTTGTGGAATGTCAACTAGATCTGGCCTCCATATCTCAATATTGTTACTTCATATATAAGCTTTTATGTTACATATCTCTGTGTGTTACATTGTGAAATATCTTTTCATTTTGATCCATAGTTAACTTTCTCTGTAGCTATAACCAGTTTGTGCTTATGTTATGATTTAAATTTTACTTAAATTATTAATTCCCCAAATTTCTAGCTGGTCATTTATAAGCCTCCTTTGGTTATTGTTTTTTTTTTGTTGTTGTTGTTGTTATGATTTCCCTTCGAATTTTTTTTTTCTTTTTTTTTTTGTAAATGGAGCAAGGTTTAAAAGATTGTAAATAACCTGGAAAGTACTCAAGAGAAAAGAAAGTGCAACCATAACACATTTCTAAACTTCACTGAAAGTTGAAATGTATTCAGATGCCAGTACTGGAGCAAAAAGTTGTTGTGCATAGTATGGTTCTATGTTGGCTATTAGCCCACTTGGTTGGGTGTTTCTCCGAGTATCAATTTACTATTTGTACATTAATCTCCAGTACATTGAGAGGAATCATACTGAAGGTGAAATTCAGTCTTTATCCACTTCTCCTTCTGTTTGTCCTATTCTAATACCTTCACCTAAGTGATATAAAACCTCTGCCTTGATCTGAAATTATAATGCAATTTGAGATTTTGATGTGTTTTTGAAAGTAGTTTTTTTTTTTGAGACTTGTATTTTGTTTGGCATAAAGATGTTATATCATGTTTGCGTCTATATTCTAAACAGTTGAAGTATTGGAAATTTGGTTTGTTTTTGAAAATTTTAAACTATGGAGCTAGGTACTCTCATAAGTCATTAGAGCTTTGGAAATATGGGAAACATGAGGGACTTAAAAGTTTGATTAAACTTAATTTTGAAGCTCCTGAGAGAACGCAACTTCTTTCATGAAAGACAGACTAAACTGTATTTGCTGAAGGATGAACTGAAATCATCCAGTTTTCTAAGTGAAACCCTTCTTAGTGGAATCTATCCTAGTGATAATATGGTAAAGGGGAAGATTAGGGGCTCGTACTTCTCTTAGGGACCAGGGAGAAGGAAATTCACATTCCATTAAAAATAAACCAGTATTTTATGCTACCAAATAAACAGCACCTATTAAATGAGCTTTCATTATTTTCCAAAACTTTCAGCAAATATCCTGGCAAGAGCTATCAGTCATTTCCTTGTTGAGGCCACTTCCAGAAATACCTAAAATACACAAGTAAAAGAAAGTAAGAAAGGGAGGATATAAGAATGATGGTGGCGATGGTTTCCTCATTTTGCTTTTTGTTTAGCTGTTCTGGCAGCTCAGTTTGAATTACTCAAACTGATACGTTTTATTTTAACCTTGTCTAACAGAGAACCAAGATAGATAAAATAAATGGAAGGACAAAGTCCTTTTAATAAAGAATTAAAAAGATAATGTGAACACTAAAACAGATAGTTTATTAATTCCTAGAAAAAGCAGTGTCAAGGACAGCAAGCAGACTCAGATTCATCTCTTCTGAAAAAAATATGGGAGTGTCTGAGTAACAAACTCAGGGCTCAAAGTTGATCTATACCCTGTATCAACACGAAAATAAATAAGACAGCATAGCAAATGAGGGAGTAAAGAATATTTCATCAGCTTTCACTACATCTCATTATATTACACTTAAAACTTTAATTGCCCTGTCAAAATTTTAACTTTAAATTCCTTTGGAATGAATACAGTAATTAATAAGAATGTATTTCAGAGAGGCTTGTAGTAAATTTAGGATTTGAACCCAAGTAATCATCTCCATGAAGTTCCTGATTTCCTGAGCTGCAAACTTTGTGCATAAAAGTCTACAGATAAGTCTTTTTTGGAAGACATTTTTGCACACTCTAGAGTCTGTAAATTTTATTAAGGAAATAAAATAAATTGCTAGGAATATAATAATGTTTTATCCCTAACCATCACTAGAGTCTAGGGCATTTTTATATCATGCTATTGTTAATTGAAATCTACTCATAGAATTCTCAAATTTCAGAGGTAGAAGTTATTTTTGAATGGTAAAAAAAATTAACTATGCTTATTACAGATCAGAACATTGAGACTGAAGAGGTGAAGGGATTGCCAAACCTAGGACTAAACTCCACAATTGTGACTGCACATGCAGCCTATTTAACTGATCAAACATTGATGTTTTTATTTGAAAGGTCAGTAGAATAAAAATGAATCAACACAATATGTGAAAGTTTTAAAATTTACAGCTGAATCTTGGCTGTAAAACTACTTCACCAACATTCCTTCCTGGGTGTTATGAAGTCTGTGTTAGAAGACAGGATAGAAGGTCCCTTGAAGGAAAATATGTCATTTGTGAGTAAGAACAAGTGAAAAGTTTATCAGGCAAAATGAATGCAGTGCTTTTGAAGGTTATTTCACTCATCAAGTAAAAGTATCAGCACATAAAGAGTTAAATCGCAAGTATGTTAAAATTGCTTTTTTCACATGATTGTATATGGATAAGAAAGCTATAGTATTTCTATTTTCCTTCTTTCATAATACCTAATATTTCTCTCCCTCCTTAATCCCTGTGCTCTCCTCTAATAGATTTAGTATTGCCTTCATGTTACCATATTTTGATTAATTTGTTATGTATACTTTTTATTTACTTTAAAGTCATGATCATTAGCTGTTTAGTTATTTCTTTTATTTTGGTCCCTATGCTCAATGATTGATATTCTCAGTTGCAGTGGGAAGAAAAATGAGCATGTAAAGCCTGCCTTTTTGACCAATAAATAAACAAAACCCCCAAGTGCTTACTTGAAATCCAATTTAAGTTCAAATACTATGTCTTTTGCTTGAACACAGACTTTCTAATAAAATTGCAAAGGGTGACTCCATTCCCTAAGGCTATTTTAAGCTTATAACTGAATGTGTTGAAGTGGTATTAAGTGAACACATTAAATATGTGATAGCAGGTATGATACTTAACTATACCATACAATCAAAATTCCACTTATGTTACCCATTCATTGGTAAAAATGGCACACATGATAATGGGCCAACTAGTGTGTAAATTTTCATAAGAATTTAATTTAAAAGGTGTATTTGTAATATATTCTATAATTTGCTCCTCATATTTTACTGAGTCCCGGCTATGAATTAGCCACTGTTCTAGGTTCTGAGGACATTGATCCAAGGCACCCTGATTTCACTGAGATGTCATTCTAATGGTGTTTCAGTCAGATAATAGAGAACATGAATGAATAATTAGCAAAATGATTTCAGTTAGAAGTACTAGGAAGAAAATATCTTTTTTTTTTTAATTTTTAGTTGGATACAATACCTTGCTTTTATTTATTTATTTTTACATGGTGCTGAGGATCGAACCCAGGACCTCACATGTGCTAGGCAAGCACTGTGCTGCTGAGCCACAACCCCAGCCCAAGAAAAGATCTTAATCTTTAGATAATGACTGGAGGAGGAAAGCTAATTTATGGATATGCTCAGTGAGGGTATATGGAATAAAATATGAATTACAAAACTTCTAAGGGCTGATGGACTCATGAGGAAAGATGGGACATGGTAGAGAGCATGACACCTGAAGCCTACGGAGAGATTATTCTAGGGAGTAGGAAAGAATGGAAGTAGTGACAAAGAATACAGATAGAGATGTCATTTACCCTTTAAATAGTTTGCCACTATGGTAACATCTTATATACATATACCCTAATATCAAAACCAGGCAATAGATATTGAGAAAGTTCATCAACCTTATTGAGATTTTTAATCAGAAAGTGTGTGTGTGTGTGTGTGTGTGTGTGTGTGTGTGTGTGTGTGTGATTAGTTCTATGCAGTTTGTCACATATATAAATTTGGTGGTGTAATCACCAGTACCATGGTCAAGATATACAATATTTTCATCCAAACAAAGATTCCTCATTTTGCCATTTCATAGCCACAACCACTTCCTTCTTATCCCCCTAACCCACCTTAATTCCTTGCAAACAATATTCTCTTTTCTCTTTCTATAATTTTGTCTTTTCAGGAACACTATATAAATATATTAATAAAGATATAATAACACTTGGTAATTAGATTTTTATTCATTCAACAATGTTTTTTAGAGTTCCATCTAGATTGTTGCCTGTATCAATACTTCATTCCTTTTTGTTGCTGGGTAGTATTATATGGTATATTTGTACCACTTTTTAAATTCATTCATATGTTGAACCATATCTGAATTGTTTCCAATTCCTTCATGTTAAACCTAAAGCTACTAAAAACATTCATATAAAATATTCATTCCTCTGGGATAAATGCTCTGAAGCACAATTTCTAGGTTATTTTGCATTGTCACTATTTTTTATTTTACTGATAGATGTATAGTATTTCTCATTGTGGTTTCAATTTGCATTTTCCTAAATAGCTAATAATGTTGCATTTCATATGCCTATCTACTATTTGTATATCCCCCTGGAGAAATATATTTTAATTGAATTGCTTCATTTCTACTGTTCTGTTTTGTGAATTCTTCATATATTATAGATACTACACCCTTGTCAGATATGTGGTTTGCAAATATCTTCTCCAACTTGGTAGCTTATCTTTTCATCATCTTGATATTCTTTCACAGAGCAAAAGTTTAAAATTTTGATGAGGTTCAATTTATTAACCTTTATCAATTAGTCTTCTACAGTACTTGCCCATATAAAGTACTGTAGTACTGTATGTGTGTGTGTGTGTGTGCGTGTGTGTGTGTGTATATATATATATATATATATATATATATATATATATATATATATATATGTAAATAGATTAAATACCTTTATTGTACTGAGAGGAAAGTTCATTGCATGGAGTTCATTACTTAAAAGAAGAAAAAATCAACAAATAAATGACCTAACATTTCATCTAAAAGCCCTAGAAAAAGAAGAAGAAATCAACTCCAAAACAGTAGAAGACAGGAAATAATTAAAATCAGAGGTGAAATCAATGAAATTAAACAAAAGAAACAATTGAAAAAAAATTGACAAAACAAAAAGTTGGTTCTTTGAAAAAATAAATGAAATTGACAAACCCTTAGCCAAGCTAACGAAGAGGAGAGAGAAAAAACAAATTACTGACATATGTGATGAAAAAGGAAATATCATGAGAGACACTACAGAAATAAAGAAGACAATTAGAAATTATTTTGAAAACTTGTACTCAATAAAATAGAAAATATCAAAGGCTTTGATAAATTTCTGGAGACATGATTTACCCAAATTAAATAAGGATGTTATTTACAATTTGAACAGATCAATTTCAAGTGATGAAATAGAAGACACCATCAGAAGCCTACCAACTAAGAAAAGCCCAGGACCACATGGATACACAGCTGAGTGCAACAAGACCTTTAAAGAAGAACTAATACCAATACTCTTCAATTTATTTCAAGAAATAGAAGAAGAGGGAGCACTTCCAAACTCAGTGTATGAGGCCAATATCACCTTGATTTCAAAACCAGACAAGAAAACATCAAAGAAACAAAAGTTCAGACCAATATCTCTAATGAACATAGAAGCAAAAATCCTCAATAAAATTCTGGCAAATCGAATACAAAAACATATCAAAAATATTGTGCATCATAATCAAGTGGGGTTCATCCCATGGATGCAAGGTTGGTTTAACATATGGAAATCAATAAATGTAATTCATCACATCCATAGACTTAAAGATAAGAATCATATGATCATCTCAATAGATCAGAAAATGCATTCAACAAAATATAGCACCCCTTTATGTTCAAAACACTAGAAAAACTAGGGATAACAGGAACTTATCTCAACATTGTAAAAGCTATCTATGCTAAGCCCAGGCCAACATCATTCTAAATGGAGAAAAACTGAAGGCATTCCCTCTAAAATTGGGAACAAGACAAGGATGCCCTCTTTCACTTCTATTTAACATAGTTTTTCAAACACTAGCCAGAGCAATTAGACAGATGAAAATAATTAAAGGGATACAGATAGGAAAAGAAAAACTCAAATTAGCACTATTTGCCAATGATATGATTTTATACCTAGAAGACCCAAAAAATTCCACTGGATAACTTCTAGAACTAGTAAATGAATTCAGCAAAGTAGCAGAATATAAAATCAACACCCATAAATCAAAGGCATTTCTGTATATCAGTGACAAATCCGCTGAAAGGGAAATAAGAAACACTACCCTATTTATAATAGCCTCAAAAAAATTTAGGAATCAACCTAACAAAAGAGGCAAAAGACCTCTACAATAAAAACTACAGATCACTAAAAAAAAGAAATCGAAGAAGACCTTAGAAGATGGAAAGATTTCCCTTGTTCTTGGATAGGCACAATTAATATTGTGAAAATGACCATACTACCAAAAGCACTATACAGATTTAATGCAATTCCAAGAAAAATCCTAATGACATTCCTCATAGAAATAGACTTAAATGCTAAGTGAAGTAACCCAATCCCATGAAATTCATCTGGAAAAATAAGAGACCCAGAATAACTAAAGCAATCTTTAGCAGGAAGTGGGGAGCAGCTGGCATCACTATACCAGACCCTAAACTATACTACGGAGCAATAGTTACAAAATAGACTTGTAGACCAATAGTATAGAATAGAAGACACAGAGACTAACTCACACAATTATAGTTATCTTATATTAGATAAAGGCGCCATAAACATACAGAGGAGGAAAGATAGCCTCTTCAACAAATGGTGCTGGGAAAACTGGAAATCCATATGCAACAAAATGAAATTAAACCCCTATCTCTAATCATGCACAAAACTCAACTCAGGGTGGATCAAGGGGTCCATATCGCCATCATGTCAGATTAGGCCCCAACTGCCTTAATAAGCCTCCTATAGCACAAAAATAAAAATTAAGAATCAATAAATGGGATGGATTCAAACTGAAAAGCTTCTTCTCAGCAAAAGAAACAATCAGTGAGGTGAATAGAGAGCCTACAATTTGGGAAATAATTTTTACAACATGCACATCAGATAGAGCACTAATATCTAGGATATATAAAGAACTTAAAAGTCTCAACACACACACACACACACACACAAAAAGACAATAAATGGGCCAAGGAACTGAACAGACACTTCTCAGAAGAAGATATACAATCAATCAAGAAATATATGAAAAAATGTTCAATATCACTAGCAATTAGAGAAATGCAAATCTAAACTACTATAAGGTTTCGTCTCACTCCAGTCATAATGGCAGGTGTTAAGAATACAAACAACAATAACTGTTGGCGAGGATGTGGGGGGAAAAGCACACTCATACATTGCTGGTGGGACTGTAAATTGGTGCAACCAATCTGGAAAGAACTTCCTTTTGACCCAGATATCTCACTCCTTGGTGTATATCCAAAGGGCTTAAAAACAGCATACTACACGGACACAGCCACATCAATGTTTAATTTTTTTTTTTTAGAGAGAGATAGAGATAGAGAATCTTTTTGTTGTTGTTGTTGTTGTAGATGGACACAACACAATGTCTTTATTTTTATGTGGTGCTGAGAATCGAACCCGGGTCATGCCCATGCTAGGTGAGCACTCTACCACTGAGCCACAATCCCAGCTCAACACAACAATGTTTATAGAAGCACAATTCACAATAGCTAAACTGTGTGGAACCAACCTAGATGCCCTTCAGTAGATGAATGTATAAAGAAAATGTGGTATATATACACAATGGAATATTACTCAGCAATAAAAGAGAATAAAATCATGGCATTTGTAGGTAAATGGATGGAGTTGGGGAATATAATGCTAAGTGAAGTAACCCAATCCTAAAAAAATCAAAGACCAAATGTTTTCTCTTATTTAAGGATGCTGATTCATAATGTGGTTGGGGGAGGTATAGGAGGATTAGATGAATTCTAGATAGGGCAAAGGGAAAAAGGGGAGGGAGGGGGCATGAGGGTAGGAAAGATGGTGGAAAGAGACATCATTACCCTAAGTACATATATGAAGACACAAATGGTGTGACTCCACTTTGTGTGCAACCAGATATATGAAAAATTGTGCTCTATAGGTGTAATATGAATTGTAATGCATTCTGCTACCATATATAACAAATTAAAATTTTAAAACGTCCAAAATCTTAGTAAAGAATAAGGAACCTTCTCCACTGAGTTAATGCCATCATACATAGTAATTGGGTGGTCACTGTCTATGTCCAACAGTCCTTCTTTCCAGTTCTTCTTGAGTTATGTACTGATGGAGAGAGTGAGGGGTGGGGGTGTTAACCCCTCCCTGGTTTGTGTTGCTCTCTGAGCTGCCAGTTGGAGTGGCCTAAGATTGAACCTGTCTGATTGAACCCTGAGCTTCCCTTCTCCCAGTGTGAGGTAGGATGGGTCAGGATGCATGGTCAGTTGGTATTTTGTCCTTTAATCCAGCTCAGTGCTCTCCCAGGGTACAGCCTCCCCAGCAGAGCTCTGTGAGTGAGGTTCCAGCAGGTGGTGCTGAGGTCTAATCAGGACTCTGGGGCTTTGTTGGTGGGACCTTTGACCCACCCCTAGGGCTAGACAGTATCTGATCTGTTCTGTGGGTCTGGGTCTCAGGAGCCTCCCAAGATATCTAGTCGTGGGGCCAGGGGACTGATCTTTCACTCACTGTTTGTTGCTCAGGAGACCAGCCTTCCCTGGCTTAGTCTCTGAGTGTTTCCATCCCACTCAGCCAGACGCCTGGCCTTCTTCAGCTGGTTATCTCAGCTGCCAGACACAAAGGAGAATCCTGTTGGACTCCCTTTCGCCCTTCCTACTTGAATCCCCCAGGTACAGTGTTCTCTCTGTACCAATTTCTCTCATGTTTCATCTGGGCCAGCCTAGGTCCCTCAATAGGTTCCTGATGGAATATTGTGGCTATGTGTGTGTTTTTTCTTTCTGATTTCCTGGGTCCTGTAATTATCACGGTGATGCATTCACCTGCAACATGGCACCACCTCAGCTGTCTGCCACCAATTGAGATACAGAACTCACTTTTCAAACACCAGTGCACCGTGCAGGCTCTGGATCAGGAATATTAGACAGTGCTTTTGTTCTCAGGTTTCTAATACCAACAGTGTATTCCCCCTCCCTCTGTGGTGAATCAGCACCGGTGGCACCCCTTGGGCTACTTGATTGGCTCCAATGTATTCTTCCTTCTTTTTTATAGTTTCCAAATTTCTGAGTCCCTAAGGTGCTTTGAATGTCCAGCACTAAATTTTAGTGAAACTCCTGTTTCACCCACTGCTTTCATATCACAGTAAGGTACAGCTTGGGATGTAGCTTCCTCTATTCTGCCATCTTCTGTCTCCTCTTACTAAACCATGATGGATTCTTAAAAGCAATCATGTGAGTTTTCTTAAAAGCATTGGACTTTAGCTCTTCTATATGGCTGGGGAAATAAAAACTGGGAAATACAGTAATTTGCATATCACAGTTGGAAATAGATTTTATATAAGATTTTCTTAAAGATATGTCTTAAAATAAATAAATTATTTCATGTAGTTTTAAAAGGTACAGCATAGTTTAACGCACATTTGACTGTACTGTTATTGTTTCTTTGGTACAGAGATTGAACCAAGGGTCATTTAACCACTGAGCCACATCCACAGCCCTTTATTATTTATTTATTTATTTTAAATTTTTGAGACAAGATCTCACTAAGTTGCTTAGGCTGGTGTTAAACTTACAATCCTCTTACCTCAGCCTCCTGAGTTATTGGGGTTATATGCATGTGCCACCATGTTTGGCTTGTTATGGACATTTTTAATGCAAAACAAAAACACAAGCATCTAACATATTGAGATTGAAGGAAGAAAATCAGGACAAACGAAGTCTGTGTCACTAGTTTAGAATATATATTTATTACTTCTTTGAGTCTCATTTTCTTATTTACAGAAAGGTAATGATAATGTTGATGATATTTAACTGATATAAATTGAAAGAGGGGGTAACATCTTGGGAATAATATACCTAACAAGTCAGATGTTGTTCTAAAAAGAAGTTATTCTAAACCATAACTCATGTTACCCAGATGAAATTCTTGGAGTGGGATGATTGAGAAGAGTAGGATCGGAGGCAGACCAAGGGAAATAAAGAGAGTGATCTGTGATGGAATTGGCAGGCTTGTTTTTCTTTAGGCATTGGAAACCAGAAATTCTGAACAAAATGACCTTTGAGAATATTAAACTTCAGTAGAGTACTAAGTAGAGACCAGAATTGAAGAGGGTTGAAATCTCAGAAAGCAATATTGGGAATAACATTTTAAGACTATAAAACAAAGATTGCAGTGACAGGACAGCTCTTATAGGTAGAGTTGACTATTGATGAAGGATTCAAGTGATTCAGGTGCAGCCTCTAGCTACAGAGCCAGCTAGCAGAAAGGAGGCAAGAAAAAGAGCTGCATACTCCCAGGAATCAGAGTTCATACCATAGATAAGAGAACAATTTCCAGAAGTTCTGAGGGAAGGGGAACCAGTCATGAAGACCCCATATTTCCCAAGGTACATGCAATCTGCTTTTCCTGGATTTGGGGGGTTCTATGTCTTAGGTGTGCGAGACACAAGTATGTGGTAGTCTTTGCTTCCCTGGTGAATCATCTTAATATTTCGTGAGGCTGGGTTCCTGTTTTTCTCCTCATTTTAAACAATGAGGAAGTATGTGGTGGTAATGACTGACAAATCTATGGTAGTATATATTTTTTTAAAAAAAGACTGAACCCTTTTATTGCCATATACATCAAGAAACATGGTAATAGCACTTAAAATGTAGCATGCAAACAAGATACAAATGAATGTGTACTTTGAGTTTAAGTTGTTTTTGCAAAATGTTCTAATAATTACACAGGGACAGTAGAGAGACTTCATCACTATCAAATGGCCACTCTGACTTATCCCTGGGAAACTACATATTGGTAAGACTATTGCTTTAATAATGCTAAAACACTATCATGATCCATTCCTAGAGTAGGTAAGAAAGGTGAAGGAGATTAACTAGATTTCAGCAGTGATCGAGAAATATCCACATGAATTATTTGGACCTGTCACTGTGGAGAGACAAGGTACTTTGATGTGTGGCTGGTTTCATAAAGGTCTCCAACATCATTCTCTCTCTCTCTCNAAAAAAAGAAAAGAAAATAGGAGTAGAACCCAGAACCTTGCAATTGGCTGATCAAATAATTCTTTTTCTTATCTATTTATTTATTTATTTATTTTTAATTTTTTATTATTAGTTGTTCAAAATATTGCATAGCTCTTGACATATCATATTTCATACATTTGATTCAAGTGGTTTATGAACTCCCATTTTTACCCCGTATACAGATTGCAGAATCACATCAGGTACACATCCATTTTTTTACATACTGCCATACCGAGTCAACAAAGGAGTCAGCAATGCCTTCAGTTCATTTTGCTGTCATTATTCTTCAGGGTGAATCATGTGGCCCTCATGTGTTACTTTCACCCTTTCCTGAAAAAGAGTTTCATCTTGTGAATGGTTGAATTTGCCATTTAGTCATAGGGTATATGAGTACAAAGACTCACATTTGGACATGCTTAGGAGAAATAAATATTATTTAGAGGTCCTGGACTTGAAGGTAGTGCTGTGGTTATGAATGAACAACACTGGGTTGTCTCTCTTAGGAAGGCCTGGAGAGTGTTTCTGATTGCATGTGGGATAACTGAATTCTTCTTGATGCTGATGGTAATAAGAAGAGGGAAGTTTTATGAGCTTATTTTTGGAAGAAGGTGTGTGTGTGCTAGGCAGTCAAGATGTAAGAATATTTTTCATAAATTGGCATGGGTGTCTGACTTCCAGTGATTTTTAAATTAAGAAATCTCTAGAAATATCTGCTATCACCTTTTCCTTGAAAAATATATTTTTTCCTGCACTCCTAATACTATCCTTTTAAAATATACTCCTAGTACTATCTAATGGTCTAAAGAAACATTTTATTTTCCTTACATGACCTTACTAGGTCAGCCCCAGTGACCAAATATCAGTTTGTGGAGAGGTCACATGTCCCAAGCTCATCCAATCACATATTTTTTCCCCTGAGATTTTTCAAATTCACTTGGATGCCATATCTCTAGAAGAACAAATCAATACCCTGAAGCAAAGGTGACAGATAGAGGGAGAAAAATAGAATAAAATGAAGAGAAGGAAAGAGACAGTGACAGAAAAGAGGTCCTGACAGTGGTCAAGCTCCATTTTTACTTCCAGAGCGTTCTTGTTTCTGCCTGCTAGAAGTTGAGTTGTTCATTTTTTCCTTCATTTTAATAAACACTTTGTAGCCTTTCAAAACATACTCCATTTATCTATGTTACTTCATATTAATTTTCTTTTACCTTATAACCATAAAGGTTAGGGAATGTGCTATACTAGTTTGCAATCCATTTATTTGGTGATGAAATTAAAAATCAAAAAATCAAAATGATATTTGAACAAAATAAAATAGAATATTTTTACTACATCAAATGACATAAGAACAAATACTGGTTTGACACTTTCATTTCATTTTTTGATAGTATGTGTCTACACATGTTTGCACTGGATCACAATAGGGTCATGCTCCAAAAAGTTTGAAAGCCACAGCACAGAAGTACCTGAATCTGTGACTCAGTAGGACACTTTTAGGGTGTAGGAAATCAGTCTAGATAGTTTCATTTTAATGAGCACCACAGGTATGTGGGAGGTGAAGAAAACTGTGAGAAAGCCTGAGTCATTAAAGAAACTTCTCTGTACTTGGAGCAAAGTATTCTCCCCAAAGTGACACTATGTGGAATAATTCATGCTTACATATTTGGTGAGAACTGCAAACGAAGAGACCACAAAGAATTTCCTTTCAATTGTTGCAGACTTGTGAGCTGCAGGAGAGTTCCAATTACCCAGGCAATTGGCTTACTAAGAAATTTATGTATTATGCAAAATCTGAGAAAGAATCTGAGTAAGTTAAGAGAATCATGACAATGAGGATTGTACAATCATAGCAGGATAATGGGTGTGCAGCACGACTCATTAGAAAAATAAAGCAAAATATCAGGATGACTTAGCCATGAATGTACATCTACATCAAATTTTTTCAAGACTGCTGGAAAGACAGTTGCTTCCTGTTTATGGAATTAGCTCCAATGGGAGGGATACAGTCATTAAGTGGAACCCAGTGTGATAGAACAGCCTTAGTATTGAAATGAGTAACTTAGTGGAATGACTATTCCAGTTGTTCTAAGCTAGAGTATGCATGCAGTGAGAAGTATCTTACTTGAAGAGTGAGTTGCAATGACCAAATTGTCTTAATAAAAACTATAAACTTCCTAACAGAAAACACAATGATAGAAGAGTTCTGGTTGTACTTGAACATTGGGGTCAGCTCCTGGTTAAGACCCTGGAACGGACACTTTATGGTAGGTTTTGTGCTGTTTAATACAGTAGCCATATTTGAATATTGAGCACTTTAAATAGTGCAATTAAGGCACTAAATTTTATTAAATAAAATTTAATTTAATTTTGGTTTCTTTAAATTCAAGTTGAAATCACCATGTAGTGACTTTAGTAATACATGGAAAAAACAAAGCAATGAAAGTATCTAGAAGTTTGTGAAATATGATGGGAAATAGAACAGGTATGTTAGTAAACTTTGAGAATGAGTGACTGTGGTAAAAAGCAAAAGTTGCCTCTGTTTACTTGCTGTATACTTTTTTCTGGAATTCTCACACATATTTAGCAAAGTCTTTTGGAAACTTCACTCTTACAGATTTGTGCTTAGGAGATTCATAGGAAGGAGTTTGGCTGAAGATTGACCTGGGTGTTAAGAGGAGAAAAGTGCATCCTTGGGCTCTAGAGGAAACAGTTACAGGGGATCAAAATAAAAGATCTTGGCTCCAAGGTCCGTAAAATTTTGAGCATAGTTGAAACTTTAATTCAAAATTATTCATTTTGTATTTTAGCGAGATTAAATGAAAACATGCTTTTGTTGAATTCTATATTTTAAGAGTTATAAATTGAGCTTAAACAGTGGCTAAATTGACATATCCTCTCAGTATCATCTAATTCATGTAATAGTGGACCTGAAAACTGATTCTAAAGAAATTTATTTTGTGTATTCCCTACAACAGTGGTGACATTATCATCCTATGAGTCATCCACATAGAAAACTCAAAAACATAATTTTTCTTTCTAAATTTTAAAGGAGAATGTTAAAGTATTATATACAATAAAGTATTGCATATGTTTTACGTGTCCAACAGAGAAAAATATAAAACACAGGTAAGCAAAAAGGAGGGGAAATTTCCCTATTGACTCTGCCATTAAAACTACAGTTAAATTTCGTCATATACGTCTCCAGAAGTTTTGTTTTTGTTCCCCTGTGTCTAATAAGGCTGTATCTACTTGCATGTACTCATATAATAAAATGTAATCACACAGCATAATGGTTTTTAATTTACTGTTTTTCACTTTCCCTGTAAATAAATATAGATGGAATTAACTTTGCTTAAAAACATACACATTTGCATATATTTTGTTCATTTTGTGCATGAACCAGAATTAATTTATCCACTTCCCTCTTGTAAAGCATTTATTTTTCTTTTCCCCCACCATCATAAAAGTTCTATTTTAAACATTATTGTTGTATTTATTTACATATAAATGCACGTATTTCATCAAGGATATCAAATGGTATCCTTTTGACTAGATAGTTACATTTGAGATGTTATGCATTAAATTTTGATGATTTCTGTCTTTTTTTAGATATTTGTTATTTAGTTGTAGGTGGACACAATACCTTTATTTATTTTTATGTGGTGCCAAGAATTGAACCCAGTACCTCACGTGTGCTAGGTGAGTGCTCTACTGCTGAGACACAATCCCAGCTCTGATCCCTGTTTTTAACATTAATAATGACAATAGTTGAGATTATCATGCACTTACTATGTGCTAAATATTACTCTAATTGTTTCCTGTGAGTTAATTCAAATAAGTGTGGCTATTATCTCCATTTTACAGATGGCAAAACTCAGGCAAAGAAGGGTTAATTAACTTGCCCCAAATCATTTAGGTTGTAAGGAGAAACCAGAATTTTAATTCAAGTCCCCTGACTCTTAGCCCTTCACTGGAATCTCTACCATGTTCCTTCTCCATGAGTTTTGCTGGGTGGGCTCACATAAGAAATGCCTTTCAGTATTATTGCTTATATAAAGGAGTGCTTCTTGAGATTTTTTTTTTCTCTAACACATAGGAAAATATGCCACTACTCAAGTATCATAAATTTATCCAAATGACAAAGATAATTCTTTGGTTTTGTGTTATCTCAAACTCAGATAGGAAAATATAGACCTATCAACAGCAATAACAATAAGAATTATGAAATTTATTCAGTTTCTATATTCTAGTTAGAAATCACAACAGGCATTATTTTTCTTATATTTGTATAGTGGTATTTACTTATGATTGAACACATTGCATTAGCTTTTCCTTCTGGATTTCATGGGAGGAGGGGTGATGAACCCTGTTTTATTCATTTCAGCTATATAGGGCCTAGCACCGTGAGATTTCTGAAAGTGATGTAAGCCCATGATCCTTTGACCTTATTTGGCCATAAAATACTTTCATAGACATTGTAGCTTCAACAGATACAAAAACCCTGCTATCTTTTGTCCTAAATGACCACTGATTTATTAGAGAGGTTTGGCACATCCCAGCACTGGGAACCCCTTGAACTGACTCTCAGAAGTAAATGTGTACATTGAAGGGTGTTCTCACAGAAAAATACCATGAGGGTAGTAAGTGATTTTTCTCTTTTCATATTACTGTCATGCTCTCCCTGACAGAGAAAAATCAAGAATCAGCTAAAATTTATATATGACTACAGAATCAAAAAAGTCAAGTTTTTACTGCTACTGTAAATGCTTAAAGACATTTTAGTATTTGAAGTATTACAAAAGGAATTCATAAAAAATGAGTAGCCATAAAGATGTGAATGGACTTGTCCATTTCTCAATTCTGTTCCTGTGCCCCCTGCTCATTTTAATTAGCAATTGAAACAAATACCAAGGTAAAATATTAGACTACCAGTTGAGGTTGCCTTTTCCATTTGGAAGTGCAGGCATATCTGCTGAGAAATCTCGGGGTGTGACAATGCAATCAGGATTTCAGAAAAGCATAACCAAATGCAATTTATAGCAGCACTCAGAGAAAATTGATTGTGATATTATTTATATCATTTTTCTCTGCATTCATTTCTCAGTCCATGCATATAAAAATGTTACTTTCTAATTCATGGACTACAGACACCATAGATTATTTGAAATTGGTCATACATTTAAGATTTTAGAATCTTAGAGGAAAAAAACATGTTCTACATAGTGATCCATCTTAAATAAAAATATCCATATAAAGAGAATTGATGTCCTTTGTGCTTCCCTGGGCAGTAAATCAGCCTGCTCTACACTGTACTACATTAGCATGAAGTGGTGATGCATAGAAGTATGGTGGGCAGCCACCATTGGCAGTGATAACCATTATAGAAACTAAGCTGCAGCTGAATTCTACATTTGTATTTGAGAATCAGCTTTTCCTGCCTCGAGTCTGCACTTATCACATTCCTGAGAAGGGTTCCCAAAGGCAGAAAACAATGTGAAAGTGATTTTAGGGGTTTTTCTAATAGAAATGATCACTTTTCATCAAGTCATACCCTCATAAAATGCATCTAGTTGTTACAACATGAGGTTTTTGTGGTAAAAACCTTCTTATTGCTGCATAGAGAAATGGGACATAAAAGAACCAGCTATAGTCATTAAATCCAAAAGTGCTGCAGATTGAAAAGTGAATTATGATAAAATAATCTTAAGAAGATAAGAAAGTGTCTACTCTGGTCCTGATCTTAACTTTATAGAGACACAATTCACAAACCGTACAATTCAGTTGTCTAAAGTGTACAATTCACAAATGAACAACCAGCATATGAAAAATACTCAACAACATTAATCATCAGGGAAATGCATTAATAGGTGTAGTCTAATAAATTTGTACTAATGGAGACATAGACTAGAATAGAGATTACTCAGAGGCTGTGGGGAGGTTTAGGAGACATTGGTCAAATGACACAAATGTAGGAAGAATAGGTTCAAGAGATGTATTATATGTGATGATGACTATACTTAATAATAATGGATTGTATTATTTAAAATCGCCAAAAAGTAGATTTTAAGGGCTGCTGTTGTAGCTCAGTGGTAGAATGTTTGCTTAAAATGCATGAAGCCCTGGGTTCAATTCCTGGTACTGCATTTTTTAAAAAATAGATTTTAAGGCTTCTCACCACAAAACTGAGGTAAAACTTATGCTAATTAGCTTTATTTAGCCATTCCAATCATTTATATATATTTCAAAATACCTGCTGTATGTGATATATCTATATATCTATATATCTATATCTATATATCTATATATATATATATATATATATATATATATATATATATAAGATAGATAGAATTTTATGTCAATTAAAAATAAAATAAAATTATTTTAAAAAGTATATAGTTCAATGGTTCTGAGTATATTCTCACAGTTGTATAGTTATCACCCCTATTTATATTAGGACATTTTCTTCACCTTCAAAGAAACTGTATACTACTATTCACCACTTCCAAACCTCCCATGGCCACTTTGATCCTAGGCAAATATTTGTGTAGTTTCTATCCATATATATTGTTCTATTTTGGACATTTCTTATAAATTAAATCATGTATTTAGTCATTCTTCATGACTGACTTCTTTCACTTAATGGTTTTGAGGTTCATCCAGATTTTGTAATGAATCTGTACTTCATTTTTTTAATTAATAAATAATAGCCCATCGTATAGCTACACCATATATTTTGTACTTCTGTTCATTGATTGATATATATTTGGGTTGTTTCTACTTTTGGATATTATGAATAATACCATTATTAATATTTATGAATGAGTTTTTATATAAGATATATGTTTTTAATTTTCTTGGGTATATACTTAGGAGTAAAATCGCTGCATTTTATTCTAACTGTATACTTAATATTACTGATGGATGGTCAGTTTTCCAAAGCTCATGCACCATTTTATGTTCCTACTAGCAGTATATGAGGGTGCCAATTTCTTCACATTCTCACCAACATTTGTTATTGTCCATTTTTAATGAGTGAATAGAAAGAAAGGAAGAAAAGGCTTACTGGCTAGCTGTGGAAAGCGGGGCCATAAAAGGAAACATATATGAGTAGTGCTAGGGCCTGACTTGTAGGGCAAAACATGAGTGTTTGATCCAAACATGGAGGCACCTGCACAAATGTTGAAAAGATACTAGTTGCACCAGGGTATGGTGTATGCTCCTAGCTACTTAGGAGGCTGAGGCAGGAGGATAACAAATTCAAGGCCAGCCTTGGAAATTTATCAGAACACTGTCTCAAAATAAAACTTAAAAATGGCTAGAAGTGTGAGTCAGTGGTAGAGTGCTCCAGAGTTCATTCCCCACTTCCAAAAAAAAAAGAAAAGATACAGGTTATAAGTTTTGTTTTGATTTTGCAGTAATAACAATACAAATAAGATACTTTAGATGAATTTTCTCAAATTGTATGATCCAAAAATCAATTGGTGGAAAATGGCATGGCCAAAATGACAAATCATGTGAGAAGATGGATTATCAAAATTATTTATTGGTTAAAAAGGAGAGTTTCCCATTAGTAATATGGCACAGTGAAATAATGGCTCTGAAGTTCTCATATCCTACAGGAGGGGTTAGAGAAATGTAATGGAAAGGACAAAATATGCTAAAAAATCAGGTGAAGATCTAATAATTATAGATTATAACCAAAACACTGTGGATATATTATAAAGCATTTTTATCATTATTACATTCTTCACCTTTTATATACATCAATTAGATTATAAATATCTCCCTCTTTTTTTATGCCACAGATTTAAAGAACTCATGGATGATAGCAGATGTAAACATTTGTGGTTTCTCTCAGTTCTGAACTAGGTGTATGAAGTATCTAGACTGTCACAAAGAGGATGGCACTTATTTGAGTTTAACTGTATACCTTCATATGTAACATATATTCCCAGTGTCCTTTTGACCAAACATAAAATTGCTAACATAAATTTGGTATGCCTCTCAGGAATCTGGAATCCTTTTTCATTGCATTTGTGTGTGTGTGTGTGTGTGTGTGTGTGTGTGGTACTTAGGTTTGAACACAGGGGTGCTTTACCACTGAGCTATATTTCACAGCCCTATTTATTCTTTTATTTTGAGAAAGGGTCCTGTTAAGTTGTCCAAGTTGGCCTTGACTTTGAGATTCTCCTGCCTTAGTCTCCTAAATTGCTGGAATTAAGGTATGTGCCACCATGTCTGACTTATCATTGCATTTAATTAAGATCCATAACAATACAACTTAAACTAATTTTATATATTTTTTTTCTGTGTTTTCTAATATATTCTAATTTTTTGTATCATTTACTTGAGAACCAAAGAACTGAGGAAGTTTTTGTGTTTTTTAAAACCAGGCCTTTTTGATATTTGAGTTTGTGCATTTCCTTTGGAGAAGTATGAGATACTTTGGCTGTTTCTAGCACCTTACTTGTTTATCCATTCTGTGCTTTTCTTTTATTCCATTTTTCCACAAATAATCACAGTTCTTCCTTTCAAAAACTTCAGTCTAGTGGCAGAGAAATTTGAGGAAACAAAGCTAGTACTCTGTATATCTTTAGTGTAAAAAATGTTGAAAGAGCAACAATGATAAAAGGCAACTTTACTTGATTACCACCTGGATACCAAGTATTATGTTAAACACTATATGTGCATTTTATTTGTAAAATAACCATATAAGGTAAGTATTCTCATTATATTTAAAAAATAAGAATATCAACTTTTATAAGAGTTAAGAAACTTGCCAAATTAAAACATCAGTTGTAAATAACAGATCTGAAATTTGAATCTTAATTTTGCTTAAATCTGAAATCTGAATGAATGATGCATCAGTGGGACAAGAAATGCATAATAAAAGTATGAAGAAGGAGAGACTAACTTTGCTTAGGTACATTGTACAAAACCAGTGGAGGAGATCTCTGGCTTTAATGGATAATTGTAGGTCACTGGGCAGAAAACAAAGCTGGACCTCTGGTTGCCTCAGGCCATACTGATGAATGGACTGTGCACAGCTGAAGCTTCTACTAGAGGTAGCTGGCAGTAGTGCTGTAAGCCACAGTCTTTACATGTGTAAAACAGCAAGGCTTAGAGTGGCCATGGCACATCAGCAAGTTACAAGTGATCGGTATACATGAGAATTTGGTAAAAAGAGAGCGCAAAAGCTGAAAAAGTAGGGTAGGCTAACTAAGCTTCTGAAGGCATGTTATTTTAGCATGGAGAATAGATTGAGAAAGCACTAGAGGCTGGTAAAAACCTTGCCCAACTGTGGCAAGAATCCAGCTAGGGGCTGGGGACTGGGAGTGGGAAAGGACTCATTTGGAATTGGCTGAGAGCCATGGAATATCAGATTGAGGAGAAACCTTGATATTCTTATTTTTAAAATAAATATAATGAGAGTGCTTACCTTATATGGTGATTTTACAAATGAAACACACATATAGTGTTTAACATGGTATCCAGGTGGTAATCAAGTAAAGTTGCCTCTTATCATTGTTATTTTTTCAACTTTTTTTACACTAAAGATATACAGAGTACTAGTTTAGAAGATGTCACTCAGCAACACATCATTTTTAGTAGACCCCTGCCCTTCTACTCTGCTCTGCTAAGCCCTGGAATGGAACTTAAAACATACAGATTCTCCTTACCCCTGGATAAATATATCATCACTTTAACTTTGTAATCTTGATTCTGTCATTTAGTGTATAATCTCTGGCAATGTGTTAGTTTTCTAGGGTTATCATACCATGAATTGGGTGGCTTAAACCACAGAAATGTATTGTCCCACAGTTATGGAGGCAAAAAAGTCCAAAATCATAATATCATCAGAGTTGGTTTCTTCTGAGGGCTGAGAGGGAATAAAATGTTCCAGGCTTCTGTCCTTGACTTGTAGTTGGCTGTCTTTTCCCTGTGTCTTTGTGTCTCTATTTAAATTCACACTTTTTCATGTTAGATTAGAGCTTACTCTAGTGACCTCACTTTAACTTAACAAACAGTAAAAGTTATGTCTTCAAATATGGTCATATTTTGAGGTACTAGAGATAGGCATTAAACAAACTTTTGGGGGGTGAAGTGGAACATAATTCAACCATAATAGGCAAGTTTACCTACAGTAAACTCTAGAAATATCTCAAAATATCTCATCCAGTACCCCTTAACTGGCTGCTGCACCCATCCCTGAGCTGTGTGAATGCTGAGATTCATGAATTGTACTCTTGAATTTCTTGTGAGAATTTCTCTTGGCTGATGAGAGCTGTCTGCCTGAGAGATACCTTGGAGATTACCATCTGTAACAGTCCATTTTGCATTACACTATGAAATAATTGAGGAAGGTTAACTCTATATAGACAACAGGTTTATTTAGCTTACAGTTTTGAAAGCTAAAAGGCCAAACAGTATAGCACAGGCTCTGGCAAGGGCTCCATAGTGGATGGTTGAGTGTGTTCCGAGGGAGCAATCACATTGCCAGGCAAGGAAGCAACAGACTCAGGGGTCAGGCTCATGCTTTTCTAATAACTCACTCTCGCATGAATCCATTCCATGAGACCAATATTCCCTTCTGAGGGTAGTGTCCCCCAAGACCTAAGGAATTCCTACTAGGCCCTAAATCTTAAAGATCCCATTACTTCCTAATACCACCATGGGGACTAACTACAAAACACAGAATCATTGAGAGGACACACTTAAAACATATTCAAAGCATAACAATATATCACTATTGGGATGGTAAATGATCAACTGTTAGGGAGTAGGAACTACAAAAGCCCTGTGACACTCTTGTGATAAGACAGGATAACAGATTAGTTTGATTTATGCCCCAGAGCCTATGCCACTGCCCAGGCCCACATGCACATATATTGTGTATCAAACAGAACCAAAGTTTTACATGAGACCATGTTTACTCAGCTCTTTACCATTCTCTGCCCCAGTTTCATCTATCCCACATAATTTTTGCCATATGAATCATTTTTCAGGTGCTGCTTCCAGGAAATCCAATCACAGTTATTATACAATCTTGTGTTCTACTTTTCTTATTTGGCACATGGAAAATGTCAATTCATGCTAGTTATATTTTTTATTATTAATATGGTATTTAATTCGGCACATGTTTATGTTAAAGCAAATCTGTAGATACTATTGGTATATTTCTATGCACTATCAAAAGAGAAAGTCTGACTCTATGATATTTTGGTGCCCAGAGATTCTGCCTGGGGTAGTCAAGTCAATTATAGTGATCCCAGACATAATGATGATTCTAAAATTGCTAGTTAAAAGTATTCATCTTACAGAAAGATATTTACAAGTATATTTATAACTGGATAGGTTTCAAGAAGCTAGAAAAGGTCTATGATAACAAGTCGTGGACAAAATGCTAGAGTTTAAAATAATGCAGCCATATATCTCCAAATTACTAGTAAGAACATTGTATGAGTTGGAAGCTGCAGTAGCAGGTTGGATGAGAATCAACAAAATATAGGTTATAACAGACCCTGTTTCAAGTATTATAAAATGTGACCTTGGAGAAAAATTAGTTACATAAACAAAATTCATAAATACAGCCAACAAGTCATTCACCACAACTGAGCAGGATTTTCTGCATAAAAACAAGGATAATGTAGTACTGAGAGATCTACATTGTGATAGCTTCAACATGTAAATTTCTATTTAATCTCCAACTATAAAGAAGGAAGCAAATGAATCTGATACTGAAGTAAAAAAGAGGATTTTGAATTATTTCCTGGGTTTATACCAACTCTAGTAGGGTTAGTTATTTTGCCTTTCAAAATAGCTGATTTAAAACACTTGAGCTCCTGGGCTGAGCAATTCAGATCCCACAACTGGGTTCTTACAATTTACATTTGATGTTAAAGGGATCTTAAAGAGGACACATACCATGGGTAATTATGTTTTCATACTGAAAAATTAATAGAATTCAGCATTGACATCTAAAACTCATTTCCATCTATCTATATATCTATATCTATATGTAACTATCTATCTATCTATCTATCTATCTATCTATCTATAGTTAAGATGAATTTAAAATGAACCCACAAAGCAACACCAATAAATATTTCACTGAAAGATATAATATTTTTTTCTGATCACCAAGTATGTGCCTTTCAAACATTGTTATCTATCTCAATCATTATTATAACACATTTTGATAGAGAATGGAAAAATACAAGATATTATTGTAATAGGAACTGCAAACTTCCTGAAAATTTAAAGTTGAAATCTGTCATTAATATATTCTGTTTGCTTCAGTACTAAAGGACATATGTTCCATCTGAATCATGCAGTTACATGATGTTCCGAGGACTTGGAAAAAAATACACCAGTTTTCCCCATATCATTCTTACAAATGCAGAGAAATACACAGAAGTTCTTCAAAGAGTACTGTGACTTTCAGTGTTGTAATCTATATTACTTTATTTAGAAAACTTGGTAAGCTTTCTTAACTTCCATAGTGAATGGGAAAAAAAAGAAATCTATGTTTTTGGCAGTAGGTCAAATCCTTAGTGACTTGTTCTATCCAAAATCTGTTGCTTATCTTATGCAGCATAGTCCATAAATTATAATGCAAAACATACATATAAATCTCAAAGAAGAACAAATAATTAGTTTCTATAAGTGAATATATGTAAGATTTTAGGATGAATTAAAAAATTAAAAGTAATCATCCATGTATTGTTATGGCACTTTATCTTCAAAATCTAAAGGAATTTGTGCTTTATTATTTTAAGAACTTAACATAAAAATGATGTATTAAATATTCAAAACTGTTTTAAAGTCAGACAGTATCTTTATCTTTTCCAATATTGTTCTATAGTAGAAATATTATATAATTTGTATGAGTGTTATATATATGTTTATCCTCTTTTGCATTAGTTTTTATTTAAATGCTACGGAGTGGGAAAAGGACAGAAGTAAAGATTCAATAGTGAGAGAAATTTAGTGTGTTCTTATAAGTAAGGAGTGAACATTACAGTAAATATACAAAAAATTAAAGGAAATATACAGTATATATATANGTGAGGGATTGTTAAAGAAAGGAACTATACAGTATATATATATATATATATATATATATATATATATATATATCTTATAAAATATACAGAAAACATTAAGGTAAAAATACAGAAACTTCTTACAAAAGTCATGGAATGTATGAAAAAATGTATACTTTTTGCAGCAGAATTGGGTTATAAATATGGTTCTGCTTCTTACCAGGTATGTGAACTTGATAATGTTGATGCACCCTTCACTAATTTTGTCATTAATATTGCAAAAACTCTAATGATCTCAAGAGCTGATATTGAATAAAATAGTGTCTGTAAGGGAATTTGGCACTCAGTAGGCTCTCAATAAATGTTAGTTATTATTGTTGGCAGTGATTATCATAAAGTTTGTAGGAGTAATTTTTGTCATTACCAGGGGAGGCCTCAAGGAGAGAATACACTAGAATACCTTCTTGGGAGGAAATAATTGAGAAATGCATTATGAGGTAGATATCTCAAAGGAGAAATAAAGTTTTTGTAATGACTTTGGTTTCTGTGGGCCAAAGTAAAATAGGATATTGTTGTCCAATTTGTCTCAAACAACCATGTGTTTTTGTAACATTCATTTTTCATTGAAGCTGCAGGTAGTAGTATTTGGAAGAATAATAAAGATATTCTCTAGATAGCTTTCTCTTATGCATTTGGGTCCTACAGATATATGCCTGCCAATATTTTGTTTGTTCCATATTGAGAGCATATGCAGCAGATAGAAAAGTTTGGTGTATTGGTCTGCTTCCTGTTACTAAAACAAACTACCTGAGAAAAATAACTCACAAAGAAAAAAGTTTTATTATAAATCACAGTTCTGGAAATTCCATTGCAAGGTCAAGCAGCCTTATTACTTTTGCCTCTGATGAAATAGCACATCAAGAAAAGCATATTGCAGAACAAAATGTTTACATCTTGATCAAGGAAGGAAAAACAGAATGGAGCAGGGTCTTACAATCCCTGTCAGGGGAACACCTCCAAAGACCTAAGGACCTCCAATAATGCTCCACCTCCTAAAGGTCCACAGCACCCTTCAATAGCACCACCCTATCCACCAACCCTTTAAAACATGGAATTTGGGGAGTCATTCAACATTCAAACCATAGCAGTTGGTTGTCCTCCTGTGTATTCAGTTCTCAATCTATTCTCTTGGCAAGCCTTACCACATACACAGCTGGGGAGCCAGATGCCTGCTTCATGGGTGTGAGAAGATGTGAGCATTTGATGTTAAAAATAATATGATTTTTAAGGTGGAATGTCCCCAAATATTTTCATCTGTGTGATTATATATATATTCTAGCCAAATAGTTTCTGTAAGAGTAGTAGATACCACTTGCCTCTCTCTGTTAGAAATTTTTATTTTGTTGCAACTGACATATTGACTTCAGTATTTTTTACTTAAGTTTCCAAATGCATCCATATATCGCTTATCTTTCTAATTAGCTCATCAGCAATCTAAGGGTGGGGGCCATGTCTTAAACAGCACACACTGTATTCTCAAAAACACCTAGTATTGTATATGTTTTGCAAATATTTTTTATTTGATTTAGAACTCTTCATACAATTATTTTCCTTCTCCATTTTATTTATATAGAACTGTTCACATATTTAAGCAATAAAAGAAAAGAAAATATTAAAGGAAAATATTATTATATTGCCAAGTAAAAAGTCACACTGCTCCCTAATGTTTGTATTAAAATAGATCTTTCTGGTTTGCTATTCTAACATTCACAGCAGCATGTGTTCCAACCAGCAGTTGGAATCTTTCAAAAAGACAGGAACTACCACAAATTGCTATTCCATAAGTATAAAATGCCATCCCTGCCATTGTACTAACACCAAGGAAGTTTGAATTGCATAGTTAAAATGATCCTCCTTTCTAAGTTGAGCCTCTGTGTGATTAGCTATGGACCAGACAAGCACTGATGGTCATGAAGACTTATATAACATGAGTAATTATTTACTTATGGTAAGATGTCTCCTGGAGTAAGTAATAATAATAACAGCTAGCACTTATTGCACTCAGTTAGTATACTAAGCACTGTATTAATTGCTTTTCATAAATTATATAATTTAATCCTCACTACCATCTTATAAGATTTAGACCATTTTTTCCTTCTTTTACAAATGAGTAAATTGAGACCTTATGATGTAACTTGCCTAAAGGCACATACCTAAGAAGAAATGGCTGAGTTGGCATTTGCATTGATGCAGTCTAGTACTCAAGTTTACCATACTTATGAATGCAAAGTAGTTCTTTTCTTTTCATCTTCTTCATTTATAATGATAACACAACTCACTCAATGATATGGGCAGAGATTTATTTTAATTACATAATTGCATACATAACAATAGTATTTTCCAGGGAGAGAGGATGGAAAGGCAAACATTTTATTTCAAATTACTGAAATTACTGGCACTTTTAAAGATTTTGAGAATTTTAATAAACTCAGCTTTGTCTCATACCCCTCGCCCCAAAAATGTCTGTCTGTATGTATATAAACTAAAAAGTCCACTAATTGTAGGAACCCTCTAATTAAATTAGGAAATTTCAGGAACATGGCTTGAATCCATTCTTTCACTCTTGGCACAGGATATCTATGCTTGTCCAGTGCCTTTTCAATGTATGTCTCTTTTTTGTTCATCTTGTTACTATCCCAGCCTTTTATTCATGTTAGAAATTATTCATGTACCAATTATGAAATATCAGATCTTAACACTCAGAAAGCTAATGGACGTATTTTAAACACTTTTGCAAACTAGCAATTCTGTTTTATACCTAACATAAAGCATATACACCAGTGCTTTCTGATGTCCTTTGGATTTAAACAGAACTTCTTGGAATGTATGGCATGTCAGAAAATGATTTCATATACTGCAGTAAATATACATGATGACATATATTCCTTACTGTGGAAACTGGGTAAGATATAATTAATAGAATAAATGCATGGTAATAAAAATAACTATGGGAATTGATATTAGGTAATAATATGTCATAGTTTGATATATAAGCTCCTTGAGTCCTGGTCCATGTGTAATCCATCTTTGTATCCTGCACAGAATTTGATACATAGCAAGTACTAATGATTGTTGAGCTATTGTAGTTGCCCCTAGGAATTGTTCTGTATTCTTTAAGTGGATGTATGGCATGCGATCAGGCAAGCAACACATCTTGAATGAATGTGGCCAGAATTGGGCTCTTTGAAAACTCATCCAGCAGCCTAATGCTATTATAGGTTCCAAGTTAGATATGCAGAAGCAGCATTCTAAACAAATGTGCTTAATTGCAGTGTAAAACTCATTCCATCTTGCTTCTAGTGTTTAATTGAACTGTACTAAGTGCATATAAACACAGCTCATTATCTCAAGACCAATATTCCACAACGAGTGAAATTTTTCTCATTTTATTTGTGTTGAAGATTCCACATGCATTCACAGAATATAATTCAGTATTATGTTCTTGGCTTTTATTAAAAGCTGATGTAAGGAATGAACTTCTCTAATAATTTATTTTTGCAAATCCACTAGTAAAATCATCAAATAACATGATTTTTAAAAAATTCTTTATAAAAAGACCCTCATGAGAGATTCTTGTAGTTCAGATTAAAAATGAATCATAGCTTAACTATCCTTTTTCTAGGTGTAATCATTGAGGCAAAGCCAAGTACGGGAATAAGTACAACTAAAATAATTGTTATCTTCTAATATTCCTGGATATTCACAGCTGGATCTGTACTTGCATACTAGGAATCCTAGGTGCCCTCTTGATACAAAAATAAAAAGTATTTTAATGGAACCCATTTCATGTTGACCCAATTCTGGGAGTGTTATTCCTTCTTCAGTTTCCCTATCTATTATATAATTTCTTTACTGAAACCAAGAACTATTATGGCATTCTTCCCATTTGTTTGGATGCAAGCACTATACATTAGAATAGGAATAATAATAATGAATCTTGTGACTATTTTTCCATGTTAGGTTGTATACTTTGCAAAGATTATATCAATAATCTTTCCAATCATTTTTCCTGCACGTGTTATTCTTAAACTCACCAATTATTTTCCCTATGATGTCTAATCTACCTTATTTCCATCCAGCATATTTTTCACACAAGACATTGTGTTTGTAATCTATAGAAGCTCATTTTTTCTCTATTTTTTGTATTCACTTAATTTTTGGAACATAAAAAATATAGGTATAACTGTCTTTTTTTTTTTTTTTTTTGTGTGTGTGTGTGTGTGTGGTGCTGGGGATTGAACCCAGGGCTTTGTGCATGCAAGGCAAGCACTCTACCAACTGAACCGTATCTGTAGCCCAAATGTCCTTGTTTTGTATGTCTGACATCCATGCCAGTTTTGTGTTGGTTTTGCTGGATTGATTATTCTCCTAATTATAGATGATGTTTTCTTGTGTCTTTTCATGCTTAATGATCTATGATTGGATGGCAGCTATTGTGAATTTCACCCTTGTTGGGAGCTGGGTATATTTGTATTCTTATAAATGTGATTGAGCTCCATTCAGAGACGAAAATTTGTTTCTTGGAAACAGTTTGATCCTTTCAGGTCTTGCTTTAATATTTTTAGGCAGTACCTGCACAAGATTTACTCTCATTCTTATTTTTCCTTGCCAAAGATGCAAGTCCTTTCTGAGAACTGAATTTTTTCCCAGAGTTGCTGGTGGGAATTGAGCTACTCCTGTCCTTGGGTAGTGAACACCATTACCATTAATCCTTTCAAGGGGGTCTCTCACTGTCCTTGGGTGGTTCCTTCACATACATTTGCTTATCAGTACTCTGCTGAATATTCTGAAGGTTTATTGTTTTCTCTTTCTGTGTTTCTCCTTCCTGTCTGCTACTCTGTCCTATGGACTGTAGCTGTCTTAGTTTATTTCCATTCAGTTCTTTCTCGTCAACTTAGGTGTTTCACTAGATTTTTCCTTTTCCCTATATGGTGAGCCAGAAACTCAAGACAGTCAATTGAAGAAATACTGGGACTCACCTCACTCAATGTTGAATTTAGAAATGTTCAGGTGCCTCCTAACTATCATTATTAATGATTTCTTATTTATTTCCACTATGATCAGTGAATATGTTTTTGGTGATATCAGTCCTTTGAACTATATTGAAACGTGTCTTATGGACTGAAATATGTATTATAGTTTTGATATATAGTGTTCAATAAATATAAATTTGGTCATATTGGTTGTTTTAATCTTCTATATTACTACTGATTTTTTGTCTTCATGTTAAATCAGGAATATTTAAGTATTCAAGGGTTACTATGGATCTGTCTCTTTATCACTTATCATATCTTTTACAAAGTTGATATTAGACTCCCAGCTGTGCTAATCTCTAGCACACTCCCAATGTAGCTTCCCACACAGCAGCATGCTTCTCCCAAGAATAATGATTAATGATCCTGAGGTTCTTTCTTTTCCTTACTGATGTGGCTTATTATATACTTTGTCCTACTGAAGATACAACATAAGGGATTCAGTGGAATTCAAAAGTTAAATTTCCTTCTTCTAGGAAAAATCATTTTATGCTAGTTTTAAAAAGAAACAACTGAAGACTCTTATTAGTGTGCATGTGGTAGATAAGGATGTGTTAAATATACTTGTTCCCAGTTCTGACTAAAGTACTGACAGTTGCTTCGTTCAGCCAGTGGTTTCAGATTGTGGCCAAAGAACTGACTGAACTAAATGGCTGCTTCTGCAATCTGCTCATATCCCTGAACTTGCAGACCCAGAGTACAATAGAATTTCATTTTAAATTATACACAAATCTTACTTTGGGTTAACACATATTTATAGGAGCTTCTACATCTACAACACAACTTCATGCATTAAGAACGAGCTGTCACTATAAACATAAATACATAAAAACAAAGTATAGCCACCACTGAGCATATCCAGGCCTCTATAATGCAAGTTCAAATGACCAAATCTCCTAAAGATCAAACTTTTCTCTAGATAGCGGAGTTGCAATTTTGAGCCTGTAAGTACAGAGAGGCCTTAGCCAATGTTCACGTATATTGGATGGCATTTATATATCACATTAGAAGGTTCATCTTAATAGTTGCCTTTTCACTTCCTCCCATAAAATTGAAGGGTAAGCATGATTCATTTTTTTTTTTTTTTTGCTGCATGGAAGAATAATGGCTTTTAACAATGGCTTTTTGATTTGTACTGTGCCTTATAGAAAAGTTGGATTTCTTTTCCAAAACTAATCTTTTTCTGAGGTGTACAATTGTCAAGGACATAGTTACTGTTGTATTGTCCTTGAGTACATGATGGTGAATTTGAAGACCCCAAAAAGCTGCTTCCTTTGCATGAAATCAGGTCTCCTAAAAAGATACAGCTAATTGGTAGGGAAATGGAGACTAAGGTCTTTTGAAAATATTACATTATTTCTTCATTACCACTTTACAATAGAATGCAAAAAATTTGCTTTGTACTCTAGGCTAAATAAAGCATGTATTGACCTTTTGTCAGTAATTCTGCCTATTGTTCTGAGGTTACTCTTGAGATATAGTGTAGCTATTGACAAGTAAAGGAGACACCAAAGATAGAGCACATATTATTAAAGCATTCATTTTCTCATCAATACTTTATGTCTTTCTGTGGATAATTAATGAGGTCTTGGAAGGAATTAGTACAGTATTTGGGAATGTGTGTGCCAGGAGAATATACATACATTGAATTGGAAAAGAAATGTACCCATTTAAGAGGGGACTGAGTAATGTGAATGGAATGCATATAGAAATTGAACACTGAGACCATTCATATGGTTTTCCCATTATACCCCTACAAGTGGCCTATTTATTGCTCTTTGTCTACAAGGCCGATCTAGGGTCATTATGTTTCTAATGTTATACCATTGCCTGTATTAGAAGCTACTTTCTCATTCACCCACAATTACTCTGCATAAACAGAAGAAAAAGACTTTATTCCCCCTCAATATCCTCAGGATATGTCAACCAGGGGGGGGGGGGTTGATCAAAATGGACTCATTCCATTTACATTCCATTTACTCGAAGGAAACATATGTATAGGAGGGATTTAGAATTCAGGAACTAAACCAGATAGTCTGTCTTTAGCTGGTCCAAAGCCTCTTGATATTGTTATGGAACTTATGCAGTCCAGAATTGTAACCCTCTTATGTGCAATATAAGGCTATGTTTCTACCTAATTCTGTTTTCAAACCTAAAGCTTTTCTTTAAAGTAGTTTATGATGATGAAGACTTTTACATTTTATATGGGCATTTGGCATTCTATAGATGTGGTCTTTCCAACCTGCAATACTTCCAAATTTCTGCCCTTTAAAAATGATTATTTTAATTGTTTTTTTAGTATTCAGGGATCCAACAGAAAATAAATTTCACCTTAGGTGGTTCAAATGAAAATATTTTAATGTATAGACTTCTTACAGAGGTAGGGTGTGATTAAGGAAAGCAAGAATGGACATCAAGATACCCAGAGACTACCCACAGCAGGAATCCATCATCATCTCTAGGGTTTAAGGGGCAAAGAGAGAAGTAAGGGTATTTCCAGAGATCACTGATAGCTAGATCTATGAAGGGGAGGCCAAACAGGGGGAATTATAATTGTAGAGAAATGCATCTACTACTAAAGAAGCAGTGCAGAAGCAAGAAAGAAGTTATGAAAAAATATCACCCTAACCTCTTTCTCTTCTCACACTCTAATGTCCTGTTGGAGACAGAATTAGGCAGAATGCAGTTTTATACAGCACAAACAAGGGGCAGAATACTAGACTAACTAAATTCCATACAAATATCTGGATGCTTGGGCTAAATGCCACCCAAAAGATAGCTACCAAGAGGGGAAGGATCATCGCCAGGACAAGATGGACAGAAAATGGTAAGTGGTGAATCTGGGGAGGGCCGAGTAGGGATCAGAGAATAAATCACCACATATTTAGATGTTACTGCTTTTATGTAGAAGGATGAGGTGGGAAGTCAAAACATTTAGCACTGTTCCATATCACAATCATATTTTGTCTAGACAATTGCAATTCTATCCTAACTAGCTCCCCATATCCATAAGTGTCTCCGTCCAATCAGAATACTATGGCAGTGAGAACAATCGGTTTGAAACAAATGCCATTCGTCATACCTTGCCTTCCATTGCTCCTCCCCTTCACGCATAAGCCTTCAGTGGATTTCTGTTGCTTTTAAGACAGAAACAAAAATCCTTATTAGATCTGTTCCCACTCTAATCCAACACAGTTTTTTTTTTTTTTTCCATTTTTCTACTTTGTTCAGCTCTTTCCGGCATTACTGGCTTTCTTGCTTCTTGTCTGATTCAAAACCTTTGAAATGTTTTTCCTTCTTCCTGGAGTGTCTTTGTTGTTTCCTCCTTCTATTAGTTATCAGTGCTTCTTTATCCTTTATATCTTACTTCAAAAGCCATTTCCTCAGGGAAGCTTCAGATATACCCTAGATCAGCTTAGTTATCAATGTTTACATATTTTGTTTATACCATGCATATTTTCTTCAGTGTACATTCTCATTTTATAAATTTACATTTTAAAAATAATTAGCTCATTTCCCATTTTGTCTCTTAGATAATAAGTACTGCAAAGTCAGGGATTTGTCTGGTTTGGTTCATCATTCTAGCTGCAGGCCCTAAACCAGCACCTGCAAATGATAGGCTTCCAAAAGAGAGTCATAAATAATGTTGAAGGACACATTATGTACCTCAATTGTAGTTCAGTATGTTAATATGACATAAACATATGCTTTAGTATGTTTGGCTACTGGATCAGTTATAAATTCATTATTTATTTCCCTGTGCAGAATAAGATATAAAAATATACCCACAGTGTGTATTGGCTCTTCATGTTTTTTATGAGTAAAGTGATCTTTTTAATTTTAGAATTTTATTTTCAGGTTATGTCCTTGAACTGCCTGAGCTAAAATTTACTGGTAGCATCATTTATGCATCAAAGAAATTGTGCTTCTGTCTAAGAAATGAAAAATACAGTGCTCAGAAAATCACATTTCAAAAAACACCTTTTTACCATCTTGCATTTTTCTTCCTATAAAACTCACATTTTCCTGGGCATGAAAAAGAATGCAGTTGCCAGGAAAAAGGTGTGAGCATGAATGCATAATAGTTAAAATTATTCAAAGTAAATGTTCTTTTAGTGAGGAAAACTGTTATATCAGGAGAAATGCTGTCTGCTTCCTCTGAGACCTTTCTAAACAAATTATCATACACCACATTTCGATGTGGTCTATGGAGTTCTGGATGGCAGAATATTTTTGTAATTGGCCTAGCTCTGTTCAGGGAGACAGTAGTTCAGCACTGTTGCTTCATCCCTGATTAAGGCTGCTCCTACACAGGCAATGAGGAATATATGTGAAATAAATACTTTCAAAATTTACTGAATTAATATAGTCAGTGATACAGTTATTTTCAGCATTCTAAGAAGTTAAGAAAAAAGCATAACTCCTTCAGTATATCTACTGCAAGAGGCAATAAGTCTGGGTATGTAAATTAGAGGATGCATATGAAGTGCCTAGCATGGTGAGAGTAAATACTATGTAAAAACCACACAGTGGACATTTTTATAAAATATTAGTTCCCTCTTCTGTCCATTTATTGAGATACTCAAGTTGTCAAGGAAACATTGATTGCAAAAGTGGTCACACAGTTGGAGGGACATGTCCAAGAGAATGGTAGTACACTCCCTTTATTTGTATTCCTTCTCAACTAGGCATGAAGAAGACAGGACAAAAAGATTGAAGGCTCAAAATTAGAAAGCTCAGTGGGGTGTAAGAGAAACTATAGGGGGGAAAGAGAAAGGTGAGTGCTGAAAAGACAAACAAGAACATCATGCATAAGGTATGAGCAGGTAGTCAAAAGTAAGAACTGAGCATCTTAGTTTTTAAGTAGCAACATCTTATTTTACATCAGATTCTTACCCAGAATTCTAATATAGTAAAAAGATAACAGAGGGACTCTTGTGGCTTTTGGTTGTAGGGACAGTGGCATACGGTATCTACGCTCACCTTTATCCACACTATCACCCCACCCTGATTCTTTTGTGATTCTACAGAAACTCAATTCTGTAAATACTATGCAAAGAACCTGTAGTAACATAGCTCACAGTTTAACAGCACCTCAATGGTCACAGGAAATTTATAGACAGTTTCCTAAGAAAAACTGAGTTGTTAGATTGCATCAAATTGAAGTTTAGGAAGAAAGGGTACTTAATTTGTATCCAAGAAGGCATTGCTTTAAAATGGTGTCTTTTGTCAATTATTATTTCCATAGATTAAATTTTAAATCACTAGGTAGTAGTCAATACTGAGGCAATTTGGGATCATTTATTACATATTTTATTTCATTGGAAAAGGACCAGGTCATTTGTTAAATGTTAATTTTATTTAAAAATATATCCTGAACTTTCTAACTTGATATAACTATTGAAACTTAGTTTTCAAATAGAAAGGGATGTATGTAAATCTAAACCTTTCCTTTGAGATGGATGCTTTTATATTGTTTATACTAAGCAGCTAAGTTCTTGAAACATGTAAGAAGGAATTAACGAAATGGTGTGTCGTGCTCATTGTTTATTTCATTCAACTTACATTTGGACTTTCAACAATATTTTGGAATAGAAGCCATAAAATAAAATACTGTCAACAAAACCCTTCCTTTCTGGCCCCCAGTAGGCAAATGCCTTGGCAAGTTTGGAACCTGAAGTACATATAATCCTATCGTTAAGAAACAAAAGTGGTAATAAAAAAAAAAAGAAATAATTTGCTTCATCACAACCCGGTCTTCTTATATCTGCACATTCATGTTTTTACTCCTATTTTCCACTAAAACAAAAGATATGACTCAGAGATTAATTAGGACTATGTGCTGAGTTCTGGCCATTAGAATGTGATCAATAGGGTAACAGGCCAAGTCATTTGTGTGTGAACATTCTCCACACACCTTTTCCAAACTACTATAGCTAGCAGCAATAGTTCAGTAGATGGTTTCATCACAAGTTGTAAGGGAGCACTGAGCCTCAGTCACTGTATAGTGAATAGACTGTTCCCACATCTTATTGCCAAGAATGGCAATCAAATGTTTATTGAGTAAAGTCACTGATAATTCAGATTTATTTGTTACCATGGCATAGTCTTTACCACTCTAGCCTATCCCAACTAACCCACATGGCTAATGATACTTTTGCTGTCTCATTGATGTTGCAAAATTTTAAGAACCACCATGTTACATACTTACTTTGCTCTTCTGTACCTAAACTTGTCACCTCCTCACTTTTAGCTCTGCATTTTTTTGTCTCTATGTTGATGATCAACAAGTCATATCCCCAGAAAAGGCATAGCAGAGAAAGGACTTAATTTGTTTCTAAACCAGCATTTCCCAAAGAATTTTTCTAGGGCAGATTATTTCCTAGAGAAATTAATATGTGTACCTGAAAATAAATTCTAAATTTCATATAATTTTGAAAAATATTCCCATCAATTTTGGAGACATGGACACATATTATAATCATACTAAAGGCTCTGAGCAGACCTGCAACAAAAAAGCCAATGTTATTTTCCACAAATATTTCCCTCATTTGACTTGACTAGACTTTTTTCTGCTGACTTTTCTCATAAGAAGTTCTGTTTGTATAAAAGTGATTATGGAGATAGCCTGAGAAAAGAGACCTATACTTTCATTTACAAAGACATATTTTCCCCAAAAGAACAAAGTACTAGTCAGAATTAAACCAAAGAAACAGAACCCCTAAGATAAGTACCTAGGTTAATTTCCTAGAGTTGTTCTCATAAATTAACAGAAATTAGGCAGCTTAAAACAACAGAAATATATTATTTTGCATTTCTGGAGGCAAGAAATACAAAATCAAGGTGTCAGCCAGGTCATTATTCTTCTGACACCTTGAGAGAAGTGCTATTCCTTGGCTCTTGGGCTTCTGGTAGTTGCTGACAATCATTGGCATCCCTTAGTTTGTGATACCAAACTCTAATCTTACTTTCATCTTCAAATGACTATTTCCTCTGCTTCTGTGTCTTTAAGTCTCCCTCTCCTCAAAATGACACCAGTCATTAAACTTAAGGTATGCCCTAATTCAATATGACCTATTGGAACTTGATTATATCTACAAAGACTATTTCCAAGAAAAGACATATCCACAGGTTCTGTAACTGGGGATTAAGATCTCAAAATATCTTTTTTTGGCACACGATTCAACTCACAACATTAGAACATACACACACACACACACACATGCACACACACACACGCACACTGCAAATTTTTTTTAAGGAAACCTGTTTGTTTTTTAAATTTTTTGTTCTTTTTAGTTATACATGACAGTAGAATGTATTTTGACATATCATACATACATGGAGTATAACATCCCATTTTTGTGGTTGTACATGATATGGAGTTGCACTGGTCTTGTATTCATATGTAAACATAGGAAACCTCAGTTTTGCCCTTAAAGCTTTTCAATTCATTGTATAAGGGCCACCCAGATTGTCAAAATTAACCTCCTTTAGTTATAAGTTAACTAATTGTAGAAGCCAACCTCAGCTATAAAACAGTAACATCAGCTAATTGAATTATTTTCTATAAAGCCTAATCAAGTTAATGCATAAATGTAAAACTAATATCAAATCATCAGGTCAAGAACTTTAAAATGTTCTAGCACATCCTAAAGCTCTTAGCAGACAAAAGCATTTTCCACTTAAAATGTTCTTGGGTTGCCTTTGTCAGACACAGGTCTTGTCTCTGAAAGACAGGGAGAAGTGCTATGACACAATCTAATTCCATTCAGATAATTTATAAATTAAATCATAAAATTTGTTTGGCTGTATTGAAATTTATTTTGAAATGATCTTAGATATCATGTAAGCTATACTCTGACTTTACAGATGGGCACACTGAACCCAGAGTGAATAGACGCATTGCTTATGGCAGTTTTAAACCCATCCTGAGATTAGAATCCAGTCCAGTTCTTTTTCTGAACTGCCTCTCAGTCATCTGTAAAGGAGATACTAGGCTGTATTGAGAAAAGGGGGAAACTCTCTCACTTTGTTCTTTCAGCAATTATACTGTGGGAACACATATGTACTGGAGAATCTTCCCATTCTCCTCTGCCAGGACACAGAGCTCAGCCCTCGGGAACTGACTGTGCTGTTGGGTAGGGAAGATCCCTTGGGGGTGGGAGTAACTTTCTTAGCACTGGACCTCTTACGATTGTCTTTTATGTATGGTTGTGTCCTTCATCTTCATCCTATTTGGAACTTAATTTTCAGTCACTCTGAGTATAAAAGGTTGGCCTGCCTCTGCATTTCGATGACACTGTATGTTTTGATATTTTAGGTGACATGTCCACATAAATACATTAAGACAGGAACAGCAAAGGTCATAATGTTCCTTATTACTGAAGATAAAACTTAATGAGCTAGATCACAGGCTGCTTTAAGAATGGCCGTGCCGGGTTAATGAGGCTCTGCCACTGAAGCCAATTACACTGGGTACAATTACATCCTATTTTAATAGCTGTAAGTCAGGGCTCCACAAAGATTCTGTCTGTGGGTAATTACTAACTAGGAAGCAGGTTAGGGGAAACTAAGCAAATTGTCACT
This sequence comes from Marmota marmota marmota, assembly GCF_001458135.2. Lineage (NCBI taxonomy): Eukaryota > Metazoa > Chordata > Mammalia > Rodentia > Sciuridae > Marmota > Marmota marmota. Next base: position 6,027,179 of record NW_026000272.1, read on the forward strand.
GATCATATAAGAGACACACAGAGAGCACAGAGCTTGTAGCTATTCCGGGTGTGTGTGTGTGTCATTTGTTGCTAAGAAGGATCTGGCTTCACAGTCAGAAAGCCCTCTTCTTCTAGCACTGACCAAAAGGATATGTGATTTCAAAGACGCTTTTAAAAACGTGGCTGAAAAGTGAATAGTAGGAGAGGGGGAGGAATAATTCAGAAAACCCTTCTCTATTGAGACTATTTCCCTGATGATTTTGTAAGATTTAGTCAGCTTACATGATTGATTTTTTTCCCAACCTAATTGTGGAGGAGTATTACCAAAACCCAAAATGATATGGTAAAATCTGAACAAACAAACCTCAAAGATTGACTTAATAAAAGATCTCCTTATATTCTCTGTTAGCTTCACCCTCGTGGCTATTTACTGGTCCTTCACTATACATGGCTAAAAGGGGGCCATTGAAGGGCCTTCTGACAATTGAAGATCCTTCAGAAATATAGATGAAAACACTTTGAGTTTTCAAAGTAACAGAATTTTTCTATGATCTCATGGATCAATTTGCACACTATTGATTTTTGAAAAGCCTTTGAGGAACCAACACCTCTGCTTCTCCAAGCGAAGCATATGGGTTCATGTTATCAGTGAGTGAATATTTAAAAATGCAGTGTGTGGAGAGTTATGTTTTCCTAATGAAAACATCAATGACATTTATTGGAACTGTAGGAAAGTCACTGCAGTCAAGTGCAGCTGTATTTCTGAGTGATGCCTTTTGAATAGAATGATATTTATAAGACAATAAACATTAAATAAATGACAAAAGCAATGTCAGTTTATTGGAATGTCCTTTGTTTTCAAGAGGATAAAGATTAAAAAAGTAATTCCTAATATTGGTTGTTTACACCACAATTGGAAAGACTTCCAGAATGACTCAAGACTTTTTAAAGATCCTTTCAAAGTAATGAAGTAATGCATACTAGATAAGAAACAAGAGGGAAAAACCTTAAATATAAAGATAGATCATGTCCTCTTGCTACTGCTTTCCCTGAGATTAAATTTAGTGGTGTTGCTCTTTATATCATTAGACAAAGAGAGGGAATATTGTTTTAGTAATTAGGTACTCATCCTGTCCCTTTTCTATCACTAAACAACTATTATTTCTCCAAATTCTTCAGTTTTAACCATACCTCTACAAAATGTCATTTTTCCTCCTAATTTAAGGTCAATATACTTTTTGATGGGTTTTCTCTCTATGAGATTTTCCTAAGAGAATTAATGTGTTTAGCTATGTTTAATAACTTGAAAAGACATTTAGTCATTCGAAAGCTACCTTGTGGAATTGGCCCTAAACATATCAAAGGACAAAATGCTTTTCAGTTTAGTTTTCTATCAATATTCAGTTGTGGGCTGAGATTGTGGCTCAGTGGCAGAGCACTTGCCTAGTATGTGTGAGGCACTGGGTTCAATCTTCAGCACCACATAAAAATAAATAAATAAAATAAAGGTACATCAACAATTAAAAAATATTTTTAAAATATTTAATTGTATTTAATGCCATTTCTTTAAGGCATTAAAACACTGTTATAGTTTAGATATGAGATATCCTCCAAAAGCTCATGTGTGAGACAATGCAAGAAGGTTTAGAGGTGGAATGATTAAGATACAATAACTTTAACCTGATCAGTGAATTAACACCGGATGAATGCCACTTGAATTGATTAACTGGTGGTAACTATAGGCAGATGGGGAGTTGCTAGAGGAGGTTGATTACAGTAGGACCTGCTTTGGGGGGTTTATTTTGTCCCTTGTGAGCAGAGCTTTCTCTGCTTCCTGGTGCCATGTCCTGAGCTGCTTTCCTCCTTCATATCTTTATGCTGTGATCTGCCTCACCTTGGGCCCAGAGCTATGGAGTCAGCTATCTATGTATTGAGACCTCTGAAACTGTGGGCCAAAATAAAGTTTTCCTCCTTTTCAATATTCTTGTCAGGTCTTCTGTTCACAGTGATGAAAAAGCTGGCTAAAACACCCACTGATGCTATATTATATTTGAGAGTTACTCAAGAAAGGATTCAGCCATTCTTTCCACCAAATAGACCCATGCCATTCTACCTTGGATAACTGCAGTGTTAGAAGTGTTTAGATTTTCTGAAAAGGAAACAGAAATTCTTCTTTAATAGTTGTCTTGACTATAGCTTCCTAGAGAACATAGTGGTCAACCTTGTTATTCCCCAAGTGCTGGTACTGGACAGTATAAGAGAAAATATAGGAGAAGAACATATGCTTTACTATAATAACTAGTAGAAGAAAAATGAAAAGTTGTATCTGTTGAGAAGAAATACATCCAGTACCCCACCTAGTACTAATACAAGAGTGATAAATGGTCAAATTTCAAACACATTTTTTCAAAAACTCAGATCCAATGAAAGTTTGCTTTAATGACAAGCAGTCAACATTAGAGGAGAAAGAGGGTTTCCCTGCCACTGGAATAAGTAAAATTTCTTGAAATGGAGTTCATGAATGACATAGTATAAATCATATCCTCAAACTTTGTTATTCAAGGAGTAGCCCATGGGACAGCAATGTCAGCATCACCCAGAAGCCTGTGGGAAATGAATAATCTCAGACCCTATCCCAGACTTACTGAATCAGAATCTCCTTTGTATCAGGATGCCCAACTGATGTGTAGGTATATTAAACCTTGAGAAGCACTGCCTAAAACAAAATAGACCATGAAGTTTCAGTGCTGTTTTTTACTATGATCTTTGTCAGAGAACATTTGAAATGCTCCAGATCCAGCTACAGATTCAGTTTCATGAATCTCTCAACAGGTCCATATGTGAGAACTGGAAACAAAAATGACGATTGACTACACTTAGGAGATCATTGGGTAGCAGAATGAACACTAAACCTGGAGTCAGAGTTTTGCTTAATTCCTGACATACTGCTAGGTGGGTGAACTTGAAGAAGATGCTTTATTTAGTTGTCTTTTTTTCTACTTAAAATTTTTGGTCAATAATACCTGTGTCATGTGTTGTTTACGAGATTGGACAGAGAATATGTAATGTTTAAATTCATCTAAATTTGATCTCAATTGGAAGTAGCAGCTGTTGCTTGAGGGAGCACCTCTGAATTTCCTCCCAAATCCCAATATTAATTTCTCTTTTCTGGTTAACTGTATAGTTTATTGTCACAAAGGTAATAAGCAAGTTGACATCGACTGCATTATGACATTTGAGGCTTACATTTTCTCAGAGCCATAGCCTCTTAGGTCTCATCATGAACTCGCTATTACTCACTCTGACCAGATTTATCTCCCAAATTAGTTGTTTTTCAACACAATAATGTTGATGAGACAATATTTCCTTGGTCTCTCCACAATTAGAGGATTCCTGATAACTTTAGAGATGTTTATGACCATCTGTCATGTTGTGCTTTACAAATTCTGAGTTCTATCTAGCATCAAATAAGTAATACAAAAGGTTCTTCTCATTTAGATATATTGACCATTTGTCCTTTTATATTTTGATTTTTAGTCTAACACATTCCTGGATTATTCTGATTTATCCAAGTGTGATTTTTAATACCCTCACCTCACTTTAAAAAATAAAGTGTCCCAGCTTGTATGACAAATTATATGGTCACCTATAAGAAGGTGATTTTAGCTCTTCAAAGTTAAACAGAAAAAATGCTGCAACAATTCCCTTGTTTTACCCAACTGGCTCTTTAAAAAGCTGCTTCTGATATTGAGTCCTATAATCTGTTTCAGACCTCTTAATCTTATGCTGAATCTAATATTTTCTGTTGGCATTCCATACCCTCTTATCTTCTCTTCTATTGTAGGTTATTAAAACATGAGACTGAATATGCCAGACTACCTTACCAGCTGAGGTTCATACAAATTTTAACTTTTATGCTAAGGTGTATTAGTGTGAGGTTGATAAAGCAGAGGAGAAGCAAAATTCATTTTCTTTCTTCCTCATTAACTCAATAGTAGACTTTTAGGATTACTGATTACATGTATGTACTTTATTTGTTTGTTTGTTTTCTGCAGCCTCCGCATTCTACAACCATTTCATCTGCTTTAAGGTGGAGAAAGATCTAGATAATTGGCAGTGATTTCATGCAGATCCCTGAACTTGGGCAGCAGCAACTCTGTAAACTTCTGTACATGTGAAGAGAAAAGTTAGTGGCAACCAGTGGGACCTTCACCCCTTTAATTCCTTCCATAGCTTTGTTGTTCCTTTGTGTGTTGTTGAAATTTTAACAACAACCCCATTGTACTATAGTTGACATAATTAATTGCATGTATTTAAAACACCACTTATAATCTTTTTCCCTCCTCTTTAAAACCAGCCCCACCCCAAGGTAGCTAAATGGTTTTTTTTCATTATACATTTGTAAATTTTACATAAATGTAAACATTTACTAGGTACTTTTTTTTCCTGTTTTCACTTACTATAATGGTTTTTGAGATTCATCAGTGTTGTTGCAAGTACCATGTATAGGGTCCTCCAGAGAGACAGAGCCTCTGAGATATACTGTTAAGGAAGGAAGTTATCTTTAGTGCTCAGTCTTTTTTATCTTTTTTATGTAAATTTTTATTTATATAGGACAGCAGAATGCATTACAATTCTTATTACATATATAGAGCACAATTTTTCATATCTCTGGTTGTATACATAGTATATTCACACCAATTCATGTCTTCATACATGTACTTTAGATGACAATGATCATCACATTCCACCATTACTAATTACCCCATGGCCTCTCCCTTCCCTTCCAACCCCTCTGCCCTATCTATAGTTCGTCTGCTCCTCCCATGCTCCTGCTTCCTATCCCACTATGAATCAGCCTCCTTATATCAAAGAAAATATTCAGCATTTGATTTTTTGGGATTGTGTAACTTCACTTAGCATTATCTTCTCCAACTTCATCCATTTACCTGCAAATGCCATGATTTTATTCTCTTTTATTGCTGAGTAATATTCCATTGTGTATATATGTCACATTTTTTTAATCCATTCATCTACTGAAGGGCATCTAGGTTGGTTCCACAGTTTAGCTATTGTGAATTGTGCTGCTATAAACATTGATGTGACTGTGTCCCTATAGTATGCTGTTTTTAAGTCCTTTGGGTATACACCGAGGAGAGAGACAGCTGAATGTGTGTCTAACGTAGACCTGAAGATATGGCCCCCAATCATGATCTCCCCCCCCGCCGTTCTCACACATCTGCCTCTTTTCTTACTCTGAGATGCACCCCTGTCTCAGAGCCTCTATCTTTCTCAATGGTATATTTAGAAAGTTATTAATTAGGGGAATTGGCTCATGAGATCACAGAGGATGAGAAGTTCCACAATATAACATCTACAATCTAGAGACCCAGAAAAAGACAAAGGCTCAGTCCAAATCCAAAGGCCTCACAAGCAGGGGGGCTGATGGTGTAAGTATCTGGGTATTCCTTAATTGAAGAATAGTCTCATTCCTAAAATTAACTATAAAAAAACAGATTTCGTCATCTTGTATTCTGTGTGGCATTTTATTCTAAGGCTATACCACAATCTGTTCACCCAAATACCTATTGGTATAAATTTGCATTGTTTCCATTTTTTTTCATTAAACATAAAGCTGCAATGAACATTGGTATACAAATCTTTGTGTGGGTATGCTTTTATTTCCCCTAAATAAACATCTAAGAGTACAATGGCTTGATCATATGGAAGATTTGTTCAACTTTTTAAGAAACTGCTATGCAGTTTTCCAAAGTGATTATACTATTATATATGAATTTAAGTGGCTCTACTTCTTTGACAACCTTTATTATATATTATTCATATAATTAATACTATTTGTTTTTAAAAGAACTTTCCGCCATTCTAGTAGGAGAGAAATGGGATGGTTAACATCTCCATCAAAATTTAAATACACTTATATTAGCTCAGAGGGATTTAAGGTAAGCTATACAAAATACTAAGTAATGTTGAAGGATGGTAGAAAACAGAATGAATCATGGGGAAAAGGGTAGCTATGGGGTCTAACCTGGAGAAAATAACCTCTCTCTGCCAAGAGAACCTCCAGAATTGAACCTGGACAGATAAGGAAGGTTGGCAGGTCAGTTTAGGGAGGGGATTGAACTCAGGGCCTCACACATGCTAGGCAAGCACTTTAACACTGAGCCACTTCCCCAGCCCCTCTATAGAGGTTTTTGAACTGGTACTTCATGATATCAAAACTGCATTATGGGGCTGGAGCTATAGCTCACAGGTGTGAGGGGGACTGAATTCTATCCTCACCACCACATAAAAATAAATAAAGATATTGAATGTTCATCTACAACTAAAAAAAAATTAAAAGCATGACTGCACATATGGTGCAACACTACATTGTGTACAACCATAGAAATGTAAAGTTGTGCTGAAATTGTGTACAATGAATCAAAATGAATTCTGCTGTCATATACACTTAATTAAAATAATTTTAAAAATAAAAATTATAATACTGTGTCATGTAAATGCATATATTATATGTTAATTAAAATTTAAAACATGAAAAGGTTTAAAAAAACTGCATTATGGCTTCCCCAGCATTTCTTACCTCACAGAGATATCATAAGTGGTGCTTTGTGATGTCTAAGGCTGCCTAAGCCACCACTGTCTGGCAGGGACATATTGCTAGGCAACCAAATATAAGTGTGGCTCCTCATTTCTTGGGATGGTGTGTATAGTTAAATCAGGTGCTCTGGGGTAGAAAATTTCTTGACTTCATCATGACTAAGATGACCAGGAAATCATGGGAACCTAAAACAGCTATGGTAAACAAGATCCCAAAGAACAAAGAGAAGAAGACAAAGAAGAAAACCCTTTATCTACAGAGACACAGAGAAAGCATCAAGGTAAGATGACTCCTTCCACATTGACTTTGTGCCCAAACCTCCACCTTATTCTTGCCTGACACAAACTCCACATCAGCCCCCACACCTTTGTGAAGCTTCTCTTTCCATCTAGTTCTTATCTTCGTTGTCTAAACTAATGGTTTTTTGCCCTTCCAGACACCAACAGTGAAGGTGAGAAGACATCATGAGAGTTCAAGAAATAGGTCTCGATCATATACCACTCATTCAAAAAAGAATAAAAGACCAAAAAGGCCAACAATATTCATTTGTTGCCATACGCTAAATAAGAAATGGAATGAAATTAAGAGATGGAGTGAAAATAAGAAATGGAGTCAAAATAAGAAAAGTAATCTAAATAAGAGACAGAATGAACCTAAGAGAAGGAGTCAAAAGAAGAAGCAGAATAAAAACAGGAGACAGGTTTAACCAGCTTCAGAACAACAGCCAAAAATACCTGGACAGGTTTACAATTTCAAATAATAGACCTGTGTGGCCAGTAACAATAAAGAAAAGACCCAGAACTTGAAAGCATCTTTAGTGAATCCAGGAGCTCAACTTCTGAAAAAATGGCCAGCAACAAAGCAGACTGATGATGGTGAAAAAAATAAAATAAAATCAAGTTATACAAAGGTGATTTTTTTTGTGAATTGAAGTTAATTTTATTAATGCATTTTATTTACACCAACCCCTCCAAATATTATGGTTTCATCATATGATTGTGAAAATGAATAATGAGATCATTAACATTCATTTTTATGCTAAGTCTTTGAAATCCGGTTTGTATTGTGTCTTTTTTTTTATTGGTTGTTCAAAACATTACAAAGCTCATGACATATCATCTTTCATACATTTGACTCAATTGGGTTATGAACTCCCATTTTTACCCCAAATACAAATTGCAGAATCACATCGGTTACACACTCACATTTTTACATAATGGCATATTAGTGACTGTTGTATTCTGCTACCTTTCCTTTCCCCTACTATCCCCCCTCCCCTCCCCTCCCATCATCCCTCTCTACCTCATCTGCTGTTGTTCAATTCTCTCCCTTGTTTCCACCCCCCATTTCCCCTCACATCCTCTTCTATGTAATTTTGTGTAACATTGAGGGTCTCCTACCATTTCCATATGCTTT
>NW_026000272.1:6039089-6043859 GCF_001458135.2 Marmota marmota marmota
GGCAGTTCAAACTGTACTCTGGGCCTGCCATTTGTTGGGCGTGGAGGGTGGCTATTGAAATCCCCCCGGCACTCTATTGTTTTGATTTTTTCCGCTTGCCCCTCCCGCCGCGCTGGAGATACTGGCTTCGTTTTCCCTGCTGATGGGAGGGGGAGTTGAAGGTCGGGTGTCTCTATTTCTCCCCGCGTCTTTATTCAGGTTTGCTCTGATAATCCCTCCCCCGGAGAGCCTAGGAGAGATTTTATGCGAATTCCCCTCTGTATGGGAGAGGAGCTGAGTAAAACGCACCTGTTTTATTGTTGCAATCTGTCGGAGAGTGACGGTGGTTACTTCAGCTCTCCAAGATGGTGGCCGCTGGTTTCCTTGGTGGAGTTTCCGTTGTGGGGGATAGAGCTGTCCAGCTTCCTTCCCTGTCTGAAATCCCGAACTCAGCCCAGGGCTCCGTGAGTGCTCAGGCAGCAGGATTCCACAGAATCTGCAGGAATCTCCCTGTTTGCTGGTCGCTTCTCGGCGGCTCCCCGCCGTCTGTAGCTGCGGGGCGGGCTGCGCGGATCAGTCAGCCCGGATCTCCGGTCGCACAGTTGGCTCGTGTATGAGACTCAGTTACCGGATCTCGGTGCTGGAAATCCTTCCTCTAGGTTTCGGTGCACCCCCATTTTGCTGTAAGTTCCTAACAAGATAGTTTTTTGTTGTTCTAACTCGTTATTCACCTGTGCAGTGGCGTGGTACATGGGGTGTGATGCACTCTATTCGCTGCCATCTTGGGATCCTCCTCAGGTGATGTGTTTATATCTGTGAATTCTGTGATGGTGGGGTAGAAGGAAGGAAGCGACAGATGTGTGAGAAGAGAAGGAGGGACGGTTCTTGATGGTTGGAGAGGCATTCCAATCAGATCCACAGTAAGGCAGACATTAGGGATGAGGGTAAAGACTGAACACTGAAGATAAATTTCTTCCTTATCAATGTACCTTACAGGTCAAGGGAAAAATAAGGTGGTGCTACTAAGTATGTGTAGGGTGGGATGTGATATCAGGGTCTACATTGCTGGAATGCAGAATGAAAGGGTTTTATGTATGGATGGTGATTGACAGCTCTCTAAACAAGGTAGCTTTTAGGCTACCTACCTCAAAGTGGTATTTCTTGCACTCTATGATGTTATATTGAACCTCTTAAAAGTCATTACCAGCACATCTCAAGAACTAAAATAATATTGGAAGGCAGAAATCCAACACTGATTAGGCCACTTACTTCCTATAAAACTTGGAGAACAGCAGTGACCTTTCCAGGATGAAACTGTGGGAGTGGCACAACCCAGGGCAAATGACACAGAAGAAACTTCTGTACATAATTTTAATGCAAGAGTGAAAGCCAGTAAAACACTCCCCAACAAAATCTTGTATTGGTCTAAGTTCTAAACATCTGTTATGGTTTAAGTTTTAAAACTGGATGTAAAGTTCATTCTTCGACTAAACAAGAACAAAACCACACACACACACACATACACACACACACACAACCCAAATGAAAAATGCATGAGGGCTCTCACATGTTTTATAATGATATTCATGCTAAATGAAATAAGTTGCTGATGAGAAGTTTGTTGACATTTTTTTTTGTTCCATTATATTCAATATGATTTTTTATGGCTGTTTTTAAGGTTTTTCTGTATCATTGGTTTTGAGCATAGTTTACTTTTGTTCATATTTCTTTTGCTTGGATTAAAAGAATTTTTATCTCCTGGTTTATAGTGTTCATCAAAATTTTGGTGAACTAGGCATGATGATGTATGCGTGTAATCCCAACAATCAGGAGGCTGAGGCAGAGGATGGCAAATTCAAGGCCAGCCTGGGCAACGTAGTGAGACTGTGTCTCAAAATAAAAATAAATAAATAAATAAAAAGAACTTGGGTGTGGATTGGTGGTAAAGTACCCCTGGGTCAAATTCCATGTGCTAAAAAAAATAGGGACCATCATTTCTTCAAATATTTTCTTTTTCTTCTTCCTCTCCTTATCCTTTAACAACTCTAATTGAATATATAGTATGTTATTTGAATTTGGCTCAACAGTTACTGATTTACTCTTCATTTTTTCTCCATCTGTTTTTCTCTTGTGTTTCATTCTAGATGTTCATTTTTTCTGTGTTTACAGGTTCACTAATATTTTCATCTACAATGTTTAATCAACTATTAATTACATATAGTGTATTTTTAATCTCAGATGCAGTTTTCATCTCTACAAGTTTATTTTGGGTCTTTTTTATATCTTTAATGTCTCTCTTTAGCATGGCAATTTTTTTTTCTTGTAGCTTTTTGAACATATGGAATACATTTATAATAGCTCTTTTAAGTCTTTGCCCATTAATTATGTCATTTGGATTATTTTCCAGTTAGTTAGGATCATTTAAAGTTTTTTTTTTTTTTTCATTATAGGCCATGTTTTCTTCCTTTTTTTCATTCTCAGGGACATTTTTATTTGGCATCTAAACACTGTGAATTTCAATTTTTTGGGGATATATATATATATATATATATATATATATATATATATATATATTGTACTTTGTACACTATTACCAGCCCTGTTTGAGTCCTGAGGACTGTTTTTCTTAACCCTCCTGAGTATTTTTTTCTTGAGTATTTTTTTCTGAATGTGTGTAGGGCACATACATTCAGAGAACTTTGCAGAACACTTGAGAGGGACACGCTACGCTCTATCTATGCATCCTTTTCCTCTGTTGCACTGCCCTGTGAATGCCAGCTACCTTGTTTTCCATGGATTCCATGGATTCTTTGACTCTGGGTGACATCTAGCATTCTCCTGGGTTTCTTGTTCCTGTGCACAGTCTAGAAACTTTCACTAGCCAGTAAGCTGAGGTTCTCCCAAGTCTTACCTTATTTGTGTATTACTTCACAGGAATCACTTTTCTTCATTATTAGATGCCCAATACCTTGAAAAGTAATGCTTTATATATTTTGTCTATTGCTTTTTTTAGCATAGGGTAAATGTAGCTCTGGTTACTGCATATTAATGACAAGTAGACTTTTATCCATTGGTGTTTTACTGATAACTAATTAACTGTATCAAATCCTTTCTCATCTGTAAAACCTAAAATTGTTCCTGTTTTACTAATTGAACATTCACTATTCATACAACTGGAGTGTAAAATAAATTAGATATGAACAAAAAAAGGAAGCTAACGTTTATTAATAAGTACTATTTCTGGGCAAATTGTGCATTTAGAAATCACACAGTGACTGTTAGCTGACTCTGAATATCACTTATTTAATTTGATTTAGTATTGTAGTGCCCCTAGAAGTGTACATGTATACATGATCAAATTGCATTTATTGGAGTGATACTGCATAAGTATATAAGGACAGGCTGCATGAGGAACCAAATAAATTCTAAAAGATACAAAATTTAAACATTGGACATACAGGGCTGGGGATGTGGCTAAAGCGGTAGCACGCTCGCCTGGCATGCGTGCGGCCCGGGTTGGATCCTCAGCACCACATACAAACAAAGATGTTGTGTCCGCCGAAAACTAAAAAATAAAAATATTAAAAATTCTCTCTCTCTCTCTCTCTCTCTCTCTCTCTCTCCTCTCTCACTCTTTCTTTAAAAAAAAAACAAAAAAACATTGGACATACAGTAGCTAAAAATTTACATATTATCTCAATAATAATTAGAGCCCCTACCTCACATGGATTGCCTTATACTTAGAACACTTTTAAAAGTAAAAACTACAGAACTATAGAATCTATTATAAAAGTAGACTTTAGTTTTAAACTTGAATTTTCAGTAATCTCAGTATCTGTTCACAGGAATTATTATAATTAACTTTCTATCTGGCCAGAACTTATCTAAATGTCTTTGAGTCTTTATCTAAGTGTGCATATATGTGTGCACTTATGTTATTTCATAGAATTGTATTGATACTATATTTGTAATATGCCTTCATGAATCAAAAAGATTTATACTTTTTTATAGTACTGAGGATAGAACCCAGAGCCTTGCAAGTCCTAGGCAAGCACTCTACTACCGAACTACATCCCCAGGACAGTTTGATACTTTTTCTACCCTTTACAAAGATAGTGTTTGAGAAATCATAGACTTGTAATTTATGTGTTTGTGAAGACTTTCATAAAGAAATCCTGTATCTCTATTTTCACACCATAATCATTTTGGCCTATCCAAAGATGATATTTCTGTATCTGTTAAGAATTTGCTTATTAAAAAATCACTTTTTAAAAAATGATATAACCAGTTCTGTACTGGGTCCTTTAACACTGCTTTTCAAGACCTGAATATTATCATGGCTTAGTAATTTTGTAAGTACTGTCACATATGTTGCTTGAATTCACCATGGGAGTATTTGTCATACAGAAATAGGAAAATGGTACTTTTATCTTGTAAAACCAGATATTATACATTCACTAGTTCACTTATAGGTATAGATATTCCAAAGAACACTATACTCTTAAAAGAAGATGCAGATAGATAAGGGAAAAGTTAAATCATAGAAAATATGTGTATCATATTCCCATTTTAAAAATAAGAGTCCTACATAGTGCTTATTTTTATATGTCAAGGAAACATTTGTAAAGACTGGAGTTACCTTTGAGAATGTCTGGGAAGTGATGTGAAAAAATTGTTAAAATTTTATAAACATTGCATACTTCTAGATGTTTATAATGAATCTGCTTTACTTTGGTGATTAACATATATATATATATATATATATATATATATATATATATATATATATAT
>NW_026000272.1:6044328-6076869 GCF_001458135.2 Marmota marmota marmota
TATATATATACTAATTTATATTTTTTTCAAGGAAATAAATTTATTATATAGGTACTGCCTTAAAGAAATTAAGATAATAACTGTAGTGGAAAATATCTATCTACTGTTTACAAATAATTAGATGTGCACTGTGCTAGGTATATTTCAATCATCTAATTCCCACAAACACTCTGTTATTTGGATTTTATGGTCCTTATTTTGTAGAAGGGTCAAATGAAGTGGACAGAAGTTATATCTAACTCATGATCAGACGGGTTATTTGTGTGTGAATGTTTGGTTTTAATTTATTCTTTTTAGTTATATACACTAGGATATACCCTTTAAAGCTATCTCCCCTTTTACTTAATGAAGAATTCCACTTGGTTGTTTTGGAGCTTCTGATTGCAATTCTTATCCCAGAGTGAATGACAATTATTGATATATGCTGGTTGGCTAGGTTGAGGAAGGATGGAGTTGTAATAGTTTTATCAGTGATTAAAGCTAAGTATAAGAGATATCCCATAGGGTTGAGACAGGTGAGACTAATTGAAAATGGAGATCATGTCTATAATTGCTAATTAGAAAAGAATGAAGTTGGAAAAATGCTAGATGCAAAAATCATACAACAAATAAAAGTACAAATGACTTGTCAGATGGGTAAAATCAGGACAGCATGGGCTTGTATAGATTATAACAGACTGTTAGGATAAGACAAACTCAAAATTGTGCACCAGGAAGTGAGGAGAACACATGAAAAATATATATTAATAATGAGATGAACAGTTCCATTACTAAGTATGTTTCTCATGTTTATGGGTTGTGAGAAATGAGGCAAAACAATTGTTCTTACATACCTGTAGTCATATTGTGTAATTGATCAAAATTTAAGAATAAAGTTTTAGATTTATTTTCAGATAGCCCCCAGATCCAAAAGAGTCAAGACCTGGTAAGCAATTAGCTCAAGAGGAATTGGAGCAGTATTCTGTGGAATGCAACTTCCCAAAGAAGGAAACTGAGAGGTTGTCCAGACTCCATATTCCCCAAGCAAAGTAATTCTATTACCTCCCAACATACATCTAGCTGTGTGACAAATTGCTTTGTCTTGTCATTTGTGTCTTAGGTAACTCATGTGCACATGAGAGTATTTTAGATACTTCAACAACTTAAGTTAAAATCAAATAAAGATGTGAAAATACTTATTATGAGATTGCAAACAATTAGAAAGTTGGATAATACCAAGTCCAGGCTGAGAGGTTGGACACACTGCACCTTTGAAAGGCATGTAGACTGATGCAGCCATTCTGGAGAGTAAGTTGGCACTAATTAGTCAAGTATATGAATATCCTAAAACCCAACAATTTTGGTTGTGAATATGTGTCCCAAAGAAATTTTTACATAGGTCAATCAATTTTCACATAATGTACAAATTATGGAGGAGGAATCTAACAGTGTGGCAAGAACCATAAATATTGCTGAAGTTTGTACCTGAAATCATTTCCAGATGACACTTGAAACCTCCTTCTGGTTTCACATTCTAACTGCTCAACATAAAACGATACTTTCTGCTCTTATTAGGCCTTAAAGATAAGAGATTTATATGCTTTTGGAACCACACTTTTTGTAAATCATTTTAGAGCGTGGAGTATTCAATTTGGTGTTGACTTTCATTTTGAAATGCCTTTAAAAAGTCAGAGGACTATGCAGTCAAATAAACTGCAAACTTTTCCTGAACAACTGCTCAGTGCCAGGCCTTCTTCTAGGCTTCCCTGATAAGCAGATACATAAGGTAGAGATACACCTTGGCCTCAATAAGTCCACTTGGCCTCAGAAAACATTTTAGAAACAACTATTTTTATTACAACTTCTTTCCCCACCCGTCAGCATCAAAAGAGAAGTTTAGTTCAGATTTTAAGTCAATGATATAGTATCTTTTATCTGGACTGCAGCTCTCTAATTAAATATTTCTGGTGCTTTAACTCCAGGGAAACCCATTTGATGATTCAAAGTCAGTCACTGAATGTGATTTAAAATCAATATGAGTGAAAGACGCCCTGGGTGTGCTGTCCTTTCAAAAGAAGTGGGAGCACTTTCATGCCTTGTTTGCAGAAAATCAATTATCTAAAGCAGCTACCAGGATGATGTGGACAGAGAAAGTTTATGTCTAAGGATAGACCAGTATTGTGATTCCTGCTTGCATACATTATAACCATTTACCATTATTGCACTTTTATACTTTGTGGTAGGATCTACCGAGTGCTTGCTGTTTCAGGGGAAGGTGACATATTTCTATTCCTGAAGAGCTGAGATTATTTCTCCAAATAGCTTTGATATATATTTAAATATGCAAGAACACATTGCCACATTCCATGAAAAGTTAAAGATACTCAGAATTAATAAATGATCCAAGGATATCTAGGGTATGAATTAACATAAACAATAAAATCCATGAATTGAGAAAACACATATCTACATAGAATAACAGAAAAATAAGATCAATATCAGATGAGTGTGGTTCCTCTTGAAAAGTATTATGATTTAGGTACATTATTTCCTTTGTAAAAGCTGTCATTTGTTTTTTAGTACTTACAAAATATAATGCAAACTGTTTACATTTATTCGGAGGGCTGCTATAAGCTCCAACTTACATTTCTAGCCACATCTATAGCAACTTATATTTAAGCAATCTATGCTTCAGAAAAACTGACTCCTGAAGTAATTTCATTTAAGGCCTTTCAGTTTCCCTCTTTACTATATCTACACTATTCCTTGTGACCCCAAATCTAACATCTTTTCAAATCCATACTAATGGATACATCCCAAAGTTTTCTCCTTATTTACATTATCAAATATTACGTTTTTCAATTCTGTACAGATTTGTTTTGTTGTTTAGTACATGGCATCTTTATGATAGTGGAATATGTGGCTTATTAGAAATACATGCCAGAAGGGTAAGTGCATTGGAAATCAACAGTGCTATGTTAAATCAGGGTACACTGTTAGTAGAAAAAGTTTAGAATTATAAGGTGAGAGAATCCCATTATTCTACTAACTATGTCTAAAAATCCATTTTTTGAAAGTATAATAAAACATATATAAAATGGAAGGGAAGAGGTAGAAGGGATTTAAACCAGAAGCATCTCTCAGCAGAAGTCAACAGTGCTCCATATTCTTGTATTAAGATCCCTCTTTTGCAGAATACAATAGACAGAAGTCAAGAGAGTACCCAGAAGACCAATGGAGAGTGGGCCAAGAGGCTTCCTTCATCAAGAGGGAGTTTATGTACAAAAAATTGAGAAGACCTTTCTTGTAGTAACACATACATCTATTATCAGAAATCTAGTGGGAGCCCCAGAATTCTGCAGGATCCTATCAGGATTCTTTACCTCAATATTCTCCCTATAGGCTTGTCATTCCTTTTTGTCTTGAGAGTAACATTATTAAATTTTATCCTGCATTTTCTTCAACAAATGGTGTTGAGAAAAACAAGACAGTGACAAGCAAAAGAATTAAATTAGGCCCTTATCTTATATGATATTAAAATCAGCTAATAATTTATCCAAGATTTAATATAAGACCTGAACCTATAAAACTAAAGAGAAAATAGGAAAAAATATGACATTGGGCCTGCCAATGACATCTTGCATACGATCCCAAAAGAACAGGCAACAATAGCAAAAATATCAGAGAGACTACATCAAAATAAACAGTTTCTACACAGCAAAGGGAATAATCAACAAAATAAAAGAATTGGATGGAATAGGAGAAAATATTCACAAAGCAAATATCTGCTAAGGGTTTAATTTTCAAAATATATCAGGGACTCCTAAAACTCAATGGCAAAATAGCAAATAACCCAACAAAATAGAAAAAAAATGCCTTGAATAGACATTTCTCCAAAGAAGATGTGCAAATGGCCAACTGGTATATGAAAAGATGCCCACTGTCACTAATGATCAGGGAATTGCAAATAAAAATCACAATTCAGTATCATTTCTCATGTGTTAGAATTCCCATCATCCAACAGACACTAAAAAAGAAATTTTGGTGAGAATTTGGAGAAATTGAAACTGTGTTTACATGCATTGTTGGTGTGCATGTAAAATGATGCATCTGTTTTGGAAAACATTATGAAGGTTCCTCAAAAAATTAAAACTAGAATTATTATATGATACAGAAATCTGACTTGTGGGTATTTATCTCAAGAATTGAAATCAGAAACTTGAAAAGGTATTTGCAATCCCATATTCATTATAGCATTATTTACAATATTCAAGAGTTGGAAATAATCTAAATGTTCATTAAGAAATGAATGAATAAAGAAAATGTGGTTTATACATACAATGAGATATTATTAGCTTAAAATGATGGAAAATCCTGTATAGTCTACAACATGAATGAATCTAGAAGAATCATGCTAACTGAAGTAAGCTAGTCACAGAAGTACAAATACTTCATAAGTCCACCTATATGTTGTATTTAAAGTAGTCAATCTCATAGAAACAAATTATAAAATCATGGTTGGCAGTAATGGAGGTTAAGGACAAAAAGAGAGTTAGTTGCTTGTGAATGAATATGGTGTTTCAGACATGCATGTTGAAAAATTTTTAGAGACGTGTTGTAAAACAATGTACTAATAGTTAACAAAATTAAATAATTAAAATTTAAGATGAAATAATTTATGTTATGTTTCTTTTTGCTTAAACAAACAGAAAAATCTAATCTAGTAAGTAGGCCAGCCAGGAGTCCTAGGTCATCCATCTCTCATTTCCTGGACTCTAAAATCCATACTGAAACTTCTTGTCATAATATTTCTCCTACCCTTTCTTAACTATTAAAACTCATTCACTGGGTCTTCTAGAAATGATCACCATCAATATAAATCCCTTCCTGTGGCAAATAAAGCCCTTTTAAACATAGACCCCATTGCTCCTCCCATTGTTGCAGGCAATTTTACACATTGCCTCCCTGTCACTCTCTCCAACACTACTACTACTATTTCCTTTCTGGACAATTTCAATATAAACTCAGATGGTCCTTCCAATCTCATTTCCTTTTCTTTTCCAATGAACTTGTTTTCTACCCCCTTGGCTAAGCACCACCACACCCCTATCTAAATTTTAACATTTCCAATTACCCCAACTCCTCCATAATCCTATTGCTTGGCACTACCTCCTAAATTTACAATTCACTCCATTTATTATCTTATCAAAACTCCAGGATCTCCAATATATTGAAACTATAGCCTATTTTTATATTGATCACCCTACTTACATCTTTACATCCTACATTTCCCAGATTACATTTGAGAGTCAATTATCAGAATCACTGAATTTGACATATGCAACTCTTTTGTCCCTTTTTAGCCACACTGTTGTACTCACTTAACTAAATCACAACTATAAAAATCTGGTTCAATCTAGCTCTTCACCTATCGAATATCAGTTTTCATGAATCTCAGTGTGGCTAGAAGAAACACATTCACGTCTATGCAGGTCTCATTTTATATTCACTGTCAATACCCTCAAGTGAGCTGAGTATTATATTTTCCTAATCTGTTTACTTTCCCACTTTTCTAGCTGACCTATCATGCTTTCCCCTTTCTTCTTAAATATCCCAACATCTCTCACCATCCTCACAGTTTGATGACTGATTAGTAATCCACAGAGAAAATAGAAACAATCAAAAAAGAAATCCTTCCTTAAAGCCATCTTTGCACATATAAATTCCTTTGTCTCACTGTACTGAAAGGTAAGTACTCCTAGCTACTCACTTATCAGACGCCATACCCTTCTGCATATTAAAATAAATTGTTTCAATAGCATTGTTTTCTTCTGCATCACCAGAAATTTTACTAGGGGATAATGCCCAACAGCACATAAACATGCTGTCATTTCTCTTAAAAACAAAATAAACCCCTTGGATTATCTTTCCCTCCAGCTACTGCTCTAATTCTTGACTTTCATTTAAAATGTAAAAGTCCTCAAAAGAGTTGTTCATACTGATTTCTCCAATTTTCCTCTCCACTCTCTTTTTTACTCCAACCTCATCTGAATTTCTCCACTAAAACTGTTTGTGCTGGTTTAAAAATATTCTTTTAATTCTTTTATACTTCTACCATAAAGAATACAGTCTATTTTTTCTCCCTTTTAATGGGGCTGACTTTATTGACTCATTTCTAAGGAGGAAAATACTGAAGAAATAATGTATGACTCCCATAGTTGGAAGTGATACTGCTTCCACATGTCTTTCCAAGCTAACACACATTATATAAGGGCAGGGCATTTTGAGAGTCTGGATTGTGAGAGTTCATTTGACACTCCCAACATGAAACCAGCATCCATTCCAAGATGTTGGGTGAGGAATACTATAAGATGACCACTGTCTCTGCCACAACTAAGTACACCTACATGGAACTCTTGTGTGAGAATTTCCTGGTAGAGCCCAATCAAATCTGAAAACTGTGAGAGATCATAATCAAATGAATTTTGCTGTTTTAAGCCACAATATTTTGGGCTAAATTTTTATGTATCAATAGGTAACTGAAACATTGCTTTTCTCATGGCCACCAAATTGGTCATTTGTCTTCCACATGTTACTTGAATAATAAGTGGCATTTGATACAGTTGCTTACTCTCCTTTTTAAAATATTTTTAGTTGTAGATGGACACAATACCTTTATTTTATTTATTTTTATGTGGTGAACCCAGTGCCTCACACATGCAAGGTAAGCACTTCACCACCTGAGCCCTCACTCTCATTCCTGGGACACTTTTTTCATTATATGTTTTCCTGATTAATCTTTAACATGTCTGGCTGCTGCTTCTTGGTTTCCTTTGCTATTTCTCCCACATCTCACAGACCTTTTTGAGGCATAATACTTGGACCTCTTCTCATCTCCACATATACTCATTCCTTTGTTAATCTCATGTAGGTGTAGGCTTTAAATATCATCAATGTGTTGATAACTCCCCAATTTCTCTCTCTTACTCAATTTTCTCATCTGAGCTCCAAACTTGTTAATATGATAAATTACATAACATTTTAGATGACAAATAAGCAGCTCCATACAAAAACTGAGCTCCTAACCGTCTTCCCCCAAACTATTACTCTCTCAAGTTTACCCATATAGGTAAGTGCCAATGACATTCTACCAATTTCTGAAATCCAAAGCCTTGGAGTTCCCTTGACTCCTCTCTCTTGCAAACCATGTTCTATACAAGTGTAGATATTGTTTTATCTTTAAAATGCCTCAATATTCTACAAGTTTTCACTGTTTCCACTG
Source organism: Marmota marmota marmota (assembly GCF_001458135.2). Classification (NCBI taxonomy): domain Eukaryota; kingdom Metazoa; phylum Chordata; class Mammalia; order Rodentia; family Sciuridae; genus Marmota; species Marmota marmota. The sequence goes on from NW_026000272.1 coordinate 6,051,590, forward strand.
CACCTCTGTAGTTCATCTCACCATTATACATCATGTAAATTATTACCTCAGCCTTCCAACTGGCCTTCTTGCTCTCTTAAGTCTGTTGTCAACACTGTAATCCTTGTAAAATGTTAGTAGGATCATGTATCTTCTCTGGTCAGACTCATCTCATTTAGAGTAGAAGCAAAGTTGTTACAATGCTGTCTGATAGTACATAATTGCCTTTAATAAATAGTCTGAATAGCAGTTAAATAAACAGGAATTTAATGTAGATAATGCAGCTACAAAAGAGGAGAATTGGTAGCATTGGAAAGAAGTCTAGATACACAAAATAGGGAAAATGCATAAGGAAGACTACCCCCAACCTCTTCCCTATTCTGCAACTGCAATGACCTTTTTAATGGGAAATTTTTGCCACATTAATCTTCCACTTAAAATCCATCACAACTCCCCATGAGTCAGGAAAAAGTCCTAAGTTAACCTATCAGAAGTGTATATAATAGAAGTAAGTTGCAATAAAATGAAAGGTCCTAAAATGAAAGTTTGGAATCTATGTTGATAGGGAAATGATGGAGTTTCCTTAGGCACTGATAGTTTAAGATTTGTTTTCTATAAGTTTTATAATCACGATAGTAAGGAGAATGGATTTGCATGGGTGGCAAAAACCAGTGAATATTTCAAAAATTTGGTCATGAGTCCGATAAAATATGAACTAAAACACTGTGGATGTATTAGAGGCAGTGGATTTGAGTTATGGATATGGAACTAAAAAATATGACAATGGGATTAGAGAAAGCAAGAAACCAAGAATCACACACACACACACACACACACACAGAGACACACACACACACACACAGACACACACACACACACACACAAGCACACATATTGTGGGGGAATGGGTACAAGATGAAGACATGAACTGGAATAGATTAATTCAAAGAGCAATATGTTTATGAAAGAAAATAAGTCTTTTATTTACAGTGAGTTTTAGTTGCCTCTGTAAAGATGTCCAATTGAAAGTATGGTCTCAGAGCTCAGATGAAAATTCAGAATAGAAATTACAGAAGTATTGTAAGAATATCAATCTATAAGAGTGAAATAATTCACAGGAGGGAAATCATATAAAACAAAACAAAGCAAGAAGTGATAGAAACAGGAACAGAATGGAACCTGCTCTGGAATTTTTTTATTTTTAATTTTTGTTGTTACTATTTATTGTTCATTGCATGCTATCAAAACACTATTATCTAACTCCACACAAAAGGGGTAAATAGTACAAAGTCTGAGATATGGTTGCCTCTAGAATAATAAGCTATTATGATTATTCTAAAATGCTCAGTTTTTACATAATTCTGAAGGAATGATTTATAAAAAAAAATGTTTTCTGATTGAAATATAACCTATTATGCCAGAAAAAAACTTATTAGGACTCATGTGTTTGGGTCCTAAAGACTTTTTCCTTATGATTTAAGATCCACTATACACATTCATATATTTATGTTAAGATCTTTTTAACCAAAATCCTTTCTCAAATATTGTGCATAAGCTTCTGAATTATTCTGATTTTCATTCAAATTCTTACATCTGTCTGAAGATGGTATGTCTCTCCTAAGTAGTGGAGAAAAAGGAGACATCAGAAATCAATGAATGCCCATTAAATCCTAATCGATTAAACAGTTAAGATAGGGCTCAATAGCTGTGCTTGGTCATTTTCCAATTTGCTTTCAGAAACATTCCTCACACAAATATAGCATCATCATTCCTGTAACAAGAACAATGCCACTTCCTGAAGTTATTCTGAAAGTCAAAAGAAAAATTGGGTTATAAACTTGGCCCAGCTTTTTATTAGCCATGTGATGTTCACAAGTAACTTGACCTCTTTAAGACACAGTTTCCTTACAAATATTTTTTTTAAATACTGAGTATACTTATGAAGAGGGTTAAATAAAAAAACTATCATGTAACACTCAAGAAATTAACCCTCTTCAATTTAGTTTCATGAACAAGGTGTTTTTGTCTATTGTGCTTATTAATGTATCTCAGGTGTCCAGTAAAATACTGTTACAAAGTAGATATTCAATAAACATTGCTAGAATGAATGAATTGATTTCACTTTTATCTGACTTTAAAATCATTGAATGTGCATACTAAATAAAAGGCATAAAAGAAAACATTTGAAAAAACGGAATATATCAATAAGTATGAGCCCAAAAGATTTCATGAAGGCCATGAGATCACAACAAAGTTTGTTGTTTCAAATGGGGAACAACAATCAAATGGTAGAAAATCTTTTTTTTTAATTTTTTTTAAGAGAGAGAGAGAGAGAGAGAGAGAGAGAGAGATTTTTTTAAAAAATATTTATTCTCTAGTTTTCGGCGGACACAACATCTTTGTTTGCATGTGGTGCTGAGGATCGAACCCGGGCTGCACGCATGCCAGGCGAGCGCGCTACCACTAGAGCCATATCCCCAGCCCGGTAGAAAATCTTGAGATATAAAAAAGGGAAATTCTCAATGTTACCCATTCTGCTAATTTTTATTTGAAAACATGCTTGGGAAAAGAAAGTTACAAAATAAAATTTTACCAGGAGGTAGGATTTACAAAGTTGTTTTAATGTTTTCTTACCTGTATTCTCAAACTCAACTTGAAGTATCAATTCCTTTCCTTAGCTAACATAATGATTTTTCTTAGCCTTCAACTGTGCTACGTGTGCTTACTATGCAACAGTTTTTTTTTTTTTTAAATGTGGGAGCTTATATAGTGGTGAGAGTTTTCATGAATGAACATTGTAAATTAGCCTAGTTTACTTATCTGTATATTTGACTGAAAATAAATAATATAATTTTACAAAGCTTTTGTTTTTACATAAATTAATTTGTTTTCTTTTTGCTTTTGTTCTCATTCTGTTTTTAAAATTTCTTGTGTTCAGCCAGGTGCAGTGGTGCACACTTATAATCCCAGCAGCTCAGGAGGCTGAGGCAGGAGGATCTTGAGTTCAAACCCAGGCTTGTGAGACACTAAGCAATTCAGTGACACCCTGTGTTTCAATAAAATATAAAAAGGGGTAGGGATGTGGCTCACTGGTTGAGAGTCCCTAAGTTCAATCCCTAGTACCCACCCACCCCTAAAGTTTATGTGTTATAATGGTTCAGATATTTTCCCTGAGGTAATTTTAATTTTACCTTATCCATTGTAGTGTAATACAATTTTTAATATCATATTTTGTAGTCAAATCGTAATTTGGTCTTAGCTTTCTTTTTTAATCTACTATGGTAGTATCTGGTATTTAGTGCATTTAGACCATTCCTGTTTAAAATAATTATTAAAGTTGGGTTAATATGTACCAATTTGTAGGTACTTTCTATTAGTTATATGTGTTCTTTGTTCCTGTTTTCCCCTTTCCATCTTGTTTTGTCTTCTGTGCTTCTGAGTCATTCATATGATTCCATTTTTTTCTCCTTTCTTAAGCATAGAAGTTGTGCAACTTTTTCTACTGGTTTTAGTAGATGGGGCTGCCCTAGAATTTGTAAAATAAATTTAAAACTGAACCAAATTAACTTTCAAATAACATTATACAACTTTGTGGGTGTTGAAGGTAATTTATAATAGAATATTCCCAATTCCTCCTTCCTGTCCTTTCTGACATTGCTGTCACTCATTTTACTTCTCCGTATGCTATAGGGCCTTTGCCCAATACAATGTTATCACTATTACTTTGGACAGTTATCTGGTAGAAAAATTAAGAAAAAGAAAAATAAGTTCTGGCCCATATTATTTTTCTTTACCCTAAAGAATTTTAAAGAATTTCTTGGGCAGGTTTGCTGATGACAATTCATTGAGTTTTTCGTGAGATAGTCTGTGATTTTTTTTTCCCTTCTGAAGACTACTTTGCAGTGTACAGAATCCTGCACTATTTATTTTCTTTCAACACTTTTAAAATTTCACTTCACTTCTTTTTATGGATTTTTAAAAAATGTGAAGTCCTCTGTAATTCTTGTTCCTTCGTAGATAAAATGTTTTTCCACCTTTCAGCTTTTTTTCCCCCCAAAGTTTTATCTGTCTTTGGCCTTCTGTATTTTGAACAATGCTTTATTGTATTGTATTGCTATTTTTTTCTACTTAGTATTTTCATGAGCTTCCTGTATCTGTGGTTTGGTGTCTGCCATTAATTTAGGGAAGTCCTCCATCATTATTACTTTAGATATTCCTCCTGATCCATTCTCTCTTCTCTTTCTGTTATACTACACCTTTTGATATATGTACATGCTACACCTCTTGAAATTGTTCCACAGTTCCTGGTTCTTCAGTTCTATTCCTTTCATTGTTATTCTTTTTGCATTTCAGTTTGGAAGGCTTCTATTAGCATCTTCAAGGTTGCTGATCTTTTTCCTCAGCTGTGTCCAGTCTACTGATGAACCCATAAAAGGCATTTTCCATTTCTGCTGTTTTCAATTCCTAGTCCTTACTTTTTCTTAGAATTCCCATCTCTCTGTTTACATCACCCATCTGTTTTTGTACATTGTGTACTTTTCCCAATACAGCCTTAACCAATTAATCAAAATTATGCTAAATTCTCTGTCTGAGAATTTCAAAATCTGTATCCTATCCAACTCTGGCTATGATGTATGATTTGCCTCTTAAGATTGTGTTTTGTCTTGCCTTTTAGATCTGTATTTTTTAAATTGAAATCCACAGATGATGTATCAGGTAATAGAGACTGAGGTAAGTAGGCAATTAGTGTGAGGTTTATCAAATAACAAATGCAGACTTGAATAAGGAGAGACTTAATTTGAAAAGATTAGTGTAATAGGGAAAACATAGAAAATATGTTAAGTGTCTCAAAAGATAGAATTACATTTTCTTTATAGTGAGGAGTAAATAGAGCTAATAGGAACTAGTTATGGGAGAGTGAGACACACATAATCAGACTATTCATAAGATGTTCAGGTTTATAAAATGTGATTGGCAATTGGATTCAGAAATTTCTTGCATTACAGTCACTCAGTATTGAAGAAGGATTATTAAGAATTCCAATGCTTGTTTAACCTCGGGGTTAAGTCAAAGTTCAGCACCCTGTGGGAAGGAGAGAAGCTAACTAAATTTGCTCAAGTCAAGATAATAGGCATTTTGTTTTCATTAATTAGTGGGAACCAATAGGTCAGCTAATTAATCAGTAACAAGACAAAGAATGGGAATTTGGAGGGTCTGTGTCTGGTTTTGTCTTAGGGAAACAAGAGAGTTACCTATAAGTCTTAGCTAAGTAATACAGGGAACAGTGATTCTTTGCAGTAAGCTATTTCCTACAACACAAATGGTGGCAGACTTTTTTAATAGTAATTGTTTTCCAGGATCTCAGGGCTCAGGTACAGTTCAATATTGCCTGATTTTATATAAGTTTGGCTAGCAGTTGGAAGTTGGATTGATTTAATGTTTTTTTTTTTTTTTTTAGTCTCTGCTATGGTTTGTTCATATCAAACCTCATGTTGAAAGTAGATTCCTAATGTAAGGAAGTTGAGAGGAGGTGGGATCTAGTGGAAGGTATTTGGGATGAAGCATACACAAATGAATTAATGTCTTTCTCAGGTAATTGAGTTCGTGCTTTCCTGGGACTAGAGTAGTTGCCACCAGAGTGGGTTGTTATAGAGCAATATCGCCCCTCATGTTCTCTCTCCTGCTTGCATGTATATGCTCTTCCTCTTTCCAACATAAGTTAAAGGAGCACAAGCCCCTTACTAGAAGCTAAGCAAATGCTAGTGCCATGTTTTTTGATTTTCTGGACTCCAGGAGCAAGAGCCAATATAAACCTCTTTGTTTTTTTCACAAATCACCTTATCTCAGGTATTCTGTTATAACAAAAGAAAATGGACTACTACAGTATCCTTGTTTTTGCCCATCATGTTATCTCTGGGGCTCCCTAAGAATACTTTCTTAAATAAAGTCTGTTCCTTATTTCTCCTTCAGCTGTAATCCAATACTTTACACCTGAGCACTGTGGTTTTGGTAGTAAAGTATGAGGGAGGAACTGCATGTATCATCATATTAAATCTTAGTCTTTCAGTTTATCTCTGGGCTGTGGCTTTCACAAGTGTTTCTTAGCTTCTTCTCCTTATTGGGTGATGAAGGAAGGGTAGTAGAGAGGGATAGAGTTGAGTAATTTCCCTTCCCTGACTAATAAGTGTCTGGTAAAAGTATTTCCTTTTTAGAGTAGAACTTTGTTTTAAAGACTTGTGCTAATTTATTTATGTTTTAACATTTCTGGTCCACATGGTGCTCAGACATTTGGTCAAACATTATTCTGGCAATGTCTGTGAGGGATAAAGGTAATATTTCAATTAAAAGATTTATTAAAGGAGATTTCTCTTAAGGTAGGTGGATGAATAGTAGGGAACTCCTGTCTCATTCATGTTAGGACATCAGTCTCTACTTGTTTCTGGCCTTGAAGTAAAACAGAGTCTCTTCCTAGCTCTTGAATCTGGAAGCCTACAGACTGAAATTTATACTCAGCTGTCATGGCTACGGGGCCTCCAGACTCAGACTAGAAATATACCATTAGCTCACCATTAGATCTCCAGTTTGTTGACTGCATATCTTTAAAATTCTAAGCCTCCACAACTATATGAATGATGTACTGCGAGCATGTCAGGAATCTGCATGACCACACCCATCACAGGCTCAAGATTATAAAAGTTAAAAGTCCTTTAAGAGAACATAGGACTGTACATTCAGCCTTAGGTTTTGGAGGACTGGCTTATTTCACTTACCATGATGTTCTTCAGTTCCATTGATTTGCCTACAAATGCCATAATTTCATTCTTCTTTATGTACTCCATGTATGTATAATATGTCAAAATACACTCTACTGTCATGTAAATCTAAAAGAACAACAACAGCAACAACAAAAAGAGACCATGGGGCATTCTGCATGAACAGGGATGCCTAGAAAGCTATTTCCTCAGAATTTGTTTCATGGTGCCCACCTGCTTACACTTAGAGGACACTGCAGTGTGGTCCAAGGAGTTCTGGATACAGATTGAGCTAGTAGCAGACCTTGGTTCTGCAGGAATGCAGGATACTCAAATTAAGGGGTCCTGAAGACTTCTACCATGATTTCAAAGATATTCCTGGGAGGCCAGGAAAAATGTAGCCGGGTCAGAATCCCTGTGGGCAGCCCCTGGTAGGATGATGTATGAAACAGTGAGAATGAAGCCAAAGCTGGAATGGAGACCCCAGGGTTTAAGAGATGCCAGGAACGTGGAATATCTGCCAAAGGAATCTGCTGGCTGCAGACAGAGCCAGGATAAGAAAGAAGCCAAGTTGGTTGCAACCAACAAGGCCATAAGGACTTCCCAATCTCTTTGGAGATCACATTTTGCTGCCATGTGGCCAGGATGCTGGATATGGAGCTACAAGACTTTTCCATGCTGGGTTTTGATCTCATTCTTTCTTCCTATGCACCTGTCCTTCCCATTTAAATGGGAGTGTGTACTCTGTGCCATTGTGTATTGGATGTGTATAACTTGCTTTTGAGTTTTACAGGGGCTTATAAACAAGTTTGCTTTGAGTCTGAGAGGAAACTTTCAACTTGGACTTTTGGGAAAAGCTGGAACTCTTAAGATTATGGGGTCTATTGCAGATGTATCAAATGTGTTTTGCATAGTGAGATGACATGAGCTTTTTTGGATATGAAATGTCCCCTGAAAAGCTCATGTGTTGCAAACATGATATCCAATGTAGTGATGTTCAGAGGTGAAATTATTAGATTATGAGAGTTGTAACCTTGTGGATGGATTAATCCATTAGATGGATTAATGATTTGAGTGGACTACTGGGTGGTAATCATTGACAGGTGGGGCATCGCTGGATAAACTATGTCACTGGGGACAAGCCCTTGGGGATTTCCCTGGATCCTTTGTGTGTGTGTGTGTGTTTCCTGGCTGCCAGTAGCTGAACAGCTTTCTTCCACCTTGATCTTCCACCATTGTGAGGGCTCAAAGCAATGTAATTGTCTGATCATGGACTGAGACTTCTGAGTCCATGAGTCAAAATATACTCTTCCTCCTCTAAGTTATTATTGTCAGGTATTTTGGTTACAGTGATGAAAGCTGAGTATCGTGCATACACATGCTCTCTCTTGCACATGCACACATAAACACACACACACACACACACACACACACACACACACTATAGATCCTGTTTTTTTTCTGGAGAAGCTTGAATTGTTTTGATTATCAAGTGATGCTATATGATATTTTGTTCATTATAAGAGAACAAAATGTTTTACTTCTGACAACCATCAATAAAATCTCTTAAACTTATTTTTTATTAGATCACTCTTAAGCTCAAACCTTCTATTCTGCAGTTAATTCCATGACCTAATTGGCTGGCTTTGGTTACTGCATATTCCTGTGAAAAGTAGGGTGTGATTACCCTAATTGTCTTAGTTTGGTCTTCTTTGTTCTTTGATAGGAGTGTTACTGGCCATCCCTGGTTTCAATTGTACATCCTCGTTGGTTTTTCAGAAGATTTCAGACTTTATATCAACTTAGGGCCTTTGCCCAAGCTGTTTCCTTTGCTTGAAATTTTCCCATAATTTCAGTCCTGTACTTCTTTCAGTCTTAGCTAGTAAATTTTCAGGGATGACACTCCACTTTTACATCCCTCAGTCTACCTATGCTATAAATTTTTATTTTGTTGTTAATCTTACCTTCCATCTTTCTGTGTTGCAGTATAAGCCTCTCGAAGCAGGTGTCTATGTCTCTGTGGTTCCTGTTGTCTCCCATCTACCTATAACAGGGCTTAAAGCACGTTAAGTATTTAATTAATATCTGTTTTGTGGGAAATGAATATTACATCGCATATTCATTTTGATGGCAAATAATAATAAATCTAAACTTACATAAAGAAAAAAAATATTTGAAAAAACTACTGCAAGAGGGAGAATGCTCAGACCACATTCTCTGCAAGTATCTTAAAATCAAATTGTCAAAGGCATTTCATTCAGAGGTATTTCTTTTAAAAGAAGTTCCAGGGATGGCAGGAAATTTGTAGGGTGATATCTTAGCCCATTTTATGCTGCTATAACAGAATACTTGAGGCTGGGTAATTTATTATGAACAAAGTTTTATTGGTCATAGATCTGGAAGCTGATGAGTCTGGTGCTAACATCAACAGACAAGCCATCTTGCTTCATTTTCATATGACAGAAAGTGAGAGGGCAAGAAAGATTGAGATCACACCTGAAAATCCTTTTATTAAGGCATTAAATACACTCATGAGATTGGAAGTCCTCATGGCCTAATCACCTCTTACAGGTCTCATGTAATAATAATGTTATTTATTTTATTAATAATGTTAATTAATAATGTTGATAAAAGGGTAATGAGACTATGTAGTTAACACGATCTAGTTTTCTTAGAGGATTTCAGGGTTTATAAAGATAATTGTCTTGGATTTTAATTTGAATTATGAATGGGCCCTTTTGATGGAGGTGTTATCCAATCCAACTAGGAAGAGGAAAGTAAAGTACTCAAGCTGTTGTTCACAGAACAGGCAGTCCCAAAGTAATGTTAGTGGTAAGGAGGGTAAGGGCTCTTTCAGTAGGATTCAAAATTAGTGATGTTGGTTCCAGAAAAATGAGTGTCTAATTTCTTGGCTGGGAGTGGTTTGAGTACAAGAACTAGAGATAAAGAGCTTCAAAGTGTTGGTATAAATCCCCAATTTAAAAACATTGGCCTAGAATCTCCTACACTTAAAATAGTTAAAAGTTGGTCAATTTAATGGTTAATACAGTAACTGAAGTGATGACTTAGGACATTGTTCTTATTTCGTATCAAGCAGTATAACAATAGGACTCTAAAAAACAGAAACACATTGTGGTCAACAGAGACATAGATAAATCTCTACAAATTGTATATAATTACCTAAATATTTGTATTAGTAATATTTGATCCAGGTAAAATTGACGTATAGAGGGTTAAGCATCTTTTCTGATTTGATAGCAGTTCCCATGCAATTCATAACATATTAAATAAGCTTTATGTTTTTAGTACCTCTCTTTTTATAAGATTAAAGAAGTAGTCTCCTGGAATTTTCCAGGGGCACTTTGAAAAGCCCAAAAGACAGTTTTTGATGCAAAAGGTATCATTTAGGAATGGATTTGGGGAAGCAAAATGTCAATAGTTGTCAGGAAGTTTTTTTGTTGTCATTGTTACTAGAAACATTTATTATTTACTATTTCCATTTATAAAAGTACACCTGCCTTCTTAAGCAGAATATAAAAAGAGTGACATTTAAATTCAGTGTCTTCTAGAATTAATACTAAAACATAAAATACACTTACTTATGTGGTGATATATGTTTTCCTTAGTGCTCATTTTTCAATTGTAGATAGCAGGGAAAAATCCTCATTCTATTCCTACTAAGGTAGTTTATTATTCTTTGTTACAATAGGCATTATGTTTGATTTATGCTTAATGCTGTATAAAACATATGATGCCTCAGACACACTGGAATAATTTAGATATCTTTATTTTTCTTGCAAAAAATAACAAAATTTTAATTAAGGTAGAAGTGTTTTAGGAGGTTTTAATAAGGAATCATATAAGATCATGTGTAATAACTCCATGTCTATATATTTAACCTAAGTGACAATAAAGTATTTTACATTAAATACAGGAGATGTTTTAGTCAGTTTGGGCTCCTACAATAAAAATTATCATAGTCTGAGGAGTTTAAATAACAAAAATTTATTTCTCAGTGTTGTGGATGCTGGAATTGCAAGCTCAGAGTGAACCCAGTATCTAGTGGGGGCCTACTTTCAGTCATGTAGGCCACTGCTGTGCAATGGCTGTATCCTTGCATGGGCTGTGTGTGGGGAGAGAGAGAAACAGCATGTGCAAGTGTGCACATCTTTTAAAAATGACAAGCCTGATTTCTTTATTTGAGGACATGATGAAATCAAAATAAAGCAGAGGGAATCATTATATATATGCCTTTTAGTGAGATTTCTTGGAACGTGAGGAAAAAAATGATAATTCTTATTAAAAACAAAATACTAATATAAGAAAATGTCATTTTAACAGAAAATAAAATTTTAGTTTTGCATTCATATATCATTTTATATTATGGCTCTTTTTTGAAAAATACCCATTATATCTTAGATAGCTCTGATCTGATCAAATAAAATTTTCCTTTATGTCCATTTAGGTATTATATTATACCTTCTTTTATGCAAATTTAGTCATTTTACTTTAGGACAAAATTAGATTTTCCTTAATAAAAGTATCATGTATATCTTACATATAAATTTATTCAACTATGATGATATTGTTCCAAATACAGTTTTATTCACATACATTGATTATAGGTTTTATTCACAGTAGCTTTTTAATTTATAAAGAAAACTGGGAGGTTGTTTGTTTTGAACTGTCATACAAAAGTATCTCTTAGTAGACTAGCAGAGGTCATGAACATATATCTCACAAATTTTATAACCATAAAGATCTCTTATAATACAGCTCTTCTATTTGGAAAAATTAAGGAGAGAGGAGTATAGAAGAGGGACAGATCAAAGGATTCAAGGGAGATGAAGGGACTTTGGAAGGTTGTAAGAAGATGGTTGAGGACCAGGAGAGGTAATGAGAATGGATAGGTTTTTTTTTAAGGAGACAATTACTTTAATATCAAAACTGTAACTAATTGTAATAATTCAAATGAGCATAGTAATACAACATTTTAACTGAAATGATGCTTACTTTACTATGTTTTTCTTTTTTATTATTAGAGCTTCATGAGTATATATAGTAGTTGGTTTCATCCCAACAAACTCACACATGCATAGAAATCAATGTCAGTTCATGGTCTGCTTCTTTTTCCTCTTGTCCTCCCTCCATTCTTTCATTTCCTTCCTCTACTAGACTTCCTTTGCTCAACCATTAATTTATATTTTATTGGATCTTTATGTAATCTTATCCTTCCCTCCCCATTTACTTTATTTTACCCTAGCTTCCACATATGCAAGAAACATTCAACCTTTGATTTTCTGTGTTTTGACTATTTCAATTAGCATCATATTCTCTATTTCTAACCATTTACTGGCAAATGCCATAATTTCATTCTTTTTAATGGCTGAGTTGAACTCATACATATCATGAATTCTTAATCCATTCCTCTATTCATGGGTATCTGGGTTGATTCCATAATTTATCTATTGTGAATTGTGCTGTTATAAGCATTAATCTGACTATGTCTTTGGATAGGCTTTTGATGAGACAATAGAACAAGATGCCAGGTTTCTTAATGAAGTCATTGAAGTTCTAAATTATCTTTCATAATTTTGCCCATTGTTCTAGATATTGACATGAACTAATGCCATAATAGAAGAGTGTATAGTCACCAAGAAAAGATGAGGCAGATTATACAATTGAGTGAGAGTGAGAGATACCTATAGGTTAATTAAGTAAGTAAAAAACAACACCACAAAGGATACAGGAAAGAGTACTAATTGATTACTCCCTTGTACAGGTTGAGTTTGAGGGGTCAAGGAAATTCCCTTCTACAATCCTTATTAGAGGAGACAAGGAAGAAGCAGAAAATTCCTCACCCTCCCACACACATGAACTACACCTTAATCCCTGCTTAATCTTGTGTGTGTGTGTGTGTGTGTGTGTGTTGGGGATGAAGTTAATCAATATTTAGGGGCTGCTGGAATGGAAAAGAAGTATTGGCTACACTGTTTTGGAACACAATCCCTGACTATACAGGCAGGTAATATAGTTTTCAGTGCACAAGGCAAAAGCCAAGCATCTGGGAGTTCATAAATTATTTCATTCAATATAGGTAACATGAGGCTTTAGAGTTGCTTTTGTGAAGGTCAGTATTTTTAGTCATAGACGAAACAGAAAAACCTTCAGACAGAGCCATGGTGGTGACAAAGAAAGAAGCATGCCAGGTAGCCCTGCAGCAGGTGGATAGGGTGGTATCTTCCCTCTGGCAGTTATTTTATCTGTTCTTTCTTTGATCACCCAGAAAGAGACTCTGGAGCCCGGTCATATCAAATGTGATAGTAAAGGAGGTGTTGTCCCTCTTGTATGCTTGTATGAGGTGGATCTGAGGGCAGTGTTACCCCCTGACTGCTGTGGCTCTGCTGTGGGAGCTATGTTGGGGACAGAAAAACTGGGTCCCGTCCAGTTAGCTGATTGTTTTTCAACCACACTTGGATAGATCCTGTTTGAGGAGGTAGTCTTGTATCTTGTAGGCTCTCACCCACCCAGTGCTTCCCCTACCTCTGAACATAAAGCCTCAAATGAGCGACACTGTTCAGATCCCTGCAGCCCAGGCTCCATCATCCAGGAAGGACAGTGGGGTAATCATGATATAGGTTCCTATTTCTTACATCCAGCCAGAGTAGATATGGGAGAGTTGTAGGCAGTGTATACTCTTTCAGCAGTATGTGCAAGAGCTTGGAGATGTAATAGTGTCTGCAGCATTCAGGAAACCTGGAATCTCTCTGGTGCCTGCAGGGAATATGATGTAAGGGGAGGAGTCACAACTGGAAAACCAACCTGAACAGCTAGGCCTTTATTCCTGGGGCAATATGAGCATGAAAAACTGAGAACAGAAGCTGGGTTAGGATTTTTAAAAAGTTTCTAGGGGTTACATAGGAAAAGGGAAAAATGGGAGACTGATGAGGGTGGAAGCAGGTAGACCAACGAGGAAGCTACTCCAATAGACTCCAGGAGAATTGTTATGTGGGATCCAGACCAGAGTAGTAGCGGAAGACCAGGGAAAATAATCAGGTTTTGGATAGAGCTTAACCACAGAACTTATAGGATTTTTCTATTGCATCAGATGTAGCTGTGAACCAAATGAAGGATAAAGGAACATACTTAGTTTTTGGTTTGTTTTTTTTTTCTGAATATCTGGGAGAACAGATACCTGGTAAGGAAGAAACAGAGGTTGGACTTTGGACCTACTGATTTTGAAATGCCCCTGAAAGGTGGCATGAGTGTATTTTTAATGAACAGTTAGACAAGCAGGCTGACAATACCAATAAGTGTCTGAGCTGAGATATCCATGAGTATTTGAGACCTGTACCAGGGTGTAGCTCAAGTATCTGGTACAGGAGAAGGAATCTCCAGGTTATTTCACATGAGCCTTTCAGAGAGGAGAGAGTTGGCTAGAGGGTAAGTAAAGGGAGGAAACATCTCTGTGACTGTCTCCAGAGAGGATGGACCATTTGTTCCCAGTAAGTTGTGACCATATCTGAAGGAATGGTAGGCCATCATGAATAAGGAGCCAGGCCAGGGTTTACAGACTGAGCTGTAGGATGGTATATATTTACTAACATGTGGGTTTCATAAGACCTGATGTATACTACCTGTGAGCAAGGGAAAAGTCAGCTATTCTACTAGAACAGACCAGGCCTAGAGTAGGGCTCAGCTACTTGAGCTCTGGGCAAAAGGGATGATGCAATGTTCCAGTGGAGGGTCCTGAGCAAGCTCACTTTCATTATTGGTAAAGCTGGACTCTAACTGGCCTTTGCAGGTCCACCTCCAGAATTGGCATTTAAAAAAATAGTTGTAGATGGACACAATACCTTTATTCTATTTATTTTTATGTGGTGTTGAGGATTAAACCCAGTGTCTCACAAGTACTAGGCAAGTGCTCTATCACTGAGCTTCAAAGCCAGCCCCAGAACTGACATATTTATGAGATAATTTTGGTTTGTCAAGCATTTATCTAAATTAATATAGTTGAAATTTAAAACCTGGATTTCACTAAATTGATACAAATTCTTACTATACCTATAAGCATTTGATTAAATTCAAAAGTCTTAAAGATAGCAGTTTCTTAAGTGATTAAAAAGCAGGAAAACCACCCACATTTAAAAACTTCTTCACCTTATTTGTACCAAAAAATAAAAGTTGATCTTCTGAACAGTAAAATTGACACTTATCATTTGAAATATACAAAAGGATTTGATAACCAACAATAGTTCTATTTGACAGATGAGAACATTCAAGCACAAAGCTGACTCTTTGCCCAAGTTCCTGTAGCTATTATGAGGCATCCCTGAATCCAGTTGATCTGTCTCTAAAGCTCACACTGCAATCATTCCTTTGCATTGGACTAAGAACTGTCATTACGTTTTCTCACTAATGTTCCTTGAGGTGTGATGCCTTGAGGGCTGGAGGTTTAGAAGATAGTCTCATATATGCTGAGTCTAAGAACTGGTGACCTTGAGCCAATGGATATAAGCTGGGCCATCTCATAGTCACACATTTGTACTTGATTCTGACTACCATAAATTTCCAAAGGGAAGCAGAGGAGGGTGTTATAATTGGGATCTGGAATGTTCTCCAAAGGCTCACCTGTTGAATGTCTCTAATGCTATTATGTTCAGAAGGGACTGGAACACGAGGACACTAATTTCATCAATGGATTAATTCACTGATGGATTCACAATTTGATGGCACTATTGGGAGGTGATGGAAACTATAGGAGGTGTCACTATCTGGAGGAAGAGACTCAATGGTAGTGTGCCCTGGAAGTGTATATCTTATCCCTGAAACCCTTTGCTTCTCAGCTGCCATAAGTTGAGTACCATTCTTCCAACATTCCCTTTTGCCATGAGTCTTTTGTTTTTATTTTATTTTATTTTATTGGTTTTATGCTTCAAGGGTAGTTTATTTCTTCAAATCAAAGCATGCTTCTAAGACAAGCTGAATGGCTGCTAGTAAATGACAACATTGAGAAGATACTCTTTTCTTTGTAAATCAACAGAGAAGTCAGACATATTAACCACTTAATCATTGAGTTCCTTACCTCTCAACTTTCAAATCTGAGCTCTATGAAGCCTTAGTCTTTAGTGTGAGGCAGCATGCATAGAAAAACATATTAGCATTGTGCTTGTCCATCCATGAGATGGAAGACCACCTAGCCATCTTATTGAAACATTGTTTCCCCATAGACCTAAAAGCCATGGAGCCAGCTGACCACCAACTGAAGCCTCTGAAACTGTGAGCCAAATAAATATTTCCTCCTTTAAGTTGTTTTACTCACATATTTTGTCACAGAGATAGAAATCTGTCTAACATAGGGGGTGGATCCTGGTCCTGGCGAATTTGAGATAAATAGTGATTTATTTTATGCTACAAACTTGAAATCATGTCATCTCTTGTCTCCACTAGGACCTGAGAGTACTTAGTCCTGAGGTCACCAAGGGTTGAGTCATGTGGCCTGTGACAGTGTGTCAAGAGGCCTACCTGTATTTTAACATTGTCCTCACCCTGTGTTCTGTTTTTTTTTAAAATAAAACAATAAATGTGTCAAATGGTACAAATGTATGCTTTTGTGTAAAATTTTTAATCATTACCTATGAGGCTACTTGCTAAGTCAGGCAGTCAACACATTCATGTTTTCACAAATAGTGCCATTGTCTCTGCAAGGAAGCATCACTGAAATATGCTCTCATAGTCCTGTTGGGGATCAGAAAATGATATCTCAAGGACTGGTGTTTTGACATGCTGAGAGGCCTTAGGAGCTGCCTTTGAATCAAGGTCCCTCTAACCTTGCCTGTGTTCCCCCTCCCTCTGTAATCACAAAGAAAGGGACTCTTTCTGAAATTTCCTTATCTGCATTATGACCAGACTGGCTAAAGGGAACACAATTGCCTTCCATCCTCATGGTGAGATCTTCAGAAAAGCAAATAGAAATGCAACTACACCTAGACTGACTTTGTTACAAGAAAATGTCTGCATTTGGGGTTCATTCAAATTCCAAAGTGTCACAATTCAGGTCCATTTATATCTACTAATATGTATTAACAGCTCCTCAAAATCATCACATTCTCTATCTCCCTCTCCCTTCTGAAGAAGGTCCATAAGTGCCTGGAGCTCATTGGGTTATTGGGCAATCTTTTCTATGACATTTGTATATCTTTTCTTTTGATCATTATATTGTCATTTTCTTCCAGTGAAACTTCCTTTTTTGAAGAACCTTGTGATGAGATGATATCAATAATAAAACTACTGATATGTATTTAGTGTCATATGTGAGCCTTTATTTTTTAAAAAAATATATTTATTTATTTTAGTTGTAGTTCAGCACAATACCTTTATTTTATTTATTTATTTTTATGTGGTGCTGAGGATCGAACCCAGGGCCTCACACATGCTAAGTGAGCACTCTACCGCTGAGTCACAACCCCAGCCCTGAGCCTTTATTCTTGAGATAAGTAGAAATAGTTTTCCAGAGTCTCCACACATTGATTTAGAGCCTTAGTTCTCAAGGTTGAATGAATATCCAAATCCCCAAAGCATGTTAAGGCACAGGTTTCTGGGCCCCATCACCAGAATTTTTGGTTCAGTACATCTGAGTGGGATGTAATAGCTTTGTGTTTCCAACAAATTAACATGTAATGCTGGTGCTGCAACTGTTGGTACAGGGCCATAATTTGGAAACCAGTGAGTTACAAGAATGTTCAGTGTTACTTTGAAAAGCCTCTGCAAAGGAGTCATTACTGTTTTATTGTTTTGTTTTTTTTAATTTTAGATCTTGGACCTTGATTTTCTACGTTGTAAAGCCACTTACCCAGGAGCATATAGCCTGCAAGTGGTGCAACTTAGTTCAGAGGTTGTGAACATTAGAAGTCCCTGGCCCTGTGCTCCAAAACACTGATTACTTTGTGGAAACCTCTCAGGGTGGGGAATTTTTCCAGGTAGCCATGGAAATCTGTGTGTCTGATTTTGCATCCTGATGCTCATTCACAGGACTTCCCACCACAAATTAAGGTGCTACTTATTGCCATGAAGAACTGTGTGAAGCCCTAAATTGGAATGGGATAAGGACAGGAACTACCCAGAAGGCTATGCCTCTGGGTCTGAGTTAGGGTTTCACCTTAGAGGGAATCTAATCTGTAGGTTTATCTAGCCTCAGCCTGTGGAAACCTGAGGAGATAGGGAGGAGAGGACACCCTGTGGACAAAGCTTAGGTGAGGTAAATGCTTTGCAATTGCTGGCCTGCTAGGCCAAAGAGGGCCCCAGAGCAGTCTGAAACCCAAAAATGCACTGAAATTATTTTTACAGCCATCTTTTAATAAAAATGGAGCTGGCTTGCCATGGATTGTTGTGATTAGGTTTTATTATGGAAGACATTTACTTAGATTTGAAGTATGAATATATTACAATTTTCAATAACAATAATGTGTAGGGGCTTGTTGTCCCTGTGGATGTGAACACATAGTAGGCCAGGATTATACTCAGGCAGATAACCTATTTTACTTTCTTTGACATCAGAATGTGCCTTTTTTTTTTTTTTCATTTGTGGTCCACCTGGCTCAATGTCTCACTTCATTCTAGGCTTATTCCAATGTCCCCTCCTCCAGCAATCTTTTCTTTATTTCTTAATGGAAAGTTACCCCAATTTATCTGACGTCCTCACTCTTATTTTGTATTCAGAAACCAAAGGTCCCTCTGATAGTTTCTTGCTCCTTTATTTAGTTCCTCAAGGATGATCTGTCAAATGCAAAGTGCGAGCTTCTATTTGTGCTCTATCTCCATGCCTAGAGTTCTGGATCTGTAACAGGTACTCAGTAAATGTCTTTTGAGAGAATATTTCTCCCTTCACACTGAAACCAAAGATAGTACCCCTACCTTCCCCGAGGGACCATTTCTGTGTTGTGTTTCTTTTTAAGGAAATGAAAATGCTCTAAAATTATGTTGTGTCCAAGGCTGCACCATCTGAGTAAAACCCACCTTAAATGTACACCTTAAATGGTGAATTGTAGGGCATGTAAAATATACCTCAACAAAGGTGTTAACACACACACACACACACACACACACACCAGACAACCCCAGACAACCAAAAATTCCTGCAGGAGTGGGGTTCTGATTTGCTGTGATTGCTTGTGGGCTAAGCACTGGACACAGGGGCTCACTAAGGCTAGGCCTAAGCTTCTCCTGGACCAGGGGGAAGGCCCTCCTAGGCTCTGCTAGACTTTACTGTCTGCCTACACCCCTATACCCACAGTTGGGGTCCTTGGGGGATGGAACAGTGGTCAATTCCAGCCCTAGTCCAGAGTTTCTTCCAGGGAGACCATTTCTAATCTTGTTTCCTTCCATTCTTCCCTAGTTCACTGCTTCCAGCAATATTGATCTGAACATGCCAACCTCTTCCCAGATTTGCCTGTAGAGTTCCTTCTGACTGGGACACTATTACCAGATCTCTCCTTGGCTGCCCTTTCACATCGTTCCACACTCTGTTCAAATATCCTATCTTTGGAGAAGGCTTTCCTGGCAGTTCTAGCTAAAATAACCCCTGCCTGTGCCTGCCCTTGATTTGGCATTTTTGTGCAAAGGATTTGGCAACAATTACAAGAGCAGAGATGTGGGCTAAGTTGGCATTTTCCAGGTTGTTGGGGAAGCAAATTGGAAAAATACTAACTAATAACAAAACAATCATAGTAGCTGGCCTTCACTAAGCCATATGCACTGAGGGGCATTTACTGTATATCAGCCTATTTAACTCTCACCTCATTAGAATCAGATTCTATTATTATTCCTGCTTTATTGAAGAGGAACTTTAGGCTTAAAGAGAATAAAATACCTGCCCAGGGTCACATAACTTTTAAGTAGGAGAAACTCAAAACTAGCATGTTTACCACCAAAGCCTCTGCTTTTAACTACAATATTCACAATGTACTTGGGAGGTGTGGGTAGTGATACCTAAAGTCAATTTAGCAAGGAGAGCAGGTTTTTCTCTGGGAGGCATGATAAGGGCATAGAAGGTATTTTAGGCATAGTAAATGTTGTAGAGAAAGACACATGCTGTTTAAGGAGGCAGGGGAGGGATGGGTGATCTTTGGTAGGAAGTTCATCCCACCATCATTGTGGTGATGGACCAGTATAGTGATTACACCTATAGACCCTGAATAACACCTACCTGACTTCAGATCTCTGCTTATTACATGCATGGCTCTGGGTGATGTGCTAGAGCTCTCTGAACCTGAAGTCACTGACTGTGACCTGGAAATTATGACAGTGTTTAATTCACAGGCTGTGGGAGGGACAAATAAAAGAATGAAAACCCCACCAAGTGCCTGGAATTCCAATGTTTGCCTCATGAATATTTTCTTTTATTCTCAAAAAACCTGGTGAAATGGGACCTGCTATAGTTACTGATGCTTAGAGAAATGATGTGACTTTTCTTAGGTCACACAGGTGGCAAGTGCCAGAGTCAGGGGCTGAATACAAACCTGGCAATCTGGCTCCAGAGTTGGGGTCATTTAATCACTTTAATGTGGCATATGAAGTGTTTAGCACAGAGCCAGACACACCGTGAGGACCAATAATGCTCAGTAGCTACTGCTGCTGCTACCATTTGTTGATATTATGGCTATTGTTGTCATGATTTCCTCTTTGTTTGGAAATCCTAGAGTGTTTATTTTCTGTTCCTTACAGGGAACACATGGTTATTATTGTCTTTTCATTGTTCATTAACGACCCTTCCTCTATAGAAGACTATTTACTCTAACACAACTTCATTCTGCTCAAAGGTGGCACGTGAATCCCCCCTGAGCCCAGCACAGAGTTAGGTCCTCAGGAAGTACACAGTGGTTAAGACTTTAGGTTCCTCCCTAATCTTTTTGTATGACTGTCAGACTATTAATTTTTTACTTTGTCCATGAGGCCAACATTCATGCACCTTTATTTAATTTTCTAGCAGTCATTGAACTTTGATGATGTGACCATGACCTTTGCCCAGAAGACCAGGTTTAAAGGACCATACCAGGGGGTGATAATACAAATACAGGGAACTTAGTACGTGTATTCTCATCTGTGCTCACACAGGAAACCTGCATATTCCTTCTTCATTCTGTTCTC
The DNA here is from genome assembly GCF_001458135.2 of Marmota marmota marmota. Lineage (NCBI taxonomy): Eukaryota > Metazoa > Chordata > Mammalia > Rodentia > Sciuridae > Marmota > Marmota marmota. The sequence goes on from NW_026000272.1 coordinate 6,072,466, forward strand.
TTGCTCTAGGTCTGGCTAGTCTAGGATGCATGGGGTGGGAGTCAACATTTCCTCCTCCCTGCAACAGATCTCACATCCTGCCTTGTTTCACCAGGATTTGGTGGAGATAGAATCTGAGTCTTCTTCAAAATGGTTCAGAACAAAAGGAGAATTTATTTGAGGAGAATGAAGATATATTTCAGAAGCCAAGAGCAGGATATCCAGCTGGGCCCCATGAGACAGTAAAATCAAGAACTAAAAGGAACCACACTATGTTCTGGCCTTGAGGTCTCTTGCCAGGTTTATCTCTTTGTCTACTTATTCCATTCTCTGCCAATTAGCTTTTCCTGCTGCAGCCAGTTTAAGATAGAAATTGGCTTCCTCATTTCTCACTCTCTGGGATCCCCACATTCCTGGCCTCTACTTTTCTCTGCAAATTTTACATCTTTGCTCTCAATATTTCTGTGCAGTTAGACCTGTCTGCATGGGCATCATTGCAGCAGGAAACACTCTTAAGCACATATTACCCTTTACCTGTCACCTCATTGCAGGCTGGTCTCAATTTGAGATTCTTAGCCTAGATTTCCAAAAGAGGTAGGCGTACTAGCCTGGTTTGCTTGCATGAGAAAATCCCCACAGCCCTGTTAGCAAGGGCTGTTGGTGATGAGTGATTCTTCAAGAAGAAGGGTGAGTCATATAGGTACCCAGGAGGCATTTGCCATCATTACCATTATCTTTTGGAAAAAATGCAGTATCAGATAAACATTATACCTTAGTGTTCCTAGGGGCCTAAGAATGGCCCCTTGTTTCCTAAAAATAAAGGGCCCTTCTTCCACTGGTGTGGAATTTGAAGATAGAGGGCATATAGGTGAATCAAATGACATTGATTGACTGCCTGGGAAAGCAGTTACTTTCCTCTCTTCTCTTGTTGGTCGGTATAAAGAGAAGCAACTACCATGCCATGAACCCTGGCCAGTTATCAAGCCTTTTCTGGGTACTGTCCATGCTCCACTTTTGTAGTCTTTGGAAATAAAGGAAAATTCAGCCAATAGGTAAGTCTTAATTCAGAAGATAGTCCTTGATTTTGAGATGATATTCTCTGTAGACGTTAGTCTTTTTTTAATTTTTAATTTTTATTTTTGTACTAGGGATTGAACCTGAGGGTGCTTTACCAGTGAGCTACATCTTCAACTCTTTATATTTTATATTTTAAATTTTGAAATGGGGTCTGGCTAAGTTACCCATGCTGGCCTCAAACTTGTGATCCTCTTCCCTCAGACTCCCAAGTCACTTGGATTATAGGCATGATGGCTACATTCTTTAGTTTTAAAAGTCCTTTTCTTTGTGAAATAGTGGTGAGAATAGATGCTAAGTAATGCCTGGATAAATGTCCGTAACTGATTATCTCTGTGGGTTTTCTAGAGTTTAATGTTTTAGTGGTTCTTGTATGCTAAAGCCTGGAAATCTCCAGGTTAGCCTCTCCCACTAGAACCTGTTGTCTGAGACATAAATCCTCCCACTCCCATTCCTTCATGTTCTTAAAGTCTGACAGCCCCATGCTGGGCTCAGCCACTTCTTCCTTGGTATATCCCTCAGGAGCCTGGGCTCTGGACCCAGACCTCCCTGTGTTAAATTTGTTACTCATATACTTTGTAGCTATGGGCAAGTTACTTAACCTTTTCTTGTCAGGGAGAAGTCTGTCCAGAGCTTCCTGGGATTCTGCAGTTCCAAGTTCACATATGGCTGGGGACAAAGAATCCCTGCTTGTGAGGTGTCTGCTGAGGGCTTACTGATTATTCTAGAAATCAAATATTCTGTGTAACTCTTACTCCACTGACTACCTAGTAGACTACCTACTCCACTGAGATGATAGTAAGGGAGGACATACAGTGAGAAGGTGGGTCTCACATGCACTGGGTTGCTGGGTTATGTGTTTCTGGTGGGAAACCACATTGTGAGACCTACAAACATGTCCTCTTTCCCCTCTTCTCTTGTTGGTCAGTATAAAGAGAAGCAACTACCATGCCATGATCCCTGGCCAGGTATCAAGCCTTCTCTGAGTACTATCCATGCTCCACTTTTGTAGATTCTCAGTCATTGGAAATAAAACTGAGCACAATTTGGGACAATGTGGAAGAATGAACACAATTTGGGACATTCATGTAGGAGGTATTCTATGATGGTTACTTTGTTTGAACATATGAGTGTAACCAGAGGACACCAATATGGTTATGAATGACCACAGAACACAGGTCTTGAATGGATTCCATAAATAGCGAAACACTGGCAAAAGGAAATCTTAAATGCGCTTTCATCTTCCTGAAGCCTCATTGGAAGCAATTTAATTTTCTCCAACAATGCCTTACTGATCCTAATGCATGATCTAAAAGTTTCTTGGATATAGTCTTCAGGGAAACTACCACTGACTTGGGTACAGAACACCTCTATGTATAGGTCCATTTTACAAAACTGCTGGCTCCTGGATTCTTCCCTGTGACTTTATATTTGAGCAGACAGCTGTCCTGACTCTGCTATCTCACCTGTCTATTAGGCCCTATTTATTGAAAAACCTATTTAACAAAAGTATCTGAATTTGTATTTGTGCACATAGCTGTGTGTTTGTGTCCCTAGGTAGGGTCAGAGCTTGTGTAGGCAGCTTTTCCTCTGAGGGTTAGAGATGACTGTTCATCCTGATTTCCAAGTTGGCTCTCTTATTGCTCTCCTAAACAGCAGAGCTGATGTTCTACAACAAAATTGGAACATTTATTTGTTATTGTTCTCCCTGTTACAATCGAAAAATATTTTAATATCAGTCATGTAAAATTCTTCATGGACACTATTTACAGTTTTCTAAGTCAATATTCATCCCTAGAATACCTGAACTATATTTTATTTGATGCTTTGTTACTTTTTCTACCATGTGTTTTCTCAAGGCCTCAGGGATGGTGGCCAAGGTCATATTGGCTCGTCACTATGTGCTTAATTGTGACAAAAGCCTTTGGTTGATATTTGTACTTTGTAATGCCATACTTAGTTTTTTCTCTCCTTTTCCTATTTTCTCTCCCATATATAAAAGAACCACTGTATCCTCTGACATTGTTGGACTCCATTTAACCCTCCTCATTAAAAAAAAGTGCCCAGCTCCCTTATTTTTGTAGTCATTACTAGTATCTTCCTCAAAATTTCTCCTTTATATAGGCTCTTGGCTCATGTTTTCTCTCTCTTCCCTTTTTTCTGTCACCAACCATCTTGACTTAAACATTTATATAGGTGACCCTGCCAAAGTTCTGTGCCTTCAGTTCTTTGCCATATTTAATTCCAATGATCCCCCACCTGCCATAACCATCTCACTTCAGCCAAGATTCCTCTTGTTAAACTCTGGACATTCTAATCATAAATGATATATTCATCTCTAAAATATGCCTCCTTCTCTCATTAGGACTTTTTAGTTATACATACCCTAAGCCAAATTCCCCACATTCTCAGTTATTTTATCATCCAGATTTTCAATCCATACCATTATATTCTCATTCTCAGTGACCTCCTTTCTGTTATAGAAATCTCAAATTCAATGTCCAGTACAGAGAACTGAATTGTTCAAAATGGTAGACATATGTAGCTACTGAACACTTAAAATGTGTCTAGTATGATTAAGGAAGTAGAATTATAGTTGCTAAGCACTAGAGAAGATTGATTTTTAATTTATAAATTCTAATTTTAAAAAAATTGATATATTTGACTCAGTTACTGGAAAACTGTAAAATATGCTCCAAGCAACTGAAATAAGTCCATCAACTTTTTTAACAATAAATTTGGGGTAATGAAATTTTAGGCAACTGAACTTGATTTAGGTAAATAATGATGAAAATTTTGCATCTGAATTGAGATATTCTTTTAAGTTTGAAGTTCATTTGTTTTTTTAAAAAATGTTTTATTTTTGGTTTAGTTTTTGGTACTGGAGGATTGAAGCTAGGGTCACTTAACCACTGAGTCACATTTAAAGCTCTTTTTATATTTTATTTAGAGACAGGGGGTCTTGCTGAGTGGTTTAGGGACTGCCTAATTTGCATAGGCTGGCTTTGAACTCACCATCTTCCCATCTCAGGCTCCTGAGCTGAAAAGTTTTATTTATTTATTTATTTTTTGCAGTACTGGAGATTGAACCTAGGGCCTTGCACATGGTAGGCATGTGCTCTACCACTGAGGCATATACCCAACTCTAAGTTTTATTTTATTATTGATTGACATAACTGTACATATTTATAAGGTAGCACACAATATTATGTTTGCCTATATATTGTGTATGGTCTGTTAATAATTAGCATATTTAGCACTGTAAACATTCATTACTTTAGAAACTTAAGATAAAATCAGAATGTAAAATATCTCTAAGTTTTACATAGACTACATGGTAAAATAATATTT
>NW_026000272.1:6076891-6082203 GCF_001458135.2 Marmota marmota marmota
ATGGTAAAATAATATTTTGGAATATATATATATATATATATATATATATATATATACACACACATACATATATATATCTTTCTACTATAAAATTTAAAATCACATGTGTGGCTTACATTATGTGTGTTAGACCATGCTGTCCTACATCTTTGTTATGGTTCTATATGTAGTATTCCCCAAAAGCTCGTGTGTGAGACAATGCAAGAAGGTTTAAAAATGAAATTATTGGGTTATGAGAGCCTTAAGTAAATTGGTGTGTTAATCCCCTGATATGAATTAACTGAGTGGTAACTGAAGGTGGGTAGGGTATGGCTGAAGGAGGTGAGCATTAGGGGTGTGGCTTTGGGTTTTATATTTGGTGAGCTGAACTGAGTCTCTCTCTGCTTCCTGGTGTGTTGTTTTGAGCCACTTCCTTTTACCACACACTTTTGCCTCACCTTGAGCCCCTAGGAATGGAGGCAGCTGTCTATGAACTTAGACCTCTGAAACCATGAGCACCAAGATAAAGCTTTCCTCCTCTAAATGTCCTTGTCACATCTTTTGGTCACAGCAGTAAAAAAACTGACTAAAATAGAAATTGGTACAGAGAAGTGGGGTCACTGCTGGCACAAACATGAGCATGTGGCTCAGAAGCTTTTGTAGCCTTTTGGAGTTTAGTTTAGTGATACAAGCTGAAATGCTTTAGATTATTGTAAAGAGAGCTTATAATGGGTGATTCTGGTGGGAGCTAATAACACCAGAATTCTGATAGGACTGTACATAGTAAAAACAGGGCTCATGAGGTTTCAGAGGAGGAAGAAGAGGACTCTTGGAAATTGAATTAGAGAGTATTTGTGTTATGTTCCGGCTAAGAAGTAATCTGCAGTTTGCCCATATCCTCACACTGTCTGTGAAGCTGAATTTAAATGCAATGGACTTATTTTTAATCTGGTGAAAGGAATTTCTAGGCAGCATAGTATGCAGGTGATAGCATGGATATTGCTGGCAGCTTTTAGCCAAGTTTATTGTGATATTCAGGAGCAGAAAGCAAAGCAAAATTGTTTGGAAAATTTGTAGTTTGGCCAGAAAACTGTGACAAAACTGGGGCTAAGGAACGTGTGGTTGTTAAAGATATTACAGCCAATAAAGCAATGCTAAAGACTTTGAATACAGCAATACGAAAAATGGCTTGAGGACATCTCAGAAATTGGCAAGATCATACGCATCTCAGGCTCAGGGTATAAAGGTAAAAATTTCTTTGAGAAGAGACCAGTGGTACACATTCTTTACACAGAGGAGTATAGGAAATTTTTTCAAACATGCTCAGCCACCCATGAACTCAGAGGTTGAAGCAACTATGCTCCCTAGTGGCTTGGCTGCTGCATGAGATGGAGGCAGACCTTGGCACCAACAATGTGGTGCTGGTTCTGCAGAAATGCAGGATACTGTAGTTAGGGGGTCGTGGAGGCTTCCATCAAGATTTAAAAGGAAGGCAAAGTGCAGTGAGGTTGGAGTTTCTGCAGGCCACCCCTGAGAGAGCAATGCATGGAGATATGAGCAGGAAGCCAAAGCTTCCATGGAGACCCCAGTACAAATGCCAGTACAGTGTAATGTTGCAGTAATCAAGCACAGACAAGCCAAGAGAGATGCCATATGGATTGCGACCAGCAATGCCACAGGGGCAGAGCTAAACAAACACTTTGGAAAGAACATCACAATGCCATGTGCTCCAGGTGAAGGACATGGAATTACAGGACTTGTTTGCCTAGGTGGATTTTGGTCCCATCCCTTCCTTCTATGCCCCTATTTCTCCCTTGTGGAGTGTAAATGTTTACTCTGTGTGTTTATATAATGGATACATGTAACTTATTTTTTTTTTATTTTTACAGGAGTTCATGCTGAGAGTTTGCCTTGAGTCTCAAAGGACACTTTGGACTTGGACTTGTGGGCAATCCTGGAACTGCTAAGACTATAGGGACTCTTAAAAGTAGACTAAATATATTTTTCATTATGAGATAGGCATAAACTTTTGGGGTCAGAGTTGAATGTTGTTGTGTAGATATATGGTATCCCCCAAAAGCTTAAGTAAGACATTGCAAGAAGGTTTAGAGGTAAAATGTTTGGGTTATGAGAACCTTTATTCAATCAGTGAATTTATTGAATCCTCTGATAGGAATTAACAGAATGGTAACTGCAGTCAGGTAGGGTGTGGCTGGAGGAGGTTGTCACTAGGGTATGCCTTAAGGAGTATATATTTTGTCCTTGTTGAGCAGAGTTCTCTTTCTCTCTGCTTCCTGGGCACCATGTTACAAGTTGCTTTCCTCTGCCACACGCTTCTCTCATGATGTTCTGTTTCACCTTGAGCCCCAAGGAATAGTGCTGGCTGTCTATGGACTGAGACTTCTGAAATCATGAGCCCCTAAGTAAACATTTTTTCCTCTAATAGTTCTTGTAAGGTCTTTTGTTCAGAGCAGTGAAATACCTGACTAAAACAAACTTTGTCCCTTTTCTGTTGTAAAATTTACTTAATATATCTAAACTGCTGAGCATTAACTGATATTTCTTTCACCATGGTAAAGCGACTGGATTATACTAAAAAGAAACATGTACACAATCATTCTTCTTTAACTTTCCTTTCATGATCAAATATCAGATGAGTTCCTAACAGTGTTTGACAAACAGGCAAGTTCTCCCTAACACATTTTTCTTCAGATTTTAGAGATGAAACCTCCCTGTGTTCATCTCTCTAGTCCCTCTTCATATTTTTTCACAGTTTTATCTTATTCATTTATTTTTTATATAGTACTGAGTATTGAACCCAGGGCCTCACATGTGCTAGGCAAGCGCTGTACCACTGAGCCACAACCCCAGACCCCTTTTCATATTTTATAACTCACTTATGTTCAAGGGGTTACCTGATCTCATAATCCCTTAATATCTAAGTAGATAGGAAATTTGCACATTTCCACCACAAATTTTCACCTTAGCTCAATCTTGACCCACATTTGTCCCTCTCTTGCTAAAGTGTAGAAGTGGCCCTTTCCCTAACAAGAATCTGTTCATGGCTCATGATTTAGATCCTATTATTTTGTCTTCTCAGGAATGTGGGAAAAAACCTGAGAACTCTGAGATTAATTCACTGGGAATTTTTATGGTTCAAGGTTAATTCATATAGGTTTTATATATTCTCAATATCACCCCATATTAAGTAGTTCACAATCAGAAGTTATCGATTTCTCCAGAGGGAAAAGTAATGTAAGTGCAAATCAGTGGTGATGGAAAGAAATACACTCAGTTTGGAAAAGGGCTGTGAAATATAGACTTACTGATGCAGAACAGAGGATATCTCTTTTGGGACACTATAGATAATTTTTGATTTTAGATATTAGAAAAATGCATAGGACAAAATTTCATTATGAAATGAATAACACATAGTATATGCATACATCTGAAATGGGGGAGAGGGTCACAATGTTTAATTTGTAGACATAAAAAGGCAAGGAAAGATATAAAAACAGTCATTGAAATCCTTCAAAATATTTTTCCTCTGGCTTTAGAAAGTTAGGATGGTATCGAAACTCTTGAGTTAGAGCAGAAGATCCAGTTACAAGACCCAATTGTAGATTAAGGAAGTAGGACTTGCTTTCTTATCCCAGTAGAGTTGTTTGGGGACCTGAACAATTAGATATTTGAGACGTCTAGAGACACAGAAGAGAACTCTCAAGTTTATTCCAGTGTTTGCTCAACTCCCAAACACATCCTGATGTTCCCTTCAATATAAATCATGTATCTACAGAAACATCCTTAAGGAACACTCAGCTTGGGACTGGAGAAGGTGTCAAAAATGTGAAGAGATTTAATAAGAGATTCTGGGATAAAGAGGGTGAGAACGAATTTTAGGAATAACTGTTAGCCTTTGGAAAGGCAGACAAAACAGTTGTATTTCAAAGCAACCTGCTCATGTAACATCACATCCAAACTTTCTTGCACCACCTCTTACTTTAAGAAAAGTCTTACTTCATACTTAAGAATAAATATAAAGGGCTGGGGTTGTGGCTCAGTAGTAGAGCACTGGCCTTGTACATGTGAGGCACTGGGTTCAATCCTCAGCACCACATAAAAACAAATCAACAAAATATTGTGTCCATCCACAACTAAAAAAAATTATAAAAGGATAAGTATCAAATAGTAGGAACAGGCTCATCATGATTATTGTCTCAAGAACTTCACATGGAGCTAATTTACCTATGCCAGGAAAGGGATGTTCAGATAGGAAACTCAAACCAATCTTAATTTAATTCTGTTCTAGAAATCCAGGACCAAGAGGCTGCATCTGGTAATGACTTCCATGCTGGCAGAATTCAGAGGTGATGAAGGGAATCACAAGGCAAAACACAGGGAATGTACATGTCTGTGTCTTTTCTGCTCTCTCACCCTCATCTTATAAAGCCACCAAGATTCTATATGAGGATATCACTCTGATGGCCTTAACTTATCTTAATCATCTCCCACATGCTCCACCTCTAAATATCATAGTTAAGATTAAGCTTCCAACTTCTTAAGACCTCATAATGGGTTCAATTTCAACATGAGTTTCCAGAGGAACAAACCATATTTGAACTATAGCAATGATGGATCACATTAATTGGTTTTGAATGTTCAGTCATCATTTAGTATCTGGAATAAATGCCAATTGAGATAAGGATTCATTTGTTGAAGTATTTTGCATCTATATCACTAGGTAGATTGTTTTGTAGACTTCCAATGATGTAACTATGCCATATGGTATAAGAGTATTATGGGATTTTCCTTCTCTTCTATTTTGGAAAATTTTCAGAAGGAATGATAGCTATTATTATTTATTTTGGGTACTGAGGATTGAACTCAGGGGCACTTGATCACTGAGCCACATCCCCAACCATATTTTGTATTTTATTTAGAGAAAGGGTCTCACTGAGTTGCTTAGATCATTGCAGTAGCTGAGGCTGGCTTTGAACTTGCAATCCTCCTGCCTCAGGCTCCTGAGCCACTGGGATTATAGGTGAGCATCACCGTGTCAAGCAATAATGATTATTTTTATATACCTGGAAGACATTTTTAAAATTTTTTTAGTTGTCAACAGACCTTTATTTTGCTTATTTATATGCAGTGCTGATAATTGAACCCAGTACCTCACACATGCTAGGCAAGTGTCCTACCACTTACAACCCCTGCCCTACCTGGTAGAATTTAATAGTGCAGCCACCTGGGCCTAGCATTTCTTTCTTTTTTTTTAAGAGAGAGAGAGAGAGAGAGAGAGAGAGAGAGAGAGAGAGAGAATATCTTTTTTTTTT
>NW_026000272.1:6082221-6088750 GCF_001458135.2 Marmota marmota marmota
TTATTATGTGGTGCTGAGGATTGAACCCAGTGCCTCACGCATGCTAGGCAAGCGCTCTACCACTGAGCCATGGCCCCAGCCCTATATGTCACATTTTTTAATCCATTCATCCACTAAAGGGCATTTGAGTTGGTCCCACAGTTTAGCTATTGTGAATTGTTCAGCTGTAAACATTGAAGTGGCTATGTCCCTGTAGTATCCCTAGCCCTTATTTTTTGTTTTGAGACAGGATCTTGCTTAGTTGCTTAGGTCATTACTTAAGTTGCCCTGGCTGGCCTGAACTTGGGATCCTCCTGTTTGGCACTAAAGTCTCTGGAATTACAGAAGTGAGCCACCGTACCAATTCTTAGTCAGTTTTGATAAAAGTTAATCAGTTCTATTGATATTTTCAAAGAACCAAATTTTAATTTCTTTGATTTTATGATTTTTTTTGGTCTTCATTTTTCTCCAGTCTAATTTTTGTTATCACATTCCTCTATTTGTCTTAGCATTGAGTATGCTTTTCTTTTTATAGTGTGTTAAGGTGGTAGTTTTGATAGTACATTTGAGAGCTTTCTCTTTTAAAATGTATGTGTTTATCACTATAAATTCCTCTAAGCACTGCTTTCCATGCTTTGTCACTAGAATGGTACTTTGTCATTATCTTTCATTTTTTTCTCATTTGTAACATAATTTCTTCTTTGACTCATAGGTTATTTCCAAGTATACTGTTTAATTTCCATATGTGTGCATTGTGTAATTTCTATATTTCTTTGTGTTACTGATTTCCAATTTCATTCCTTTGTGCAGCATTAATCTAGGAAAGGAAAGGAATTCTAATGACCTGTGTCTCCCAGGGAGATACAGCATTTCTGACTGGGAGCTGGAGGTAGGAGAACCCCATTTTCTTAGCCACATCTGTCTTATGAACTGAATGTGGGAGGGGGAGAGTAGGTAGTGGCTCAAGTGCCACCAATTCTTGTTGTTTTTATTTTATTTTTTGTATTTTTAACCAAGATTTAATAGATTTACTGACTAAATATTTATTTGATCTCTATATACCTTTAGGACACTTTCCAGAAATTTTAAGAGGTTCTTTTCATAAAATAATTTTACCTGTTATATTTGCTTCTCTTGAAAACATTTCATAGAGCTTCTTGTACCAATAATGCAGAAGTTGAATCTGTCCTTTGTATCTGAATAAACTATTTTTATGAAAAAATTTCCACTTTGGAAGAGCCTAAAGCAACTCTAAGGCAATGATTTTCATTATAGAATGGAAATATCTGTCATTACCATGAGTATGGTAGTTTCAACTTACTTCCCTATAATTTTGTAGGTGAAAGAATCATCAATCTAATTTGTCAAATGGCTGGGCTAATTTGAATTACAAACATCTTAGGTTAATCATAGTTATATCAAATACTTTCTTTGCAATTTTTGGAGTTATATTTTAAAATAAAATCTCTAACTTATGTTAGAAAAGAAATTCCAGATATTGTGCTTACAGATCCATTTCCAAATATAACTATAGCCAAAACACATCTTTCTGAGTTTTATGTGCCTCTTTTCAACTAATTAGCAGGTCATCAGTTGCTAAGCACATTGAATCACCTGTACAGATAGCAGGAATGGAAACTTCACTGAGTAAGAGAGCTAAGTCTTGAAGAACAGAGGTAAAAACATGAAATTGTCAGAGATATGACAGAAAATGGGTAGCATTGGGAAAATATAGCCCCTTTATTTTTCCTCTTTATATACTTGCATGTAAATTGTTTGTAGATACACATTTATAACAGATGTACTAAAAACATGTTGATGGGTCAGTCATTATTTTTGAGTTTGCCCCAAAGGAGGTTGTCCAATGCATTATTTTATAAGTTTGAGTTTGCATGAATGAGAGAACCAAAAATACAATGTAGTTCAGGAATTGGGACGGGAAGATGAGGACTGGGCTCTGTAATTACCAGTATGTTTCTAAGCAAGCTAACTTATAAATTTTGTCCTTCTGTTTTCCATAGATACTAAATGAAGAGGCAAAACTTATTTTGTATATTTACTATACATTTGAACTAAATTCTGACATTACATTTTGCATAAAATATCAAAAATTTTAAATTAAAATTGTTCCTTAATATTAATAAATATTACTGACCTGTCTAGTCAGTTATGGTCTAAAGCACGATTCAAAGAACCTAAATCATGGAGGTCAATTTCATATTTCATTTGCTAATCCTTCTTATCATTTACCACATGCTCTAACCATAGCTTAATATAATCATTGTCTTTCTAAATATAACATTTATTATAACTCTATCCTTTTTCTTAAAATAAAACTTTTATCAGCATGGTTTCAGTTCTAACATATTTGGCTGTTTTTGTGTTAAGAGAATCTTTAGTTTAAAAGTAGATTTCAGTAGTCATAGGACTAGTCCTGTTGAGACATGCTACAATTGAGAAATTACTTCATTATATTACCAGATTCACAGTAAACACCCAGGGATGTAAGAGTGTATGTGTATGTTTGTGTGTGTGCGTGTGTGTGTGTATGTGTGTGTGTGTGTGTGTTGCTAGTTTCTGGTACTGAATGGCATGTGTTCAGTTGTCAAATGAATACTTGGAAGAATCTAGAATCTATAGAAAAATGAGATCAGGAAGGGGAAAAGCATTTTCAGCAGGTAAAATCCTACTTCTGTCAACAGCTCCTAAACAACTTTCTGTCTCTCAAAGATGTTTCTTGGCCTTCCTTTTTTGATTACATCACTATTCTCTGTTGGGGCAGTAGGAGTCTTCCCTCTATTAATAAAAACTCAGTTTCTCAAACAATCAGCAACAAGATACTGACATTCTTTCCCAGAGTTCAAATTTTTCTAGCCAAATACTAGACCCACATGCTTCTTTACTTGAATTTGGTGAGAGAAAACATTCATTAATACTGTGCCACTATAGTCAACCTCATGATCATCTTACATTCAAAAGGAATTTTCCCAGCTCCTTGGTTTTATCTATCTATCTATCTATCTATCTATCTATCTATCTATCTGTCTATCTATTTTTGGGAACTGGGGATTGAAGTAGTCAGGGGCACTCAACCACTGAGCCATTTCCTCAGCCCTATTTTGTATTTTATTTAGAGACAGGGTCTCACTGAGTTGCTTAGCACCTCACTGATGATTGCTTTGACCTCACTGGTTGAAGCTGGATTTGAACTCACTATTCTGTCTCAACCTCTTAAGCTACTGAAATTACAGGTGTGCATCACCATACCCAGCTTATTTTAAAAAATATTTTTAGTTGTAGTCGGACACAATACTTTTATTTATTTATTTATTTTTATGTGGTACTGAGGATTGAACCCAGTGCCTCACATGTGCTAGGCAAGCACTCTACCAGTAAGTTAAAACTCTAGTACACTCGATTGTATTTCTGAACCTCATCTCTTTGTCCATGAAAGGGTATAGTTTTGATAGTTTAAAAATGAATTGAATTATCCTTTAACAATGATTGTACTCACTGGTTTAGATACTGAACTGTAATGTGGAGACAATATCTTCTGGAAGAAAACATTTAAATTGTACAATCTGAACTCATTAGAAGCTAAATTAAAATATGCTACATTTAATTGGTGTAAGAAGGTTTTTCAAACAGATGAAATGCAGTGTCACTATAGCCTCCAATATGCTTGAAGTGGAAAATTACTCTTTATTTTCTGTACCTAAACCAAACCATATTTGTAGTTCAGTGTCTTTCTTCTCTACCTGATGTGGCCTTGCTTATTTCAGCTCTGCTAGGGAATGCCCACAACAGACACTCAAACACTTAGGGATTTATTATTAAGACAAGTAGAATCAGAAAGTCAACAACGCTCTGAAAATTGGAGATAAAAATCAAAACAATTCTGGCATTTTGAGTACTTGCCCCTTGCCTTTGTGGATGAGAAATTATTCATGTGGAAAATAAAGTAAGGAAGTCTATATAATTGGTATAGTCTCAGAAACACTGATTGAGGCTACTCCATGAAACCTAGAGGAATGAGCTGATGCTAATAGTTTCCATATGGCTACAAAATTCAGAAATATTCTATCAGATTTAATCAAAACTTTAAAAATATGTAGGTGATTTCAAAAGAAAGAAGGGGAAGTATGTTTGTGTTAGACACAGTGAGAAATATAAAGGCTAGGGAAATTATAAGCACTTTCCATGGAAATAGGTTAATTCAATTATCATATTTGATTTAATTCTCACAATAATTCTTCAAGTTACAACCAGTATGAATGTATATGCTAGATACAGCTGGCATGATGAAACTGAGATCTGGAAAAGTGAGATTAATTTATCCCAAAGATTATTGCATAAAATTCATACCTATGAATTGACCTGGGAATTTGACTACAAATTTAACCCTCCTAACCATTCCTAAAATCTCAGATAATAAGTAGCCATAATGTATATATTATTTAAAACAAAATGAGGGAACTTATTTGTAGATGATTCGATTATATGCATAGAAAATACAAAACATATAAAATCAAATTTATAAATAAGATTTATTTGATGTCATCCTACTTAGAGATTCTTAGTTTTATTTCTTGAGGTTTAGGGGTCTTCTTAAGGAAGTTGGTGCCTGCACCAATAGGTTGGACTGTGGAAGCTATGTGTGTTTTTCCCCTAGCATTTACAAAGGTTCTGCTATAATTCCTAGATCTTTGATTCACTTTGAGTTGATATTAGTGCAGAGTGAGAGATAGGGATCCAATTTTATTTTTTTGTATATGAATGGGTTTCCCAGAACCATTTGTTAAAAAATGCTCTTTTCTCCAATGAATGTTTTTGGCACCTTTGTCAAATACCAGATGACTTATCTTTTTGGATATGTCTCTGTGCCTTCTCATCTATTCATGGGTCTTCATGTCTTTTTTGATGCCAATACACCCAAAGAACTTAAAATCAGCATACTATAATGACACAGCCACTTCAGTGTTCATAGTATCTCAATTCACAATAGCTAAATTATGAAGCCAACCTAGACTTTTTTCAATAGATGAATGAATAAAGTAACTGTGGTACATATACACAGTGGAATATTATTCAGGCATAAAGAATGAAATTATGGCATTTGCCAGTAAATGGATACAATTTTTTAGAAATGCACCATTTCAGATCTGTTAAATTAGAAGTACTAGAGTTGGACCTCTAAAATCAGCTATTTTCTTAGGAAGGGTTTAGAATTTTTATGAGCACATCTTTATGGGGTACAATGTGATATTTCAGTACATTCATACATTGTGTAATCATCAACCAAGGATATTTAAGTTATCCATCACCTCCAATGTTTATCATTTGTTTGTGATGAGAGTATTCAAACTCCTTTATTGTAGCTCTTTTGAAATATAATGTACAATATTTTAAACTATAATCACCCTTCTGTGTAGTAGTACACCAGAACTTATTCCTGCTATTAGGTTGTGACTTTATAGGCCTTCTGTTATGTTTTTCACCTGGAATATTTCCCAAAGTCTCCTGTGTACAGAGATGGGGATTTTAAGCAGTGATTGGATCATGAGGGCTCTGAGCTTCATCAGTGGATTAATCCATTGGAAGAATTAATCTACTGATAGCTCAATGGACTAGTAGGAAATGAGATCTAGTCAGAGGAAGTAGGTCACTATGGGCATGCCCTGGAAAAGTTTATCTTTTCACTATCCCCCTCCTTTCTTCCTCCCTCTTTCTCTGCTTCTAGAATGCCATGAACTAAGCCACTTTTTTTTTCTGATAAACCCTTTCACCATGATGTTCTACCTCATACAATGGAACCAGATGACCATGAACTGAATCTTCTGAAATAATGTGCAAAAATAAATCTTTCCTTTTGTAACCAGTTTATGTCAGGTATTTTGGTCACAGTGCTGAAAAAGCTGACTAAAATACTGTAAGGGCTAGAGTCTGTGTATTGTGTTAGATTCATGTTTCATATATAGGAATCTCCTAGTGATCATATTACAATGCTGATAGTGCTACTAATACAGTGAAACTTACTTGAGGCCTGAGACCTTGCATTTCTGAACTTAGAAATAGTAAATTTCTCTTGTTTAAACCATCTAGAATGTAGTACTTTGCTATAGCAGCCCTTGCAAACTAGCACTCTGTATATGATGTTCATTCTTCAGCTTACTAATGGTTCAAGTGACTATCTCTGCTTTGGAGGTACCTATTGTTCAGTTCTGGACTGTGTGTGTGTATTTTACTTTTGCTCACATGACTCAGTGGTTCTAATACTTCTGTTATGGCTTAGCTATGAAGTATCCCCTAAAAGATCTCATGTGAGGCAATACAAGCATATTTAGAGGTGAAACGATGGGTTATGAGAGCCATACCCTAATCAGAGCACTAGTCCATTGATAGGGATTAATTGAGTGGTAAGTACAGGTAGAGTGTGATTGAAAGAATAGGTCCCTGGGGCCGTGCCTTTGAGGTTTATATTAGGTCCTTGGTTGAGTGGAGCACACACGCGTTCTCTCTCTCTCTCTCTCTCTCTCTCTCTCTCTCTCTC
>NW_026000272.1:6091401-6125709 GCF_001458135.2 Marmota marmota marmota
ATATATATAATCTGTGTTTATAATCCCATATCAAGGATCACAGAATCAGATAATATATCTTAAAACAGTGGAATGAAGGCAATGGCAGAAGGTCATATGCCTGATCTTCTTGGCATTAACCTGGACCTAAACCCTCCAAAATTACTTGGTGCAGTAGAAAGAACTCAGATATAAGCATCAGGAGGCCTCTGTTCAATTATATTTCTATACCTCAGTTTGTTTCTTTCTTTCTTGTTTCTGGTGCTGGGGATTGAACCCAGGGTCTGGAGCATGCTAGGCAAAACACTCTACCAATGATCTACATCCCCAATCCTAGAGCTACATTTCTTTATCAGTAATATCAAGTGGTTGCATCCATCTAGTCACTAGATGATAACAAAATGCCTTTTAAATAAATTTTCCTCACCTGGCCACCAAATTAGGGAACTCTTTTTATTCATTGTATACTACTCATATTTTTAAAATTTTAAATACCACTTTTATCTTAATTGTGAAGTCGAACAATTGACTTTTATTCTATAAAGTTGTATACCTATTTCCCTGATATGCAGCTATGATTAGATCTATCAAAGTCTATTGTTCAGTTCCATGTCAAAGCAATAATTCATTGTGCTGCAATGTAATAAGGCCATACATTGTCATTAGATTAATCTGGATTCAAATCTTGGCTCCATATATCTGTATGTTTATGACCTTGGGTGAATCCTTGAACTTTTGTGAGCCTATTTGTCTGCCAATAGGTCTGTCACTATAATTACTCCTTTGTATACACTAATAATTCCCTTGCTTTTCTCTCACTTCATTATATCTTTTTGGCAAAGCCACCCTGGTTGAAATTCAATACCCATGATATTCTCATGTGACCCTTCTATATATATTATCTGCAATCATACAGTTTTTTCTACTTTTTCACCTTTTCAGATAACTATAGCTTATCTTCTTTTCTTAATGTTCTTAGAGCTCCCTTACTTTGTTTCAGAGAATGAGGTCTAGATAAGAGTGACCATGTGATGAATTCTGAGTTTTGGGAATGGGAAAGGCATGTGGTTAAATTTCATTCACCTCTAAAGACAGTGAACTTCCCTGTATTTTCCCATATTATTCATAAACTAGAAAATGCATATATGGACATAGAAGAAACTCTGCTTTAACCATGAAATTGAAGACAACCTTAGGGAATGGTAGAGCTAAAACAATATGTAGATCTCATTTCTTGACTGCATTCAGTAGACTAGCTCCTTCAGTTCAGAATAGTTGAATTGTTGCATGAGAGAAAATTAGACATTAGTTTTGTATAAACCACTAAATGTTGGTGATTCTTTGTTACATAACATCATCATTAACACTACATATTTTATGACTGAGTTGTAAATTACATGCAACAAATTTCATGAATTTTAAGTGCATAATTCAACAAGTATTTTATAATTTATAATCTGGTATGACTGTTTCTCAAAAATATGATATAGCATATTTACCTCACCCCAAAAGTTCCTTTGTTTTATCTTTTTATCAATCCCCATAGGCAACAACTTTTTTATTTCTATTGTGATAAATTAGATTTATCTTTCATTGACATTATATAAATGGGATAATACAGCATATATTCTTTTATGTCTGTGCTTCCTCAGCATAAGGATTTTTAGACTCATTCACGTGTCACATGGATTAATTGTTGACTATTATTTGTTTTCTAAAGTTGCAATAGTTAGATTATATCATCTTTTATCAATTCTTTAATTGATTGGCATTTAATATTATTTCTTCATTATTGGTTATTATGAATAATTATGGATAATTCTTATAGAGGCAGTATTTACAATTCTAATTTTTCACTTTTATTGAATAAATATCTAATAATTTGCTAGGTAGAATTACCAAGACTATAGCATATATACATGTTAAATTTTTATAATAAACTCATTAAAACTCTTCAAAATTTCAAAAACAATTATTTTGGTGTTTGGAATTAAACCCAGGGCCTTGCACATGTAAGCAAGTGTTTTGCTACAGAGTTCCAGGCCTGTTTCAAAACCTTTGTACTATTTTTCACAACTACCAAGGAGGTTTCATACTTTATGTTGTTCTTCATGATTAGTATTTTTTGTACTGCTGTGTCCAGTCTGCTATTAATCCTGTGGGATAAATTCTCCATTGAGTACAGAATATATTATTTTTCTTGTATCTTAAGTCAGGCAAAATCAAAATTAATAAATGAGTTATGAGCATTGGAAAGGAAGATATTATCATTACTTCAAGCTATATTCTTAGCTACATAAAAAAACAATAAAAATAAAATAACCAATAGTACTAAAACTAAAGAGAGTAAAATGACATTCAAAGTAGTAGCAAGAGAAACATAAAATAATAAGCTTTCCTATATACCAGGAATAGTCAATTAGAAAATATTACACACACACACACACACACACACACACACACACCCATTTCAACTAACTTGCAATGATAACTAAAAAAGTACTTGGAAGTAAATCTAATAAAAAAAACCTAAAATCTTTTTTGGAAAAGCTAAAAAGTAAGAAATTACTGGGGAACATAAAAGGAGAGATATATCATTAAAACAACAAGAATAGAAACTGTAAAAATGCCAGATATTTCCAAATTTATATATGAATTCAATATAATCACAATAGAATTCCAAACTTGATAAACTGACTTTGAATATTCTGTAAAAAAATCAGAAAATAATTATAAAATAAAAATGAGGTAGATTTGACTCCTTATTTAAACACAATAGTTACATTCGATATTCTGTGGTACTTGTATAGGAGTAGGTAAATAAAGTAACAGAATAAATAATCCCATTTATGTCATATAACTATGGAATTTATAATGTAATAACATGATATTTCAAATCTGTGGGAAAGGAATGGGCTAGTAAAAAAAAATCTCTCAAGAAAATTGACTATCCACTTGATATTTTTAAACTCCTACAGCATGACACAAAGCAAAGACATTAAATTGAATAAAATGTTGATTTAAAATAAAGACAAAAATAAGCATTATAATAAAAAATAAGAGAATATTTCATGACTTTGTTTTTGGGAAATGGTTCTCAGAAAAAAATGCTATTAGATTTATGCATTTGATATACTAAAATTCCAAAATTCTTTATGGAAAAACAAACTGTAAACTGAGCTAAAAGACAAAATGTGTGTATCATATGTAGCCATGGATTAGTATCCAATATATATAAATAAATAATTGCTACAATTTTAATGAAGTCAAATGGTCTAATGGGAAAAATGGCAAAGAATTCACTCTAGTAATTTCAAGAAAAAGGAATACAGACAGTATATTCTCACTTGGATTAACAGTTATCCATATTATGAACAAAAAATAAAATTGGAGGATTTGAAATTAAGTGTCAATGAGGTGATTGGAAGTGACTATCCTGATGTTAGTATAAGAACCATATTGGTTTTCCACATTGGAAGGTGATTGGAGAGGTTATATTATAATTTAAATCTTACATAAGATGTAGCAATTCAAGTTCCTTGGTATTAGTTTTAGAAAACTTTTCATGCATATATACAAAGAGGCATGTACAAGAAATAGTGGTTCCATTGTTTGGAAAACCTGAAAAACCCATTATTTAAAGAATGGGTAAAGAGATTATATACATTAATTACAACTACTCATGCCATAGAATATTATTCATCAGTTACAAAACAGGTAGGCTTATGTATACTGACACTGAAATGTTTCAAAGCCATATTATTGAGAAAAAAAATGTTACAGAAAAATATGTATTTTCTCTGTTGGTAAAAGCAACTAAGATAATGCTATGCTATGTGTGTCCTACACCCACACACATGCACACGCGCGCACACACACACACACACGTGTTTTTGTATATATCCCTGGATGGATTAAAAGAACAATGGTAATGTCTGAAAGTGGTGATGGATATAGAAATCATGAAAGGGAGGAAAATTTTTTTAAATTATTTTCTAAGCTTGCATTTTACATTTAAATAAGCAGTATTATGAGAAATATAACATTTTCTCTTCTATTTTAACCCAGCATAGTACTTTAAAAAAAGTATATATACTGTTATGTATACATATCTTATGTTGCTCCTAAGTAGGCATAATGCTCCATAACATGTACCACATTTTCCCTGGTGAGAAAATCCCTGTTTGTAGTAAATTTTCAAATTAATTGCCTGTACCGAAGGCCCTCAATTTCTTTCTATTATTTTTTGAGTCCACTTTGATGAGGCTTTATCTTTCCCAGGCCACTGATACTACTCTTGAAAAGGTCATCAATAATCTCCTTGTTGCAAATTCCAGTGGTGCTTTGTTACTCCTCATCTTAATAGACCTCTTAGTAGCTTTCTGCAAATTTGATCACTCTTCCTACCTGGACCACTCCCTCTTCTAATAACTAGGATTACCTGTACTCATCCAGTAAATTTCTTATGTAATTATACAAATATGTACATAAATATACATTGTTATAAATAATTATCTAAATGTATTTATATTAATATCTATTTATATAAGTGTATATGCACTTATAAAGCAAATATACCATTGTCTTTCTTCAATTGGCTTCAGATATATCACTTAGTTTCTATTATGTTTTAGTGGCTGTTATTTCTTGATCCCTCTTGCTGATTTCTTTTCTTCACTTCAACTTCTAAACAGTGAATTTTTTTTATGTACCAATGATTTTAAAATTTATATCTGCAGCCCAGACTTTATCTAAACATTAGACTCCAATGTTCAACTACACTTGACATCTTTTATATGTTAATGATACTATTGAACTTAATATCTTCAAAATGTAACCCTGGATTCTTCTTTCCAAAATCTGACCCCCCTCATAAGTCATTTCCACTTAAAAATGTTCAATCATATTCTTTCAGTGTTTCAGGACAAAATAGTTAGAGGCATCTTTGTCTATTTTTTACTTTTTACAAAGTACATCCAATCAGCAAATCCTGTTAGCTCTATTTTAAAAACATATTCGAAATCCAACTATTTATCAGTGCCTGCAATGTTACTAATCTGGATTGAGTCACTGCCATATCTTCCCTATATTAAAACAATAGATTCCTATCTGATTTCCTTTCTTTCTGTTTGTCCTCTTGTAACCTGTTCTCAATGCAGTAGCTAGAACAATATTTAATAGTACTGAGATCAGACAATGCTGTGCCAAAACCTCTCTAATATTTTCCCATCAACATAAAG
This sequence comes from Marmota marmota marmota, assembly GCF_001458135.2. Taxonomy (NCBI): domain Eukaryota; kingdom Metazoa; phylum Chordata; class Mammalia; order Rodentia; family Sciuridae; genus Marmota; species Marmota marmota. The sequence continues at coordinate 6,096,621 of NW_026000272.1, forward strand.
TTCAAAATTTGACCAAGGCTATACAAGTCATTGTATAACTTTATACATGCTGTTCTGTTTCTGGAAATCTTCCTCACTCTATATGATTTCTCCTATTCCTAGTCCAAAAAACATTTGCATCTCTTAGAACTCAGATATTATCTCTTCCACAAAAATATTATCTAACTACCCTACCCATTTGTTTTAGTTCTTTTTTTTTTCTGCTGTGACTAAAAGACCTGACTAGAACAATTAGAAAAGAAAAAAATTATTTGGGGGCTCAGTGCTTCAGAGGTCTCAGTCTATAGATGGCTGACTGCATTCCCTGGGGCTCAAGGTAAGCCAAAATATCATAACAGAAGAGTGCGGTAGATGAAAGTATCCCAGGACATCACATCAGAAAGCAGAGATAGAGTTCTGCTCAACAAGAAAAAAATATATACCCGAAAGGCATCCCCCTAGGGACACATCTCCTCCAGCCACACTCTACCTGCCTACAGTTATAATCCAGTTGATCCTATAAGGGGATTAATTGATTTATTGAGTTAGGGCTCCCATAACCTAATTATTTCATCTCTATACCTTCTTGCATAGTCTTTTGTACATGAGCTTTTGGGGGATACCTAATATTTAAATCATAACATCACTGTTAGAGTTAAGTGTTTATTTCCCTTTGTACTCACAAAATTTTAATACATATGAATAGCAAAATAATATACATTATTATATTTACCTTATATGTATCTCTGTCTCTAAATAAACTGAGAAATCCTTGCAGACAATGATAGTACCAGTAGTATCTACATCACAAGCATTTAGCACAAATCCTAGCAAAAAAGCTTTGTTAAGTATTGAGCAACTGACTGAGTAAAAGCTGATAAATTCAGGACCCCAAAGGGAATTTCTAAATATGTTTATTATAGTATAAATTATCCTATTATCCTTTTAAAGGTTAAAATGATATATGAAATATTCACTGCCCAAATAATGGTGAACATATTTAAGCAGTTTAGTACACTGTGGTTTTGAAATTTTATTACTTAAAAGTAATATACAGTCAATCACTAGATTGAGTCAATGCTTCAGAGCAAGATGGAACAAATGAGTAATCTGATCAAGCTTTGTACATTGAGTGACCCTAAGAAGTGACACTTTGTTTGGTTGTTTGCTATTTCTTTAATGAACCGGAGCAGTTTTCTTAATTAGCAAGGGCCCATCTGTTTCCAGAACAAATGGCATTTAGTATAACAAGGAATGAAAACAGTAAGACAGCTTAATTTTGGAGTGCAAATGGCAATACTAAGTGATATAATTACTAGTTTGCAGTTTTAAGATATGGTTTAGTAGGTTTTTTAGAGAGAGGTCAATACGGTCGCTGTATCCTCTAATAATTCACAGTGTACTGATTGTTACCATTTCTCTAGAGAGGAAATAATACTATCTGTTAGAGGACACAATTAAAAATTTATGAAACAATAAGCTTGTTCTTTGGCTTTATAATATGACATATACAACAAGACCATTCTTTTGAGGTAAATATATTATAAGTTGAGTTTTCCATATTAGAAATTTTCATAGGTGAAAAAGCTATTTCTTATTTCTGGGAATTATTCATTAAATTTATTTTGCAATATGTATTTTTTAGCCCTTTACAAGTGTATAGCTCTTTTACACACTTAAAATATTTAGGAACAACTCCCTTCTATGGACTAGACCTAATTCTGGTCCTTTCAAAATAATGAGAGAGAAATTTTAGGACCCAAGAAATATAAAACCCTTTGCCACTTTATCTTCTAACTTGAGCAACATTAAATAGCATGCAGATATTATCCACATTAACTTTGGCCTTCTTTTCATGAAATTTTTCATTTTTCAGTTGTTTACACAGTTCTATGCTTCCTACATGGAGTGGAGGAGGGCATAGAAATGGAATGTTTTAAACATTTCAGAGCAAATGTGTCAAATAAGAGAGCAGTCTGACCCATGACATGACACCTCCTCTGGTGGAAAAGATTGGTTATGGTAACAGATAATCATAATTTTATGGTGTGTTTTGCATCTTTTCTATTGACACTATTAAAATAGCAAACAGATATTGAGCAAAAAATGTTTCTTATGGAAACTAAAAGAACATTTAATGAGAAACTAAAAGAACATTTAATGAGATATGATTCAGTTATTGGTTTAACTAAGACTTGCTCAGGATCTACAATGAGTGAGGTATTCTGCTAAACAACAGTGATATAGTAGTAAAAAAATGTTAAACGAAACCTTTCCCACAGGGAGCTTCCATTTTAATGAGGGGGATAATGAAAAATAAATAAATAAGTAATCATAGAATGAGATTTCATTTAGTAGTATTTTCTAACTATACATAAATTAAGGTAACAGAACAGAGAATGATAGCAACAGCGCTGACCTGAGGATGACACTTGGATTTGGCAACTTAACATTTTTTGGAAACCTTGATAAGCATAATTTTAACAGAGTTGTAGTGCATCAGTGCATTATTGGGGAAGGAGTATGATTATTGAATATGTGAGATATAATGAGCGGTTAAAAGTGAAAAAAGCAATTACAAACATCTTCTCAATAAATTTTGTTGTAAGGAGTAGCAACATGGTACTAATTCTGTTTTTTTTTTTTTTTTTCTAAAATGTGATGGAAATAAAATGTGATAGAAGAAAGAACTAGGCAAACACACAGGAATATAGATATATTTTAAAATTGTATGGTTGAGAGAAAGAATTAAAGAGGATAATGGAATCAATGCACATTATTCATAATACTTAAAATGCTGATTCAGCAAAGAATACTACATCTTTGACAAGAATGCATATATGCATTAAAAGACCTATAGCAAGTGTAGTATCAAGCTAACAAATGAGAGCTGATACCTTTGCTGAGGTGTTAGTGATACCTACTATAATGGTAGAAATTATAATAGTAGCAAATTTTAAAAATTAAATAAAAGATCTTCAACTTAATACAATTCTCTGAAAGAGTCAACAAAAGATTGAAGAAAACATGTTAAAAATAACCATAAATAGCAAAAAAATGTGAAAATTATAGATTATAAGTACCATTTCATCAATGGAAGAGAAAAGAGAGACAGAAATATGACATTAATAGAAAAATTTTGAAAATAAACAGGATAAAAGGAGACTAACTTTGGGTTATGTCCTAGAATGTTTATGCCCCCCCAAAATTTTTATATTGAATTCTAATTCTCAATGTGAATTTTGGAGGTGAATATGTCATGAGAGTAAGGCCCACATGAACAGCTTTGGTGTCCTTATAAAATTCAGTAGATAAATTTGAGTATCCAAAAATATTTTCCATGGATATGAATCAGTTAATTATGTATTTCTTCTGGAAAGACAATGCTAAAGTAACTTTTCTGTCCTTTTTTAAGCAAAATTTTAAAAAAGATAACTTTCTCTTAAAAAAATAAAATAAAATTCCAGAGAGCAGTGTCATCTCATCTGCCATGTGAGGACACAGGTGATAGTTGTTTATAAACCAGAAAACAGGACCTCAACATACACCAAATATGCCAGTGCCTAATCTTGTACTTTCCAACATCCAAAGCTGTGAGAAATAAAAGTTTTTGTTTATAAACCACCCAATTGATCATATTTTGTTACAGCAGCCTGAACAGATTAAGAAAAGATAGGTTTACAAAGGGTTAATGAGTAACTTCCAAAGATTTCAACTTCTGGTGCCCTAAGTCTCCACTGGACTCATTAATATATAGATATTTTTTAAATTGAAATGCTCAAAAAATTGAAATTTAAAGGCTCAGAAATTGTCAAGTTAGGCAGGCAGAATTTAATAGCAGACTAAAGAAGTATTGGTTTGAGACATTTATCCTAGTTTGGCAACTATTGGATCTAAGTGTTGGAACAAAGGTGTCTGGGTGTAATGGATTCAAAGTGGAATTTTTCTTACTTTTGAGAATGAAAAATTCCAATTTGGTCAAAATGGTCAAAAGAAAAAAACAACATTAGGTATATTAGCAAAGATATTTTACTATGAAGAAAGGGGACACTGGAGGGTAACAATATGATGAAGTGAAAATTGTAGGAATCTTAAAGCAGAAGTGCGTGAAAATAGCAGATGGGGTGATATGTGCTTTCAATTCTTAAGAGTCAGAAAAGAGCCAATTGCTAATTTTAAAAGAAATAGTTTTACAAGATAAAGAAGGGAAGTAAGAAAGCTTTTTTAAAAAATCAGTTTTGATCATATTCATTGTATCTTACCCTTGGAATTTAGATTGTAGTAAATTAGCCTCACTCTTGCTGGTTCTTTTCAACAACAAATTGTATTAAACCAGACTTCCTTTATCTTTCATCTTTCAACTATGTACAAAAGACTTTTTTAATGGAAATGTAAATTTTTATGTCAGTCCCTGTTACAATTTCTCTATTTTCTTAGGCCCAGTTATTTGGACTCTTGGAAATATTGGAAATATCTGAGTATAGCATCCTTGCCAGTTAGCCTATATAAACATTTATGTTTCCATATGCTTTGTAGGCTCTGCTTGTTCTATGTGCCCCATAAATATTAATGACCCAGGGTTCTCACTTCCAATTTTATAATTTCATACATGATTCATGGATGACCTTATTAGAATCCATGTCTAAAACCACCATGTGCTTCACAAATTGAAAATTGAACTCACATAACCTACAGAGTACAAATAGAAGCAGAGGGCAACAATGGTTTCCCAGCACAGGCTAGAGTACTTGGGGCAAGGAAGCCGCTGACAGAAGCCCTGGCATGGTAGAGAGTTGTAGAGCAGCAATAAGTGAGTGCAGTGCTTAGGCCAACTTATTTGAGATTGCCTTGCAGATTTAAGCAAACACATTCAAGTTCTGAAGACTCCAAAGGCAGGGTGACTTGATATCACGGCAGCAACACAACCCTCAGAAGTTGAGAGCAAAATGCAATGGAATTAATTAACAAAGGTACATCTCCAAGGAAGCTACTATAGACTACATATGATTGTGGATCAGGTGTCCCAAACACCTGTGATCTCCTGACAAAATAAATACTTCTATCCTCTTACAGAAAATAAAAAGAAAATACGGTGGGTAAAACTCAATTCCTAGATTCTTCTACCCCTCACCCACAACCAGAACCACGAAATTTCTATGGCTTGAATATGCCTCTTCCTCTCCATCCACACAGCTATTGCCTTACTTCAGGCTCTTGCCACTCGTGTCTTGAACAAATGCAACAGTCACATAACTACTCTCCTGAATATATTTTTATAGTCTATATTTCCTTTTGGAAGATCCAGTAGAAGACCCTTTTCTGTAAGTGTTTAAATATCCTACTTCTAATACTCAGGCTATATGTCTCACCCTTAAATATGTATCCTTATTTAAACTTTATTGATGATAAAAGAGGTTCACAAAGATTCTGATATATTGTGTTTATGTTCTCATTTGTTTCTAAGAATTTTTTAATATCCTCCTTGATGTCTTCTGCAACCCATTGTTCATTCAGTAGCATATTGTTTAGTTTCCAGGGGTTGGAGTAATTTTTATTTTGTCATTGATTTCCAATTTCATTCCATTATGATCTGATAAAATGCATGGTAGTATCTCTACTTTTTTCTATTTGCTAAGAGTTGTTTTGTGGCATAGTATATGGTCTATTTTAGAGAAGGAGCCATGTGCTTCTGAGAAAAAAGAGTATTTGCTTTCACGTTGAAGTATTCTATAAATGTCAGTTAAGTCTAAGTTATTAATTGTATTATTGAGTTTTATGTTTTCTTTATTCAACTTTTTTTGGAAGATCTATCCAGTGGTGAGAGAGGTGTGTTAAAGTCACCCAAGATTATTGTGTTGTTGTCAGTTTGACTCTTGAACTTGAAAAGAATTTGTCTGATGAACATAGCTGCACCATTGTTTGGGGGCATATATATTTATGATTGTTATGTCTTGTTGGTTTATGGTTCCCTTGAGCAGTGTGTAATGTCCATCTTTATCCTTTTGATTAACTTTGGCTTGAAGTCTACTTTGTTTGACATGAGTATGGAGACCCCTGCTTGCTTCCGCAGTCCCTGTGAGTGGTATGATTTTTCCCAACCTTTCACCTTCAGTCTGTGGATGTATTTTCCTATCAGGTGAGTGTCCTGCAGGCAGCATATTGTTGGATCTTTTTTTTTTTTTAAATCTAATCTGCTAGCCTGTGTCTTTTGATTGGTGAGTTTAAGCCATTAACCTTCAGGGTTACTACTGAGACATGGTTTGTATTACCAGCCATTTTGTTTATTTTTGTTATTTACTTTGACTTGATTTTCCTCTTTGATTAGTTTTTCCGTTAGGGTACTACCTCCCTCAGCTGATTTTCATTGTTGTTTTTCATTTCCTCTTCATGAAATATTTTTCCAAGGAGTTTTGTAGTGCCAGTTTTCTAGCTATACGTTCTTTTAACTTTTGTTTTTCATGGAAGTTTTTAATTTCACATTCAAATCTAAAGCTTAAATTCGCTGAATACAATATTCTTGGTTGGCACCCATTTTCTTTCAGAGCTTGACATTTGTTGTTCTATGATCTTCTAACTTTCAGGGTCTGTGTTGAAAAATCTGGCATTATTCTAATCGGTTTTCCGCTATATGTAATCTGATTCCTTTCTCTCGTGGCTTTTAAAATTCTCTCCTTATTCTGTATGTTGGGCATTTTTATTATAATGTGACTTGCTGTGGATCTGTTGTGATTTTGTACATCCAGCATCCTATAGCATCCTATAGGCTTTTTGAATTTGGATCTCCAATTCATTCTTCATGTTTGGAAAGTTTTCTGATATTATTTCATTGAACAGTTGCTCATTCCTTTGCTTTGGACCTCTGTGCTTTCCTCTATCCCAATAACTCTTAAATTTGGTCTTTTTATGCTATCCCATATTTCTTTAATGTTCTGCTCATGGTTTCTTACCATTATCACTGTGTGGTCTATGTTCTTTTCAAGATTATATCTTTTATCATCATTGTCTGTCTTCTATGGGGTCTATGCTGTTGGTGATGCTTTCATTTGAGCTTTTAATTTGGTTTATTCTTTCTTTCATTTCAAGGATTGCTGTTTATTTGTTTGTTTTTAGAATCTCTATCTCCCTGTTGAGGTGATCTTTTGATTCTTATGTTTATTTATGTAGTTCCTTGTCGAAGTGATCTTTCACTGCCTGTATTTGCTCTCTTGTATATTCCTTGAGTTCACAGAACATTTTAATCATGTACATACTGAACTACATCTCTGTCGTTTCTTCTACTGTGGATGCTAATGATAAAAAGCAATCATGAAATTCATCTGGAAAAATAAGTGATCCAGAATAGCTAAAGCAATCCTTATCAGAAAGAGTGAATCAGGTGGCATCACTATACCAAACCTTAAACTATACTACAGAGCGATAGTAACAAAAACATCATGATATTGCACCAAAACAGACTGGTAGACCAATGGTACATAATAGAGGACACAGAGACTAACCTACAAAATTACAGTTACCACTGTATTAGACAAAGGTGCCAAAAACATGCATTGTGGAAAAGATAGCCTCTTCAACAAATGGTGATGGGAAAACTGGAAATCCATATGCAACAAATTGAAATTAAACCCCTATCTCTCACCATACACAAAACTCAACTCAAAGTTGATCAAGAACCTAGAAATTAAACCAGAGACTCTGCATCTAATAGCAGAAAAAGTAGGACCTAAACTTCATCATGTGGGATTAGGCCCCAATTTCCTAGTAAGACTCCTATAGCACAAGAATTAAAATCAAGAATCAATAAATGGGATGGATTCAAACTAAGAAGTTTATTATCAGCAAAAGATACAATCTGTGAGGTGAATAGAGTCTACATGTTGGGAACAAAATTTTACCCCTCACACATCAGATATAGCCCTAATCTCTAGGGTATATAAAGAACTCAAAAATCTAAGCACCAAAAAAACCCAAATAACCCACTCAATAAATGGGCCAAGGATCTGAATGGACCTTTCTCAGAAGAGGATATAGAATCAATCAACAAATATATGAAAAATTGTTCATCATCTCTAGCAATTAGAGAAATGCAAATCAAAACTACTCTAAGATTTCATCTCACTCCAGTCAGAATGGCAGCTATTATGAAGACAAACAACATTGAGTGTTAGCGAGGATGTGGGGGAAAAGGTACACTAATACATTGCTGGTGGAACTGCAAATTGGTGCAGCCAATATGGAAAGCAGTATGGAGATTCCTTGGAAATTTGAGAATGGAACCAACATTTTACTCAGCTATCCATCTCCTAGGACTGTGCCCAAAGGACCTAAAAACAGCATACTACAGGGACACAGCCACATCAATGTTTATAGCAGTACAATTCACAATAGCTAAATTGTGGAGCCAACCGAGATGTCCTTTAGTGAATGAATGGATAAAAAAAAATGTGTCATATATACACAATGGAATATTACTCAGCAATAAAAGAGAATAAAATCATGGCATTTTCAGGTAAATGGATGACATTGGGGAAGATAATGCTAAGGAAGTTAACCAATCCCCAAAATAACAAATGCTGAATGTTTTCTCTGATATAAGGAGGCTGATTCATAGTGGGGTAGGAAGGGGGAGCATGGGAGGATTAGATGAATTCTAGATAGGGAAGAAGGGTGGGAGGGAAAGGGAGGGGGCAGCGGATTAGCAAGGATGGTGGAATGTGATGGACATCATTATCCAAATTACATGTATGAAGACATGAATTGGTGTGAACATAATTTATACACAACCAGAGATACGAAAAATTTTGCTGTATATGTGTAAAAAGGATTGTAATGCATTCTACTGTCATTTATTTTTTAAAAATCAATTAAAGAAAAGAGGTTCACAAGTGATTAAGTAACTTATTCATGGTCATTCAATTATTATGTGGCAGTAGAATTATAAATTAGGACAGTGTACAAAATAAGAAAATTAAAGCAAATTAGAGGTATTATTTAGGGTAAATGTGTTAGAAATATTAATAAAGAGAAGTTTAAAATGGCAGCATCCACTTGTTTTAATAAGTTATAGGGCTTCTAAATGAAATATCAGTCATATTCCAATAATCATACTCTATATTATATAGAAAAACTAACAGACAGAAATGAATTCACAGAAATATAAAAAACGAGTTCCTTAGTCAAAGTCAGAAAATACTAAATGATGTGAGATTGCTTCAAAGAGAGAGATACACAGTTGTATTTTCACAATTGGAAGTGCAGCTTTTCTGGCTCCATACGGGGTGCACAATTGTCAATGATTTTGCATTATAAGGATTAGGATTACATAAATGTTTCAAAAAGATAAATTTGACTTCTCCTTTCTTTGTTTTCTAGTAGGGGAGAGGGCTCATTTTTATGCAGCAATATCTAACTGTTTTGAGAAGCATGAAGAAATTCTGACTCCCTGCCAGCCTGCTAGCTTAATGCAGTCATGTATAAATCAATTGCATTAGGGAATTAATGCATCTTGCCCTTGAACATTCATATCCATTCACTCACTTTATAAGTAAGAGGGTGGTACAAGATACTGCTGCCTACATTAAATCAGAGGCCAGTTCCAGGTATCCAACCCATGAGGACTAAGCTCCAAGTCTGACCAATTTTCAGCCACATATTGGTAAAGTAAAAAAAAAGAAGAATAGGAAGGATAAGAATATAAAATATAAAACTTGAGTCAATTGGATTTCTGTAGAAAAAATGGGCAGAAATTTTATTCCTTCTGAGACAAAAATAAGTGATGTTTACAACAGAATTTTAAGTACTTTTAATTCAGTTCAACATTTATTGAACATTCACTATTTTCAAGAAACTTTAGATACTATGGAAGATTTAAAATGAGAAGGACAGATTCCCTGCATCAAAATCTGTAAGGCTTATGTAGGGATAATGGATAAAGTGAGTATTTTGAAAATGTTGATAGAAATCATAGGACTATATAATGAGCAATGAATTGGTAAAAATTCAGCAAAGAATGCTTTTCAAGAAAGAATGCTTTTAAGGAAAACTTCACTAAATTAAATTGAGTTTTTGCACTGCCTATAAATATAAAGACTAAATGAGATATGCAAGAATTACATTATTATAAAGTTCAATAAATTGTAAATAATGAATACTTCTATGATGACTTATTATAAGCCAGCATTGTAAAGAGCATATTTTATAAACAAAAACTTAGAATACACATATGAGGTCTCTAAATCAAACATTACATATGAATGCATAAAAGCTATAGAATTGTTCTATTTTTCTCTAGTTTAAAAATCACTCTTAGTTTTCTTAATATCAATCTATACAAGATTCTGTCAGGTCAAAAAGGAGATGCAATTTCTTGTTTTGTACTTATAAACAACAGCTCAGCCAGCTGTCATTCTATCAACATGCTGTTGTAAGAAGAGACATTGGGAAGACAGCTGCAAAGATACAGAACCCAAACAAGACACCATAGCCTACCAGGATTAGACAAGAAAATATGGAAGTAAATGACCAAATTTCATTGGTTTCAGGGATGGTTCATTTATCTGAACAATATTCAAATAATGAAAGAAAAAAAAGAATCAGTAAAACATTAGTTTCAGATCATATTGGATTGTTATGAGTACTGGTGAATTCTCTGTGTTTTAGGAACTCTGAGAAGTGCTTCTTGAAAAAAAAAAAAGATAATGTCACATAAAAAACATCAGAAAACTGTCCTTAACAGCTGTTCTATTGTTAGATTCAAGGTCAAGCATGTGTTTACCTTCCACATCCTTGGCAGTAAGTTTTGACATTTAAGACCTCTGACATACACTGCTGCAATCTCCATGTGCTGAGGGGAAGGGCTGGTTGTGGTTATCTGTCAAGTCCTTGGTTTTCTTAACTGTCACAGAGTTTATTGTTCACTTTCTGGTCCAGATGACAAAGTAATTTGATTCACAGTCATAGCACTGAAAGTCCCAATTGGCTTACGTTTCTAGCTGTGCCACAGGCAGGAGAAGGAATAATATATGACAGAATATAGAAGGTATCAAGAAGGCAAAAAGTAGATCAGACATGAATTATAATGCATCATATGGTTATGGATAAAGATTCTGGTATTTTAAATTGGTTTTAACATCTATTTTTAAATTTCATTTTTAGAATATTTATGATTCATATTTTGGAGTGTTAGATGATTTTATAATTATATAAATTGTATCTGTTAAATGATCTTTAGCAGAAGAATTGTATCTTCCAATTTATGTTCAGAGATAATAAAGTAGACAGATTTATGTGAATGAATAAAAAGAGTGCAGTTTTCTATTTCTAGCAATATGGCAGACAGGATAGCTTGGAATTCCTCCAGCTAAACAGAAATCCCAAACCAAAGTCAACAAGAGTTCCTGAATAAAATACAACATCATCTCAATGAATAAGTGTAAACATAAAATTAGGGAAATCCCTAGGGAACAAAATGAAGAGAGGGAACAAAAATGATCAGCAATAAATTGTTTGGGAATTGTCTTGTCGTAATAAGAAAGAGGTTTATATTTGAAAGGTCATTATTGCAAGAGACATTATGCTCACAAAAACTGGGGATTTAGAAACAAAGCACATGAATAAGGCTGAGTTCCTAAAATATTTATGCCCTTAGTAAATGGTAGAAAAATTACGTCCATCTACAAAGTAAATGAAGTCTGATTAAGTCAGTTTGCTGATAATTGAAAAATTAGTAAATATGGGCCTACTTGCTAATTGATTTGATGTTCAAATGTGTCCCACTTGCATATTCCAAGAATTCTTACACTGACCAATTAAAATGAAATGTATTTATGACCTGGCAATGTTACTGGGAAGCTGGCAGAAGAAAAATAAAGATACAAGTTCTCAATGAACTCCATTAATGACATCCACAGAAAAACCCTGCTCAAACTATATTTTTATATATGGAGATATACGCCATCATGAAGCCCACTATTCTGTATAACTAAGATGCACCAATAAAAATAAATAAAAAATAAACATCTAAAATTAAAAAGGAGATATTGTAAATAACTGAAATTCACATCTAATCAAAGGACAAAATGAATAATAAGAATAAATTATGTCCAAAGTTAGCACATTGAAATAAATAATAGATTAGATCAGAAATAAACAATATACATACTAGGAAAACAATAGAAATACTGATGAAATAAAGATTTGTGTTTTTTTGAAATTATAAAAAACTTGTTAAAACTTTAGCTAGACTAAAAGAGGCAAGATTCAAGTAAACAAAATCTGAAATGAAATAGAAGACATTACAATTGATTCCACAGTAATTTTTAACATGAAAATTATGTCCAAAATTTGTACAAACAAAAATAAAAAGTCCAATGTATATAACTATCAAAACTGAATCATGAAAAAAATAGAAAATATGATCAGGTCACAAATGAGTAATGCTATTGAATGTTTAATCAAAAATCTCTCAAGCAAGAAAATCCCAGGATCTAAGGCCATTACTAGTGAATTCTAACAAACATTTTAGGAAGTATTAAAGTCAATCCTCCAAGCTATTCCAAAAAGAGAAGGGAACACTTTCACTATCATTTTATGAGGCCAAGCATTAACCTGATATCTGATACCAAAGCCTGATGAAGACACTACAAGAAAAGAAAATTTCATGCCAATATCGTTGTTGAACATACGTGCAATAACACACAACAAAATACTATCCATTTGAATTCAATGACACATTAAAAGGGTCTTAAGATGTCATCAGTTGGCATTTATTCTTGGGATGCAAGAGTGGTTCAGCATATGCAAATCAACACAAGTTATATAGTAATATGATGCATCATATAAACAGAATAAAGGGTTAAAAATTACTCAATCATCTCAACTGATACAGAAAAAGCAATTGAAAAATTCAATAACCTTTTATGATGAAAATGCTTAATAAACTAAGTATAGATGGAAATGAGCTCAGCATAACAAAGACCATATGTGAGAAGCCCATAGATATAACTCAACATGGAAAAATTGAAACATTTTCATCTAAGATCAGGAATAAGAAAAGACATCCACATTTATCGTTTCTAGTCAATGTAATAATACAAATCTTAAAGCAATTAGGCATGAAAAAGAATGTTATCCAAAGAAGAAAGAAAGAAATTAGATTATCTCTATGTGCAGAGGACATAATCCTATATGTAGAATATCCTAAAGATTCCACAAAAATCCCACTAGAAATAATTTTAAAAATTCATTAAGTTGACAGGATACAAAATCAAAATACAAAAATCAGTTCTGCTCTTATACACTAACAATGAACTAATGAATAAGAAAACAGTCCCATTTACAGTAATATTAAAAAGAGTAAACTACTTAGCAATAAACTTAACCAAAGTGGCAAAAATCTTGTACACAGAAAAATATGAAAATGATAAAATAGATTAAAGCAGACACACATAAATGGAAAAATATATCATGGCAATGGATTGGAAGACCTACTATTGTTAAAATTCCCATAGTAGCCATAGATTTCTTTGGGTACAATGGGCATTTTAACAATAGTGTTTCTTTGAATCTTCATTGAATCTTCAATGAATTCTTCATTGAATATTTTTTTCAGATTCAATGCTATCCCATCAAAATTCAAATGACATTCTTTTATAGAAAGAAGAAACAAGATACATAGATTCTCAGGGAACCACAACCAAAGAAAAGCTGAGAAAGAACAAAGATAGAGACATTTGTCTTCCTTAATTCAAAATATATTACAAGGATACAGCAATTAAAACAGGATACTGGCATAAAAGCTTTTGAAAAGATGCTCAACAAAATTAGCTATCATAAAATTAAAATTAAAACTATGATGAGATAAAAACCTCACACTTTTTAGAATGTCTATTATAAAAATGATAACAAGTGTTGGTGAGGATAAGGAGTAATTGGAAACCTTGTATATTTTTATAAATATAATATGGTATAGCTGCTATGAAAAACAGTACAGTTTCTTCCAAAAATTAATAATGGAACTACATATGATCCACCTTTCTCACTTCTTTGTATAGAAACAAAAAAATTGAAATCAGTATGTCAATGAGGTATCTCCAATCCCATGTTTATTGAAACACTATTAAGAATAGCCAAGATAAGAAACAATCCAAGTGTCCACTAAAGGATTGATGGATCAAGAAATATGGCATCTATACAGAAGGGGCCACCCTATCACTTTCAATAACATGGATGAACCTGGAGGATATTATGGTAAGTAGAAAAAACCTACCAAAAAAGGAAAATTACTACATGATTCCACTTACATGAGATATGTGTAATAGTCAAATTCATACAAGCAGAAAATACATTTGTGGTTACCAAGTGCTAGGGAGTGGAAAATTTGAGAAGTTATTAAATGGGTATAGAGTTTGAATTATTTAAGATGAATTGATTTTAGAGATCTACTGTACTACTACATGTCTACAATTAAAAATGTGGCATTGCACACTTCAAAAATGTTAAAGAGAATAAATTCCATGTTGTATGTTATTTCTACAATACACATTTAAAAATTTAAAAGAAAAGCAAGGGAACAAATAGAAACTTAGTGACTTTGTGAAGTGTTGAATATGCCCATTAATGTAATTGTGATGATGGTATCATGAGTGTTTGTTGAAACTCATGAAATTGTACATAGTAAATATAAGCAGTTCATTGTATATAAGTTATATCTCATAAAATCTGTGAAAAAAAATCAAATCATAAAACACATAAGGGATGCATACACCATAAGTTACAGCAAGCAAAACATAGCAAATAGCATGATTAGAACCCCAAGAGCATCAGATAATAGGCACTAGAGAGAAATACAAACTAGCTATGACTGTATCACAGTGAAACTCACCATCATATACATCCACATTTTAATTATTTTTAATTAATTAAAAATAATTACAAATAAACAGATCAATAGAGTAGAGTGAAGGGAAAAGGAGGAGGGAGGAGGGGAGGGAAAAGGGAAGAAGTCCCAGGGACTGAATGAGAACAAATTATATTCAATTCCATGCTTTTATAATTTTGTCAAAGAAAAACATTAAAAAAATTAAGCTGGGGTTGTAGCTTAGTGGTTACACATCTGGGTTCATTCCCTGGTACAAAATGCATACATACATACATAACATCTACATACAAAAATCAGTTCTGTTGCTATATGCTAATACAGAATTATCTGAAATAGAAATCACTAAAGCAATACCATATACAATGGATACAAAAGTAGAAAATACTTAATAATAGATTTAACCAAAGATGTGAAAGGTCTCTATAATAAAACTTATAAAATACCAAGGAAAGAAATTTAAGAGAACATAAAAAGTGGAAAGACATCTTGTTTTTATAAATTGGATGACTCAGTATTATTAAAATGTCCAGACTACCCAAGCATTAACAGTGTCAACACAATACTTGTCAAAATACCAATGACATTTTCCTCAGAACTAGAAAAAAACAATTATAAAATTCACATGGAACCACAAAAAACCCAGAGTAGACAAAGTCTTTTAGAGCCAACAGAAAAAAAGCAGGACACATTACCCTACCTGACTTCAATGTGAACTACAATGCAGAACTAATCAATACAGCATGGTATTGTCCTCAAAACAGACATATAGACCAATGGAACACAATAAGGTGCTTAGAAGTAAACTCACAAGTTTACATCCCACTGAATTTGACAAAGGTCCTATGAACTTACATGTGAAAAAGGGAAGGCTTTTCAATAAATGTAGCTCAGAAAGTTGTTGTTCACATGCAGAAGAATGAAACAAGACCCCTAGCTCTCTCCAGTTATAAAACCTCAGCTCAAAATGGAACACATGTGTGCAACGAATTCTACTATAAGGTATAATTATAATGCATTATTAAAATTAATTTAAAAAGACAAATTTAATACCTGAAACTATGAAATACTAGAAGAAATCAGGATAAATATTTTAGGGCATTTGGATAGGCTTTGTTTTGGGCAAGACCCCAAAAGCACAGGAAATAAAAATAAACAAATACAATTACATCAAACTAACAAGGTTTTGCACAGCAGAAGAAACAACAGTGTACAGGGAGAACATATAGAATAGGAGAAAATATTTTCAGTGTGTATATCTGACAACATATTGATATTCAGAACATATAAGGAACTCCAAAATCTCAATAGCCAAATAGCAAATAATCAGATTTAAAAATGGGTACAATTCTAAATAGATGTCTCTCCAAAAAAGAAACACAAATGGCCAACATGTATATGAAAAATGCTCAATATTACTAATCATGTTAGATATGAGAATCAAAACCACAATGAAGTATCACTCCACTCCAGTTAGGACAGCTATTTTCAAAAGACAAAAGATACCAAGTGCAAGTGAGGATGTGGAAAAAAGAGAACCCATGCTCACTGATCATGGGAATGTGAATGAGAACACTCATTATGGAAAACAGTGTGGAAGTCCCTCAAAAAATTAACAGCAAAACTACCATGTGATCCAGCAATCCCACTACTGGGTATATAATCAAAGAAAATGAAATCAGGATGTCAGACACATCTGCACTCCATGCTCAGTGCAGCACTATTCATAACAGCTAATAAAGGGAAACAACCTTAGTGCCCATCAGCTGAAGAATGGATAAAGCAAATGTTGTACATACACACAGCAAAATACTATGCAGCCCTAAACAAGAATGAAATCCTGTCATGTGCAATAGCATGAATGGAACTAGAGGTCTTTTAGTTAAGTGAAACAACCTTGGTATAGAAATATGAGTACTGGAAGATTTCAGTCATATGTGGAATATAAAAAATTTATCTCGAACAGCCAACAATAAAAAATTTAAAAAAAAATTATCTCACAGAAGTTGATATTACAGCAGTGGTTATCAGGTACTGGGGAGGCCAAGGGTGAGGAATGTTGTATCATTAATTAATGGATATTAATTTTCTGTTAGGAGCAAAACAATCTGGTGTGCTATTTAACTTGGATAAAAATATAAAATGTTTTCACCATAAAGAAATGAAAAATGAGAACATAATGTTTTTAACCTTGTCTGGACCTTACACAATGTATACATGCATTCAAACATCAAACAGTATCCCTTAATATGTACATGATTTTTTATGCATCAGTCAAAGATAAATTCAAAAGATAGTTATAAAGTTATTCAAACATTGTAAAATATCATTGATTCAGTTCCAGTAAGCAGTAAATCTCTGAAAACTTGCCCATTTGTTAAAGCTTTCAAAAATTTTTGTGTATAGTTATGAGTATCCACCTTTCCTATAAAACCTCTGTATCTGTAATTACATTCCCTTTTCATTTGTAATATGCTTCAGTCTTGTATTGTCTCTTAGATAACTTTGCCAGAGGTTTGTTTGTTATTTTTTAATCATTTATTTTATTTCATGAATTTTTTCTTTAATTTTTATCATATTTCCTTACATTATCTTTTGGTTTATATTGGTTCTCTTTTGATAAAATAATCACCTAAAACTAAATAAAAATTTAAATGAAAACGTAGACACCCAATGCATTTAATGTTAGAGTATTTTTCAGTTATGAATATATTTTAAATTTCCATTTTACAATTTTGTTAACTCATGAGTTTGATGGTATGTTTTTAA
Organism: Marmota marmota marmota; assembly: GCF_001458135.2. Classification (NCBI taxonomy): domain Eukaryota; kingdom Metazoa; phylum Chordata; class Mammalia; order Rodentia; family Sciuridae; genus Marmota; species Marmota marmota. Next base: position 6,114,241 of record NW_026000272.1, read on the forward strand.
TGTATGAGTATGGATGGGCACATTTTATTATTAATTTTGAATATAATTGAAATGAGATTTGAAATGTGGTTTGTATGATATAGTGACTTTTTGAAATTTGTTGAGGGTTTCTTTATGATATAGCCTAATATATAGTCAACATTTTATATTCCATGTGATCTTAAGAAAAATTTCAATTTTGTTATTGGTGGAAGAGTACCATCTATCTATTTTCACATATACATTGATATAACCTAATATCAATTACACAATATTTTAATAAATTGATTGCATCATTTATATCTTTATATCATCATATATTTTCTGATCACATCTCATTTGAGAGTGCTGACATATTCAAAATGAAGATAGTTTCACCATTTTTTTTTGTTGTTGTTATTTTCAGAATGGAACCTAAGGGTGTTTACACACTAGGCACAGTCCTCAGCCCCAGTTTCATCAGTTCACCTTTTTGTGTCAAGCAAACTCTTCTTCATGAATTTGCAGGTGATTTTAATAGGTTAATATATATTTAACATTGATAGAGGTTATTCTTGAATGATCTATTATAATTTATCTCTATATATGGTGAACTTTACCATCCCTAATAATGATTTGATGAGTATTTGTATATGTGTATTAATGTCTATTATATGTGATGTTAATATGCCTACAATAGCATAGTTGCTTGCATGTCTTTTTTACTTTATTTTCTTTTCAACATTTGCTTGGTAAACTACATATGTTTGCATTTTCCCCAATTAGTCATTTTGTTTGTTTGTTTGCATTTATTATAATTATTGACATATATATAGAGAGAGATTGATTTCTATTGTACTTATCATTTTCAACTGTTTCATAATATTACTATGACTTCTTTATCCTTTTTTTGTTTTAGTGCTATCTTGTCACTTCAATAAGACATGTTTTACCTTATTCCCAAAATCATCATGCAAATATTAATTAAAATTTTAATTCTGAGTTACTATGAATGCATTTACTCTCCTGTTGCCTTGCTCTTAGAATTTTAAATGATAGCAATGATTTCACCAAAATATATGAAACCTTAATTTCGTTTATATTTTGTAATGTTTCCTATATGATCAATTAAGAATGTCACAGAAAGCCAGGCACAGGGGCACACACCTGTAATCCCAGCACCTGGGGAAGCTAAGGCTGGAGGATTGTGAGTTCAAAGCAAGCCTCAGCAATCTAGTAAAGCTGTAAGCAACTTACTAAGACTCTTTCTCTAAATAAAATATTTAAAAAGGGCTGGAGATGTGGCTCAGTGGTTAAGATCCCCTGGGTTCAATCCCCATAACAAAAAAAAAAAACAAACAACAACAACAAAAAAAACAATGTCACACAAAACTATTTGCAGTGTGATACTTTGGCAAAATTCTGTTGTCCTTGTAAACATAAGGATATTTGAGCCAGGAGCACTTTACCAGCCCTTTCATTTTTATTTTGAGACAGTGTCTCACTAGGTTGCTTATAGCCTTGCTAAATTACTGAGGCTGGCCTTGAACTTGTGATCCTCCTGCCTCAGCCTCTAAAGTCTCTGGGATTACAGGAATGTTGCACTGTAATAGGCAAGGATATTTGTATAATGACTTTATATTTAATAGACAATTTGGCTGCATAAAACTTGCACATTCTAAAATTATTTTTCTTCTATACTTAGAAAAATTGGCTCCACTGTTCATGTCATTCCAGGTTTACTGTTGAAAAATCTAATGTCAACTTGAATTTTATTCCTGTAAATATGATTTTCTTTTTCTTAAAGATTTTTTTTTTATTTTGTATTAATGTAATGACCTCTAATTGTATATAAATTTGACTTTTTCTTATCTTTCTGCTTTGGCTCCCTATAAGGTCTTTGACTCCTTAGGCCTTTCATTTCTTCTAATATAGGGGAATTTATCTTTGTTATTTTATTCATATCTTTGTACTTTTTTTCTTTCTGATACTGTGCCATTTTCTATGCAATGTATTTTATAGCTTTTCTTTTATACTTTCTATTTGTTTTTATTTCTGTAATATTTTGATATTGACTAAAAATTGGACAATTCCTCTGGTCTATATCCATTCTCTTCTCTTTCTTCTATTGCATAGTTTATTTCAATTGTTATGTATTTTTTGCTACCTAAAGTGATTTCCTCCTTTATCTTCTTTGGTATTTCTTATCATTGTTTATATATTTATCTTTTTTATTGTGTTTATTAGACTAGTTAGATATTATCAGTCTCCCTGCTCTAATACTTTTGCTTTTGTGGATTCTAAAATATCCAGAATGTTAGAATTTCAAAAATGTTTTTGTTTCTCAAATGCATAATTATCTTTGCCTCTGACCAACTTTTCCCCTGGGAGTATTTGGCTCTGGAGTTAAGTAACGTTATGTTTTTGAAACACTCCTTCTTGGAGAGTCTCAAGCCACCCTTTGGGAATGCACCCATGGAAAAGATGAAAGTCTCTGGAACAGCCTTGTTCCTAGACATCTGCCAGCATCTACTGAAGCCTTATGAATTAACACACTTGTACTTTGTACTTTCTTGCTGCCCCAGTACTCCAGCTGCTATCACCACATTAAGCAGAAGAAATATCTAGTCAACCCATAACATATTGAAAATAACACATTATTGTTCTAAGCTACTAAATTCCATGGTGCTTTGTTACACAATAGATAATGAAAACCTGTTGCTTCTCTTGCTTTTTGAAGAATGGTGGCTGAGTACCCAGAGGGAATATTTGAAGAGGACAAGTCCCAATTGCTAACTGCTTACCAAGTGTTATCTTATTTCATCATTACTACTGTACTTTTTCCATAGCTTATTACATGGTGAAGTCCAGAGCTGACATGGTACAGATGTTATAGAAAAGGATGTATAAATGGAAGTATGGTTCATTGAAGGTCACAAACCCAACCATGTGCCATGATACATTTAAACAAATATGGATCTTTTTCTGTAGCAACAATGGAATTGAGTTAGAGAAAAATAATAAAAATATAATTTAAAAAATCCATATATTTGTATTTTCTAGAGCACATCTAAAAAACTCATGGAACAAAGAATATATAATAAAGGAAATTAGGAAATATAGAAAAGAATGATATTGAAAATAACATATCAAAACTCATTGCGGGGCTGGGGCTGTAGCTTAGTGGCAGAACACTTGCCTTGCATATGTGAGGCACTGGCTTTGATCCTTAGCACCACATAAAAATGAAACAAATAAAATAAAGGCATGCTGTCCATCTATAACTAAAAAAAAATTTAAAAACGCGTTGGGTTCAGTAGTTATATTTAAAGTGAAGTGAATAACATTTCATTATTTATTCAAAAGTAGGAAAGACTGAAAATGAATAATCTATTCATTGAACTTGGAAAGTTGGAAGAATAACAGAATGAATTGCTGTGAGATTAAGTAATGCAAACAACTTAAAATTTCTGAAAAAACTTTCACATATATTATCTCATGTATTCATTTATTGTAATAAATATAAATGGCATTTATGATAATTTGGTTATAAAAACCCAATGAATAGATGAAACAGGTATTATTAAGACCAATTTTAAAGATAACAGTGTTGAAGTTCAAAGAGACTTGCGAATTACTGAAGAACACATGGCTTGTAAATCACAGAGTAGTAATTCAAAGCAAACTTTATGAATCCGAGTTTAGAGATATATTAGGAAGGCCAACATCAGATGTGGCCCTTGACTATGAACCAAAATGATGATCCAAAATAAGCTCATTATCTTTATGAAGTTATCCAGCCTCAAGTATGTTATCATAGTAATGAAAAATAGACTAATACATATTGTGACATTACATTCACCCTAGCCTGCTTTTTGTTTGTTTGTTTGTTTTTTAAATCCAAATGGTGAGGCCAACCATTGAACAGGGAACAAGAAGAAAATGCATTGCATCCAGGAGACATTTATTCACTCAGGAATTCAAAATCATAAAAGTATAGTCTCACAGCCTAATTAAATAAAAAAATACAAATTGATTTAAAACTACCTAAAATTTCATTAAATGAAATTTTTCAACCTTCCGCCTTTCTAGTGCTAACAATTATCCTGAATTTGGTTTTCATCATTCACATATATTTCTTAATTTACCAATATTTAAAGTTTTAATATGTATATTTATATTTATTGTGCAAAATATAATCTAATACAACGTGTTTGTCATTATGGAATATGCTTTTTAATATATATATATATATATATATATATATATATATATATATATGATGAATACTGCTATAATTCATTTATTTTCACTGATGAAAGCATTTTATGGCTGTATCACAATTCACATAGTAACATAATTATTTGCTTTCTCTTAAGACTCTAAAAGATTCATGAGAGTATGCTGTGTCTCATCCATATGTATCACTGTATTCCAAGTTCCTAGCACAGAGCCCAGGTAGTACTAGGATCTCAATAAATACTTATTAACTGAATGACTGCTTTCATAAAAGTTGACTCTGCTCTTTTAGCTCATTTTCACTAGATATGCAGATATATGTAGCTTGACTGAATTCCAACCAGTAGAATGTAAGCTCAAATGATTTATACCACTTTCAAGTTTGAACCATAATATCCAGCCTCTTACCCCCAGAAAACTTTACACTCTGCTCTTTTCCCCTACTATGTAGATAGACTGGAGGTGACACACAGGGAAATATGAAAGTCAGAAATTAAATCTGGCACGGTCTCTATTAGTAAGATATTCCAAATGAATATGTGAACGAGGTCAGCTCTACTAACTCTACATCCATTATGTACTTGAGTGAAAGAAGTACTTCTTTTGTATTTGAATCTTTATAGACATGGATCATTTTTATAGTTATTAGTCTCTTGTGACTAATAAATGTGCACACATGACTTTCCTTCTGATTTCTGAGATGTATCTTAAAATTTCTTATATATAAAACATTTTCATTGGTGTTATTTTCCACGATTTCAACATTTTACTTTTGATTTTCTCTGTGAATCAAGTTGTTTAGTAGACAATTACAAATTTTGTTGTTCAAAATTTTGCAGTGGGAATAAATATTCCCTTTATATTTTGTAATCAATGTGTATTATTGTTCAGGTAAGAAAATGTTACCTATTCTCCTTTTAACCATTTGAAATGTATTAATTTATATTTGTTGTCAGTTTTATGAATTATTTTGTGTGCATATTTCATTAGAATATAAGGTTCTGGTTTTTAGGTTATGGTTTGCAATATGTATCAGTTGGCTGTATTTTACATTATGTCATTCAGTCCTTTAACTTTATTGTGGCAGATAGTACAATATTTTACAGAAATGGTTGCAACAATAATCCCCATCCCTAGTGCTGTTGTGGAATGATACATACTCTCTTCTATCAAAAAGAGGAGCCTGTTTCTTCATCCCCTTGAACTTGGGCAAGGTCTGTGATTGCTCTGCCTAATAAAATAAGGCAGAAATGGCATTGTGCCAGTTCTAGGCATAGTATTTAATGAACCTGACAGCTTCCACCTTCTGCCTCTTGGACATTAGATGCCAGTAAGAAGTGTGACTGCTCTGAAAATGACATGCTGTGAGGAAGCCCTAAACCATGTGGAGAGGCTGACAGCTCCCACTTTTCCAGTCACTCCAGTTCCTCAACCAGACATGTGAATGAAGAAGCCTTCATTTGACTCCATCCATGGCATCTCACACAATGTAGTGAGAATCAGCCAAATGAGTTTACTTAATGTTAGGAGTTGTGAAAAATAATACTATTTTTATACCTTAAGTAATAGGGTTTTTCTTATGCAGAAATAGATAAAATAAATACATTTTATGTTGTTTATATAGCATTTCAAAAGCTAAAGAGCTCAATTAAATTATATCCCTATGATCTATTGTACTTACTGCATTCCCTAGTATAAGTGGTTATTCCATGGAGGTAGGATGTAGCCCTCATCCAATATTAAGTTCAAATTTTAACACATAAGACAAGATGTTTTGGAATGCTTTATCACTCATACAATGAGGTTTCCAGAGTGAGAGATGGACAGTTTCTGAGCAGGGACAAAAATGAATTAACAGGGTAGGAAAAGAAAACTAGTTTAAGGTTTTCCTTATGCTTCAGATTGAGGTTATAGTGGGCCAGGGACTTATGTGGTTTGATATAAGTTCTTCCTATCATAACCAAAGGAGACAGAACCGAGACTTTGTAATGATCTTGTCCAGATGTCTGGCAGAAGGGGAAAAGGCATAGTGAGACAAGAAAATGGTCAGCAGTTAAACACAACTCAGACTTTATAACACATGAGGTGCAGTAAAATTCTTGATGCTATTTTATTGGGTGCATTAGTGTAATAACTTATGATACAAATTGTGACTTTTTCACTTTCTCATTATGAGGTACCCTTTATTGTGTGCTTTAATTTTTTGTTTTTGAATTCAACATGGCTGATATTAAGATTATGCCCTATATTTTTAAATTTGTTTTTATTCAGATAAGATTTATGTAAAGACAAATGCTCAGGTCTTAAATGTAAATTAATGAAATTTTATAAATGTACTCACCCATGTAAGCACCCCCACATGGAGCAAAATTTCTTCTTTTATCATTTCCAGTCAATTCCTGTTCCTACTGTCAATCATCATTCTAATTTTCCTCCCCATATATTATTTTTAACTGGTCTTGAAATTATATAAAGGGAATCATACAATATATACTTATTTATGTCTGTCTTCTATTACACAGATTGACTTTTAAAACATTTTATTAAGAAGCACTTCCAATATTAAAAACTGTAAGTTTTATCTTAGTTGGTTTGGATTGCTGTAAAAATTAACATAACTGGTGGCTAAAACAATGGAAATTTACTTGTCAGGGTGCTTGCCAGCATGGTCAGGTTTAGATGAGGTTTATCTTTTTACTGTTTTCTTACCTGGGAGAGAGAGAGAAGTGAGGGAAGGGAAAGGAAGGGAAGGGAAGAGAAGGAGGGAGAGGGGAGAGAGAAGAGGGGAGAAGAAAGAGGTGGTATCATTTCTTGTAAAGGTACAAATAATCCTTTTCTTGAGGGTTCTACCATCATGACCTAATTACCTTTCAAAGTTCTCACCTGCTAATATTATCATATTAGTGGTTAGGATTTCAATGTTTGTATTTTGGAGGGACATATTCAGCCTAAACATAATATAAACCTTGGGCTGGGGTTGTACCACTGAGCTACAACCCCAGCCCAAGGTTTATATTATTTATATTATTTTTTGAATGTGAAAACCCATATACCCTTCAACCACAGTCTACCATTAACCTTTGGCTATACATTCTTTCTTACATATCCTATCATCAATACATCTTATATTCAGATGCATATAAAAATAATTTGCATATATCCACATACTATTTCCTAAATACTTTGGCATATCTTTAAGTATAGCTTAAAATATCCATACTGTGTCTGTATCTCCTTTTGTGGTAAATTTTGCATATGGTGAAATGCAGAAATATTAGATGAGCTAATGCTAAATTTGGACACACGTGCAAGTGTTTATGTAGCTTAAGTGATCAAGGTTTATATAATTTTTTAAAAAATGTTTTTTTTAGTTGTAGTTAAACACATTATCTTTATTTTTATTAATTTATTTTATGTAGTGCTAAGGGCCTCACACGTGTGAGAAAGCACTCTACCACTGAGCTACAACCCCAGCCCAAGGTTTATATTATTAACATCACCTAAGAAAGTTTCCTCATTACTTTGTAATCAATCCTCACCTCTACTATCCTTCAAAGTAATGATTACTTTCACTTTTTTCACCAGTTTAGTTTTGCCTAAAAACTAAACACAGAATAGGTATTTCTTTAGTTTAAAAGAAAATCTGCTAGATTATTTTTCAAAGTGACCTTACTATTACTCTCAAAAATGTTCAAGAAGGATAGCTGTTCCACATTCTTGTCAATATTTGTATTGTCATTCTATTTAAGACAGGCTTTCTGGCTGATTGGTAGTGTAATCTTATTGTGGTTTTACATTGTATCTCCCTTATGCCTAATGATGTTGGACAACTTCTCATGAGCTTACTGTTCATTTTACATACCTTGCTTCCTGAAACATCTACTCAAATATTTATCTATATCTATTAGGTTGCTTTTCTGTTGAATATTAAATTTCTGGAGGACTTATATATATATTAGCTAACATTATTTGTCAGGCATGTATGCACAATTATTTTTTCCTAGTCTTGAACGTGCCTATTCAGTTTTTTATCATATTAATTTGATTAAATTTTAATATTTTCATTAAATTTCTTTTATCCACATTTATGATTATGGCTTTCTGTTACTAGTCCTTGTCATAAAAATATTCTTCTAGGTTTTCTTTGAAAAGTATACTTTCAGTTTTTACATTTAAGGCTATACTCTAACTCCTTTTCCTATTATGTATAGTGGGAGATACAAATGAGGTTAATTATTTTTTTCTTATAGTTGTCCAATTATTACAACCCTATTTATTGAAAATACTGTCCCCTTTGGATTCTACTTATGTCACTGCATACAATGAATCTTAAACTGTATTTCTTTTCATATGTTTCAGTGAAAAAAATTGGAACACTTTTGTAGAAAATTAGATTTCATGTGGGAAACAATATGATTATATTTGCATTTTTAAAAGAATTCTTCGGCAGAAGTTTGTTGGACTGAGTATAAGTGGAAAAAAAAACTACATGTTATTTAGAAACTTATTATAATAGTCCAGACACCAGATGGTTAGAACTCAACTAAATCATTAGCCTAAGGTTTAGAAAGAAAAGATTAAATGTACTAGACAAAGGGTCTTCACAATTGGAGTGAGATGTCTAGGATGACTCACACCCTCTAGATGGTTGCAAATGCCATTAATCAAAGAAGGAACACATTTGTAAGGTAGGACATACTTGGTTTGGGCTGTAATAAGTGCATAGTGATTAGCATATATTCATTTGCAGTTATCCACACATTTGTAAATATATTGCTTAGAGAGTTATGTAGGACAGAGCTCTAGATTTGGGAGTTACCAAGCCCCAAACTGTTGTTAAAGCCTTGTATCTGACATTGCCCTCCTTGTATCTGACATTGTCCTAAGAGAGAATATTGTGACAATAGACATCTAATTATAAAACTCCTTGGAATACAATATTTAGATGCAGAAAATAGAAGATTAAAATAAGGGACTTAGATTAAACTGTGATTCAGCAAAGAAGGAGTGGGTCCTGGAAGCTAAAAGAATTCACTCAGAAAAAAAAAAAGAGTTGTTGAAGTGCCAAATGCTACAAAGAAATCAAATATAAAGGAATTGAATTTAACAAGTAGGAGGCTTATCAGTTACTCTGGCAAAAGCAGTTTCATTGAATTTTGAAAGTATTACACTGTTGAAAGCTGTGATGTTCTGGCAAATGTTTAACTGGCATTCAAAACAGTTTGTATGTACAAATGCATATATTTTAATAAAAATTATAATATTAAGGATTTACTACATACATACAATTTACAAATAGTAATATGTTGCTCCCTGCAACAAGGGTACGTGGGATACTGGCAGGACCAGCCTGTTGTCTCTGAGGGGCTGAGGGAGAGGGTAAGTGTCACGGCCCAGTCCCCACCCCAAGATTGGGAAGAAACCACACTGAGCCGGGAGTTGTGTCAGCCTTGAAGGCACAGCAGATCTCAACTTTATTGTGTCAGGGAAAAGGTTATATAGTGATATAAGGAGGGGGTAAGAAGAGACAGTAGCGAGAACCAATAGGGGGCAGTTACATCACTACCACTAGGGTCCTAGGCAGATTTCGGTTAAACCATTAGGCAGGGCTAAGGTTAAAAGCCCCTGCACAGGCTTTTAGCCCAAGCAGGCCAATCCAGCCAGGTCACGAATACGGAAATGCTCTGGAAGAACCCATGAGGCCACCTCAGCCAACACCCAATAATGGCCACGGTCCCAAAGGAGGTAAAAGGTTCCAACAGTAATAGAATGTATAATTTGTTTTTAGTTCCAAGGACTGAACCCAGGGCTGCTTAAACACTGAACCACATCTCCAGTCATTTTCTTATATTTTTTTTAGAGATGGGATCTCACTAAGTTGCTTGGGGCCTTGCTAAGTTGCTGAAGCTGGCTTTGAACTTGTGATCCTCCTGCCTCAGTCTCTCAAGCCACTGAGATTACATACATGCACCACAACACCTGGCTTCAGTACTCTATGTTGTCAACAACAGATTTGTTATACTTACAGAATCTTTTTGTTGTTTTTTATCACATTCCTGTATTCTCATCACAGTTGATGAGTTAATGTGGTTTTAACATAAATGTTGGCCTTTATTTTTATCTATGTTAAGAGTGAGAAGAAAGTTAAACATGGAAAGTGATTATTGAAACTGTACTCATTTTCTCAAAGAAATACAGAAAGAGCTGGGGTTGTGGCTCAGTGGTAGAGTGCTCACTTAGCTTGTATGAGGCACTGGGTTCAATCCTCAGCACCACATAAAAATAAAGTCCATCAACACCTAAAAAATATTTTAAAAAATAAATAAGTGAACTTTTGCTACAATGGATGAGCATTTTCAAATATTAGACTACTTCCTCAATTATTTATGATATTCACAAAATAATGGCTATAGATATAGCATACTTAGGTGTAATAACTTTAAGAACACATAATCATACAATGTAGTAAAATTAGAAAATGATGACTATTTAATATTTATTAATTATTTTGACATAAAATCAACTTTTATGTAGGATTACACAATTTAATTTTAATCATGGGTTATATTTAATAATTGCTCTGCAAAATTCCTGAAATTTAACAGTTGATACTTATCCACCAATCCAGTTAAGCTCCAATAAACTTCTGGATAGAAGGAAAGAATTATGGTCCTCATTTTAGTCAGATTTTTTTTGTCACTGTAAACTTAAGACCTGACAAGAACAGTTTTAAAGGGGGAAAAGATTATTTGGAGCTCACCATTTCAGAAGTCTCAGTCCATAGATGGCTGACTCCATTGCTCTGGGTGCAGCTTAGGTTGTGGATCTAGGAAGTAGAAAGAGAGAGATTCTCCTCACCATGGACAAAATATATAGCACAAAGGCACATTCCCAATGACCCTCCTCCAGCCACACTCCACCTGTTTATAGTGATCTTGCAGTTAATCCCTATCAGGGGATAATTCATGAATTGGGTTAAGGCTCTCATAACCCCAATGCTTTCACCTGTAAACCCTCATGTGTTGACTCACAATGAACTTTTGGGAAACACCTCACATCTAAATCATAACAGTCTTAGGTGTGAATCTGGTGAATATGGTCTAATGTTATATCCATCAACTACAATTTTGATCAAATAACTATTCAGAGCCTCCATTTTCTCATCAGAAAATTAAGGATTTTGACATTTATTTCAAATGTTATTAGGATGCTTAGAGATTATATATATATATATATATATATATATATATATATATATATATATATATATAT
>NW_026000272.1:6133438-6136674 GCF_001458135.2 Marmota marmota marmota
ATCTTTCACAAAAGAAGAGATAAAACTGGTTAATACAAGTATTCTACACAAGGACAAGGGGTTTTTGTCAGTTTTCTTTTTGCTGAGTTACTTAATTAATAAATATTTCTTGCATGAACAAATGAATGAAAATGTGCTAACAGTTACTACCATGCAAGTTAAATAACAATGAAATATAATTATCCTAAATCATACTACATAGGTGCAAAGATGAGAGAAACCATTGTTTTTTCAGGATGTTTGCAATGGGTGATCTGATACACTGCTCATGAGATTCAAAATTTTGTAGTGTAATCATTTTTATGTGTTATGCTAGCATAAAAAATATGTGGAGTGGGCTAGTGTTGTAGCTCAGGGATGGAGCACTTGCTCAGCACTTGTGAGGCCCTGGGTTCAATCCTCAGCATCACATAAAAATAAATAAATAAAATAAAGCTATTGTGTCCATCTACAATTAAAAATATTTCTTTAAAAATCTGTGGAGGAAGGAAAGTATGTTTGATAAGTGATATGGGAAACATCAATCGTCAATTTTAGATATATTAAACTGAGATTGTCATATCAGTGTAATTTCTTGAATGGTATTCTGATATAAAATGATAATTTAAAAAATAGACACAAATATTTTTCGTGTTCATGGAGTATTTAACCAAATCTTAAAGTGAGAGATAAAAATCAATAAAATAAATAATATATGGATTTAACTAATTAAAATAGTTAACAAGTAAAGAAAATATCAAACAAAACAGTTATATTTATTAAAAGTAATTAATTAAACCATAAATGTAAAGTAATTAAAATTGATTTATAATAATATTTAGCATTTTTAGGATATGAATCATAAGAAAATAACTATAACTGGTTAACTGATGGGAAAAATCACATCATTGGTAGTCAAAATTACAAATGAAAGTAACAACTGGATATCCATTTTATCTTTCAAAATACTAATTATTACTCCTAATATGGGGGTTCAATGCTGGTGATAGATCATGGGGAGTATAGTGTGAATTTTTACACTTTTAAAAATAATTTGATAGTACATTGTTGTTTAAATTGCCCCTATCTACTGGACATTTGTGGAAAGTTGAGAAAGAACTTGTAGTTCAGCTGGAGGAACACAATTAATAAACAAGAAGCTCTGGCTGCAGCATCTTCATGGTTTGCTCCAACATTTGATGCAAGACTATGCTTTTCTTTGGCAGCTGACCAACCATGGTAGAACATCAGGGATTGTCTATTTCTGCCCAATGTAAAAAACTTGTATGGAAATCTCAAAGTCTTTTTTGAACTGGTAAAGGCTTTCTCTGAACTGCAGGACAGTTTTAGAATCTCATAATAATTCTCCTTCTCTCCCTCTCTCCTTTCAAATGAGTCTGACTTACATTGTGATCTGAATGTCTCCTGCTTATCCTGTGCCTTCTACCATGCATCCTTCACAAGTATTTTCCCCAATAAATCTTTTCATTACTAACTCTTTAGCCTATACTTCATACAAGATCTGAATTGACAAAACTATCAATTTTGTTTCTGTGCAGCTAAGGAAGAATTCCCAAATATGGAAAAAGGCTTTCTCTATATAAATATTCTCATTATAGCATTGTAATACTAAAATATGAGAGAACCCCCAAAGTTTTCAATGACTGAAAAGTGGTTAAGAAAAAATTCAGAATATTTTAGCTATAAATTAATACTCATGGACTATTTTTGACAATATGGATGATATCTGTTATATGAAAATGATAGTAAATAGCGATGCACATACACTATAATCATACATTTATATAAGCAATTATATAAAAAGATAAATGACATTAAAAATATATATTGTATACTTAGTGATAAATTTTATGTTAAGTATAGTCAACAATATTGTTTTTCTGACAATTATCTGTTATGTGGATTACCTTAATCTCCTAAAAAGTACTCACATCAACTACCACAGCACATTTCCATCACTATAATTATATCACATCAGCCCCCCCTTATTAAAGGTTACAAACATTTCCAATTACATTTAAAATAAATGCTATGTCTCTTCAATGCTGTATGGGTTTCTGATATGCTGTTGTTTTCTACTTTTCTCATATTATTTTATACAACTCTCCCCCATATTTACTAAGTTTCAGCTGCTCTGGTGTTCGTTCAGTTTCTTTAACAAAGCTTAGTGGATTTCTATACATTTCTGGATCTCACATTCAAAGAATTTAGCTTTGATTGACTACTACTACTACTACTACTACTACTTCTTCTTCTTCTTCTTCTTCTTCTTCTTCTTCTTCTTCTTCTTTTTTTAATAACTGTAGCTTCAACAAAGTTGGTATTTTTTTTAATTTTTTGGACCTTTATTTTGTTTATTTTTATGTGGTGCTGAGAATCAAACCCAGTACCTCACACATGCTAGGTAAGTGTTCTGCCACTGAACCACAACCCCAGCCCTTTGATTGACTTCTTCTCAGAGACTAAATGTTTGGTATTCCATCAATCATGTAGAAAACACTATTTATGGACATCCTATGACACAGGAAAGGAATCTCTAACTTCAAATGCTTCTGGGAGGAATGGTCTAAAGTAAGAGCTTCCTTTTACATCTTTTATTTCAGTTGTATTCATTCATGTGCATGTTTTAGTCCTTGAAAAACTCTACCTTAAAAATATCAATATATTTTGAATTATCTGTGAACTTTCTTTAAAAAATTTCCCCTCTTGAAATATTCAAGTAAAATGATTCAAAGGACTAACACTTTTATCTGATGATTTTATAATCTACATGCAACATGGCATAAATCTGAGAAAAAAATGACTTTTTAAAGGATTTCTAAATTTTCCATTCCTTTGTGCTAAGTATAATGATTATCTGCTTTTAGGATAATCTTCTCAGAGAAGGGGAAGAGGTGGCAACAGCAAATCCTTGAACTCAATAGGAAGGCAGTGTCAACCTTAATACAGGAGGATGATCCACTGCCCAGGCCAGACTGAGTGGGGAGTTCTAGCAGTATCTGAAGGATACCTCTTTGCTCTTCTGGACATTCTTTTATTAAGGGTAGATAAAAGAAATGACTTTTCAAATATTTCATCTGTATATTTCACAGTAAGAATTATTGACAAATCTATACATGATATACTTATAAAAAATAAAAAGCTGCCCTATTAAAAATGCTTGCTTGACTGGGAGAATACACACATTCATAATATGAATATTACATATTAAATATATATATATATATATATATATA
>NW_026000272.1:6138891-6178012 GCF_001458135.2 Marmota marmota marmota
ATATATATATATATATATATATATATATATATATATATATTTAGAAAATGGGAACTCTATAGTAAACTGTGATGTGATCTTTTTGTTTTGTTTGTCTCTACCTTTTGATGTTGAAGATGTTGAGGTCGCTGCTTTTCCTGTCAGGAAGTAAGATTAAATTTTCAACTGTGGTAATAATTATATCCCCAGATCATTTATCTCATTTATTCCAGGCAATTATCTTTCTCCCTTCTCTCTGTAATCTCTAAACTTTCATCTGATGTTTATCCTAAGTCATTTGTTCTCTCTGTGTGTTTTTTAAATTGAATATTTCCTCTCTGATCCTCTTTGGAAATAGGTAGATGAAAATAATGAGACAAAGCAAATACTTTTGAGCTGTTTTAAAAACCTGAATGAATACCTCATAGATCTACAAATTGCTGGTGAACTCTGGAACCACAGAAAGAAAGATTAAACTCACCCAGTGTCTGATAATTTTCCTTTGGGAAATCTTCACTTTGATGTCAGGTTAATTTTCTCTGTGACGTTTTTGCTATGTGAATTAAAAGGAAGTGTTTCCACTCTAAAAAGTTCTCTGCATTTGGAATTATCGCATAATCAAGCTCCAGAGTCAACTAGGATTTTTAGTTTTTACCTTTTTTGGCATGTATATAAATTGGCTTTATAAGTTGTTCTTGAATAGCTTACAATCTTGAACCTATTTATCTATGTGCCTAAATTTGAACAAGACTTACCATGAAAACAAATAAAATTTCCTTCACTTTAAAGACATTCAAGTTATACTCCATGTTTTCAAGGTTCTCTGTTCTTGAAATGGTAAATATTAAAAGACTGGTTGATTGGTGAGTAGTGGTCACTTGGGGTATGCCCTGGAAGGGTATTTCTTATCACCAGCCCTTTCCTTTTTCTCTCGGCTTCATGGATGCTACAAAGCAAACAGATTTTCTCTGCCAATCCATTCCACCATGATGTTTTTGCCCTGGAGCAAAGCAACCATGGAATGAAACCTCTGGGACCATGAGCCAAATTAAATCATTCCTCCTCTAATTTTGTCAGGCATTTGTCACAGCAACAAAAAAATTAATGCAGCTGGTGTAGTTTCAGTATAGGAAACATGTATAGAAGTTTATGGTCAAGTACACAAATCTATACATAAATAGTAGCTCTCACAAGTTTGCTTTGGGAAACCAAAGAATCAAATTTCTTGTTTTAGGACATCCTGACATCATTGGAAAAGATAATATAGGGAGATAATAGGTTCTAAAAGATAACATGCCCATTCAACAAATACTTAACATGTATGATAATATTTTATCAAACTTTTAAAGTCTCTAAAACATGCTAAGAAACCATTTGTTCTCATTCTCTTCAGTGTACCAGCTGGCAAACTGTATATTGGTAAAATCTCTAAGTCGTTGTGCCCTATTTAGTCATTTAAGTTCTTTCTCAATTGGTTCTGAACCAAATTCATCACTTACTGCTTACCCTACCTGCACAAATCCAAACTGCAGGCATTCAGTGAATACACCATGCAATGTCATGCCTTGTGCCTTCTGCTTATGCTATTTATGCTTTAAAATGTACCTGGAGTTTGTTTTGACTGGGCGTGGTAAGACATACAAATATGATGACTGTCATGAAGGGAGAAGCTGTCTCATGGTTTCCTAGAAATAGAGGGCACAAGTAATAGTGCATGGCATAGCGGCAGGGTCAGTCAAAAGATAAAGAGTCTTTATTACCAGTACCTGGCCCTGGGGTGATTAAGGCAGACAGAGGGTGGCCCAGAATGTAAGAGATGAAAAAAGGAGGTATTGTTGGTTTGTGTGAGGTACTGGGTTTGATTCTAAGTACCACATATAAATAAATAAAATAAAGAAGTAAAAGAGAGATAAATCATTTTTTCAGCAACTATGACATCAAACTAGGTTATTTGCTCTGCTTGATTTTTATTTGTTTGCTAATTACTAAACTGAAAGATCTTGGCAGTATTTAGACACAGTCTTATATAGTGGCCACACTACACTTGAAATGTGATTAACACTTGAGATGCAATCGACTTTTAAAACAATGAAATGATCTAGCAATTTCAATTTGTAGAACCCTAACAATATTTAATAGTTATGATTCTAGTCAGGGAGCACAGCTATTTGTACTCTACCAATTAAGGAACATTCTTTATGTAGGTAAGTTGTCCTTTTTGATAACATACCTTCACAAGCAATGCACATAATATAGTACTCACTAGGGTGACACATGGGTGAGATGACTTCCTGCCTAAGATTTGACAGTGCATTCTGATGAATCTGTATATGACACAACAACAACGACAATCTGGTTATTTGTATAGATGCTTTCTTTAATCACTGAGGATTTACCAGATGTTAGATACCCTATGGCTTATAAATACTTAAATTTCATTGGTAAATTACTACTAGTATTCTCCATTTATAATGAAATCTGTAAATTTCAAAATAATTTTCACCATCTATTATTTTAATTTTCAGTTGGCTAAACACAACAGTTTAGAATTTATGCCAATTAGCCATGGTCCATATGGATGCTTTTATGTGCCATGTTTGTGAGCAAGTAGAGATCATGTGTGACGTATCTCCTGGGTCACTGCAAGACATTTAATTCTAAACATCATCTGTCATCATGACAATGGTTTACTTTTGGTCAAAAATAACTGGATTCTTTATTCTTTCCTAACCTAAGGTGGTACATAGGAATCTATTGCCAAGGGGCAGACTTAGTATAAAATCATGTATAAAGGAAGCAAGAATCTATATGATCTGAGTTTTTTTTTTTATTAAGACAAAAAACACAAGTGATTTTTGGCCTGAAGGTGGGTCACAGATGGACAAGGCTCAGATGGCACACGAGGATACAAAAGTGAATATGATTTCCTAGTGAGAATTCAAAGTGCATCTTGGCAAAAAATGAAATTATCCCCTATATTGTGGGGTCATTACACACAACCTTTGCCCATTTCTCCATCTGGTTTCTATGTCAAATAGTATTAATTCATCTTTAAGTTGTCTAATTCTTTACCAGTTCAAACACAGCAAGTATCTCAGACATATACTGAAATGTGCATGCACAGGGTTCCATGTGTATATAGCTGTTGGGGAATGGATGGGGATAATATTCACATTGATTAAAAGAATAAATATATTACAACAAAAGTCAAATCATTATAGTAGCAATTTTCCAAGTGTAATGGTAAAATGAACTCTCATTCTTTAGAAGCCTTTTCCAATATCCTGATTATTTTGTTGTGAACATTGAACTCTTGTCATTGAAAGAATCACCAGCCTTAGTGAAAAATTGATAGAAAACAGAAATTAAGAAGTGACTTAGTGTTAACAAAAATGCTGGCTGATGAATCACTTCTTAAGGGAAGAACAGTTTACTTTCCTCAAAGAGAAAAAGCAACCAGAACTTAAAGTGGCCATACTTTCTGCTCTCTAGATTGTCTGACAGCTGATATATAATCATTCTAAACAAGTAATAATATGAAAGTCATGTTACTGGTATTACTCCAGATCATTAAAAAACAGAAGGTAATTAGCACAAAATAATCTAATTGGTTGAATTTTTTCCATATTCTGCTTATCTTTATACTTCATTATTGTATCCATTTTAAATGAAGCACAAATTTGCTGAGAATCTCCTTGGATATATGTTTCTTTCAAAACCTTTATATTTTCATCAACCTGAAGGGGATTATCAGCTCAGAAATACTTTGTATATTCCAATAAGTAATTTTGGAATTATGGAGACAATCTAATAATTAAGAACTATAATGAAAGTGTCAATTGACTGACTATAGAAGGTAGTTTGTTGATGGTAACTCAAGCAAGCTAAGTGAAGCATCTCCCCCATAAAACCATAGAAGTCATACTCAGAGACTATGTACATGCTGTGAAAAATTGGCCCCAAAAGGAATTATTTCACCACATTTTGTGATTATACATGGGCTGATGGTTATCAACATTTGTTGAATTCCAGTGTATGTACAGCTTTGTGCTACATATTATGGGGAGACACATGAATCAGAAAATGTACATCCTTTCAAACTTTCAGTTTTGTTGAATTCCATAAAAATCTATACTCTTGGGGAAAGTAGACTTTGAGATTAGTATCAAACAAAATATTAATAAGTATGAAATGCATGGTTCACAGCGAGAAAAGCTGAGACATAAAGGTAAGGAATGATCAGGGGTGACTCATCTTTCATGAATATCTTTGTTAACTATATAGAAACAAAATGCTGAAACAGAGAATAGTATAGTCCCATCAATATTTTTGAGCTAATGGAAAGGAACAGCAGAAAGCTATCCTGGCAGTCCTTCAAATGAAAATATGCTCACTGATGACATGGTCCACCTCATATTTAATGTGAACAGATTGTGGAAGGTCAGAAGAAAAAAATGGATGATGGCAAATAACACAGGGATGAAACCAGCTAGAGATCTTAATTAAAGAGACTCCACTTGGTTTTCTGTTAAAATCAAATAGTAAGAAGCAGCATAAAAGAAAAGAAAGATTGTTTCTATAATAATGGTTCCTTTAAAAAAATAACATTACCAAGAATGTAATCTAACATTAGGCATAGAATTTTGTCATACAACACTATATCCTTAACAGCAGTTTTATTGAGAAACATGCTGATTTTTTGCTAACCAAATACAAATAATGACAAGCTTAATGTTCTTCTAGATTTGGTTCTGTATTAAATAAATGCACTTGGTCAGTCATTTTTCCTTGTTAGCGTCATACTCCTGAATGTAGACAATTGAGAATGGATGTAATTACAAACTATTCAAATAGACTAGCTGTACAGAACTATTTTTAAGCATTCATATTTCAATCAATAGTGCAGAAGAGAACTATGGTGGAGATATTTTGTACTCTGACTATATTTGCATATTTGTGTCAGTTGCCTGATTCAAACCAATTAGACTACAGTTATCTATGAAAACCATATGGTGTGCAAATAAAGCATA
Organism: Marmota marmota marmota; assembly: GCF_001458135.2. NCBI lineage: Eukaryota > Metazoa > Chordata > Mammalia > Rodentia > Sciuridae > Marmota > Marmota marmota. The sequence goes on from NW_026000272.1 coordinate 6,143,901, forward strand.
CAAGACCAGTTAAACATCAAAAGTATATCATTTGCATAGTTAGAAAGGAACACTGACAGGGAAAATGTTTATTATTCTAAGAATATACTACCTAATAGAAAGCACTATCTTTATATTTTAAATCAATATGTACTGAAGCAAATGATTACTCTTCAAATATTTGTCAATGTTGTACTAACTTGGGGCAAAGAGCATAGAAAATGAGTGATGTGTGGAGCAGAATTCTGACAACTGTTTAAATAAGCTTGTGAAAATTGTATTTCTCATAGGCAAATCAATGACAGAATGACCTTCTAACATATTATTGGAATTTCTAATTTAAGCTTTACTAGTAGAACTATTATTATCAAGACTTAAGAACATGATCATACCTAACAATTATTATGATAACATTTTATCTAAAAAATTTTACCTAAACTAAATATATAAAACATTTTATAACTTCTTTACTTTGGTGGAATAAAGTATTTTTAAAACAAACAACTAAAACATTTAGGTCATCTAGGTCATTCAGGCACATGGAGATTATAGCAGATAGAAAAATGGCCTCACAAAGATATACACATCTTAATCCTCAGAACTTTGAATATGTTTAGTTACATAATAAAAGGGACTTTAAAGATGTTGTAAGGGTCCTTGAGATAGAGACTATCCTGGATTATCCAGGTGGGCCCCTTGTCATCACAGGGGCCTTATAAGATAAAAGTGTAGAATACTCAGAGTCAGAGAAGAATATGGGATGATAGAAGAAGAGGGGAATGTATAGGCATGTATGTGTGAAAGAGAGATAAAAAGAGGACAAAGGAAGAAGTAGAATGAGACAAAGAGAAAGAGCAATTTGAAGATTCTGTGTTAATTGTTTTACCTCCTTAACTCTAATGTATTTGTGATTTTAAGCCAAATAAATATTAATTTAAAACAATTGCTTTCTTCCCAATTCCATATAAACTAATCAGTTCAAACTAGTACGGAGACCCTTAGCATGCAAGTGCTAAGTTACCACTTAAATTATTGGTTGCCTCTTTAAATTGTGCCTCCCCCCCACCATTTGGTACTGGGTATTGAACTCAGGGGCACTCATCCACAGCCCAATTTTGTATTTTATTTAGACACAGGGTCTCATTAGAGCCTTACCACTGCTGAGGCTGGCTTTGAACTTGTGATTCCCCCCTGTCTCAGCCTCCCAATCTGTTGGGATTACAGGTGTGCGCCATCATGCCCAGTAAATTGTGCCATTTTAATAGACATATTATCAGTAAAAAACTTAATTAGCTGTAAGCAGCATTTGTACCTTGGAGCTTTCAATACATCTATATGTTCTCTGATCTTACCTAGTCATTTATGTTTCAAAGGATTCATCTCAGTTTGTAATTGGCAGAAAATACTAGACACAAAAGTATCACACATGCCATTTCAAATAGTTATTATCTCTTATCATTAAGTTTTTATTAAATTACTTATTTATTCTAATTTGTTATAAATGATGGCAGAATGCAATTCATTTCATATTGCACATATAGAGTACAATTTTTCAAGTCACTGATTGTATGCAAAGTATTTCCCCACCATTCGTGTCTTCATACTTGTACTTTATACATGTCTTTATACATGATGTCTTGTCCCCTCACTTCCCCACCCTCCCCTTTCCCAATCTAAAGTTCCTCCATTCCTCCCATGCTCCCCCCACCACATGGCATTATGAGTCAGCATCCTCATATCAAAGAAAACATTCCGCATTTGGTTTTATGTGATTGGCTTTCTTCACTTAGCATTATGTTCTCCAACTTCATCCATTTACCTGCAGCCATTTCAAATATAAGAATACTTTTGCTTATGCCATATTATATGCCAGGTCATATCACATGTCCCTGGTTTACGTTATATTTGTCAGAACATATGATCATGATCAGATTTGTAAAACTGAATATAGACTTTAAGTGGAGTCATATTTGGACTTAAATTATCCTTTACATATGGTTCTTCATTAACCAATGATAAAATATTCAACCAGTATTATCTATCTCTCATACCAGTAAAAACAGCAGAACTCAATAAACACTGATTATAAATAATCAATGAAATAATCCTGGAGACACAAAATGCAAGTTTTCAAAATAGAAGTATAGCATCTTCAGAATGATCTGCTTATCAAAATATAGGTAAAATGTAAATAATACATGAAAATCCAATACAGATTATTTCATCATTAATCATGACTTAATATTAATTTAAAACAATTGCTTTCTTTCTTCCCAAATCGATATAACCTTTATTTGTTAAGTGTATTAGTATAAATGATATAAATTGCATTTTTGATGAATTTGGGGATTAAGTTCTATTCTTGTAAGAATAATTATGGTGACAGTTATTCCAATATCATTATTGGAAGCCTGATGCCTCTTAAAAAATTAAGTCAGTGAATTCCTTTATCACGAGAGGAGTGAAGCAAGGCTAGATACCAATGTACCAACAAAGATATTTTGGAATTAGAAGGGAGTCTGGATTAGGGATGGCCTCTACATTACCTTCTATCTTGAGAAGCCTATGATTTCACTATATAATTGAAGGCTGGCCATCACGAAGACCACACCACAGTCAGCTGAGTCAGCTCTTTTGATTTGTTACTGTGGCTGAAGAATTTCTGCAATATCTGATCAGTTTATTTGTGTAGAGAGCTGTGCATGAAAAATATTCTCATCATTCTCATATGCAACCCAGAAGGGATTCCTTTCAGTTCGTTGTTTAATTTTTTTTAGACAATTTCAGAATTATGAAATTACATCAAGTGCCAACAACAGACTATTTCCCCAAGCAGAGTGAGGAAAAAGTAAGATCATTGTTTTACAGTGGGAGCTTAAATTCAGCATTACAAAAAGCTAAAGAGTATGTAAATTGGGCTGTCATTCTCCTCTGGCCTGTCAGCCACAAGTACATTCTCAGAGAACATATCATTTCATAGAAAATATATCATTCTATAATCATGGAATCAGAAGAAGCTAATGGACTTTATCTTGGGTCAAAACAATACTGTATCTCTTTCTTTAACCTTTGTGATGGAAATTCTCAGTATAAAGATGAGTTCACACATCTTTGTATTGAGGCCTAGGGTGCACTTTAGGAAGAGACGATGACTAAGTTTGCTTGTATCATAATGTAAAACTGTTTCTATATATCTTGAAACATCTATAATATTTATATGATTTATTTTTATTTTTCTTCAGCATAGAACTTTCAAAAATATTGTAATAAATGAGTATACCAGTACTCTAAAGTATTTTTCAATTAATTACATTGATATAGCAATAACCTTGCTGTTAAAACCCTGCCATTCCTCCTGCCCAAAGTTTTCCTCACTTCTATTCATGAAAGGTTAAATTTCTCAATGGTCAGCAAATCACATTAAATAGAAAAAAATGAATATGAATAAATCTTTGGCAGATTATTTGAGCACTGCCACAGTAGCAATGAAACTGACTCCGACTGTTCATATGTGTGGAGAAGCTCCCATATAAATCTTTTGTTTATTCTAATATGCTTTATTTGTATTATATTATATCATGTATCATACCATATTGATGAATATTGCAATTAATAGGATGTCCAAGAACTTTCTTTTTTTATATTAGCGTAACATTATTTATTTATTTATTTATTTGGTGCTGGGGAATCCAACCAAGGGTCTTAGATCTGTTAGGCAAGGACTTTACCAACTGAGCTATATCTCTGGCTCTAGCGCAGCATCATTTAACCTTTCACCACTGAGAAAAGTCTACTTATGCAAGCTACATGTTAATATTAAATTTAAATATTCAAATAAGTATCTAAATATTAAATTTAAAGAGGGATTTTCTTTTGCAAATTTAGCTTAAAAAGCCACTTTGAAATATAACTGGAAGGAGGGATCCATTTGGTTTTTAATTAATTAACCATATCTGTAGCAGAATAAATAGCGTTTGAGAATGCATATTCTTACTGTCAGTACTGTGTAATAGGCAGAGATGGAAGCAACTAGGGTTGGCCAAGTCTGATCAGAGAAAGTCATGTTAGCAGAAAATCCTGACCTCCCAATCTGCTATTCAGAAAGAAGCTTGTCTCTCCCCGCGCCTTTCTCTCTTTCCCTACTTCTGTTCTTTTCCCAAGTAAGTAAACAGAGGTCAGGGGAGTTATATTTTGAGTACATATATACTATTATGTATTGGAGTACAGAATTGGAAACTGAGGATCAGGGTTAGGTAATTTATGCAAGATCAAACAGCTGGTGATCTGAGCATGGTGGCCTGTACCTGTAATTCCAGCAACATGGAAAGCTGAGGTAGGAGGATTTCAAGTTTAAGGCCTTTCAGCATCTTAGCACAAGGCCCTCAGCAATGTAGTGAGATCTTGTCCCAAAATAAAAAATAAAAAAGGGCTGGGGATGTAACTCAGTGGTAGAACATACCTGGGTTCAATACCCAGTACCAAAAAAAAAAAAAATGATGGTGACTAGCAAGCTAAATTTGAACATAAGACTTCCTAATTCCTGGGCTGGGGGTATGGCTCAGTGGTAGAGCCCTTGCCTTGCATGTGCAAGGTCCTGGGCTCAATCCTCAGCACCACATAAAAATAAAATAAATAAGATAAAGTGATTGTGTACAACTACAAAAAATTTAAAAAGTCTTCCTAATTTGCATTCTACATAAAAAATATCATACCATCTAGGGCTTGTTTGAGATTGGAGTAATTTATTTTCTAAATTATATACAGCAAAATTCACTTTTTTCATGAGGTACACTCATACAGTGCTGGTGGGACTGAAATTGGTGCAGCCAATTTGGAAAGCAGTACGGAGATTCCTTGGAAAGCTGGGAATGGAACCACCATTTGACCCAGCTATTCCCCTTCTTGGACTACACCCAAAAGACCTAAGAAGAGCATACTACAGGGACACAGCCACATCAATGTTTATAGCAGCACAATTCACAATAGCTAGAATGTGGAACCAACCTAGATGCCCTTCAATAGATGAATGGATTAAAAAATGTGGCATTTATACACAATGGAATATTACTCAGCACTAAAAAAATAACAAAATCATGGCATTTGCAGGCAAATGGATGGCATTAGAGCAGATTATGCTAAGTGAAGTTAGCCGATCCCTAAAAAACAAATGCCGAATGTCTTCTCTGATATAAGGGGGGTGACTCAAAATGGGATAGGGAGGAAGAGCATGAGAAGAAGACTACCACTAAATAGGGAAGAGAGGTGGGAGGGAAAAAGAGGGAGAAGGGGAGTTGCACAGAAGATGGAAGGAGAACTTCATTGTTATACAGAATACATATATGATGTTGTAATGAGAAAAAGAAAAAAATGTGTCACATTAGATTGGATAGAGAGAAAGGATGGGAGAGGAGGGGAGGAGTAGGGAGGATAGGAAGGGCAGCACAATAGAATAGACAATATGATTGATGTATGTACATTCCATGTATGTATTATATGTGAAAATGCATTCTACTGTCATGTATGACTAAAAAATAAATAAATAAAAAATTTAAAAAAATTCCTCTGGAAGCATCCTCAAAAAAAAAAAGAAGGAAAACAACAACTGAAAACACATCATATTACTCATCCTTCACATTTTGACTTTCCTCCTTTCTTCCCTAGACAACCTGTGATTCCTTAGTTTTCACAGTTCTCAAGCAAGTATTTTTTTTTCTTTTTTTTTTTTTTTTTTTTTACCAGGAATTGAAGCCAGGGGCACTTAACCACTGAGCCAGATCGCTAGCCTTTTTGATATTTTATTCAGAGACAGGGTCTCGTGGAGTTAATTAGAGCCTTGCCAAATTGCTGAGGCTGGCTTTGAACTTGCCATCCTCCTGCCTAAGCCTCCGGAGCTGCTGGAATTACAAGCATGCTCCACCATGCCCTGCTCCAGTAATTTTATTTGCTATATTCAATCCATATATCTTAGTGGTAATCAGTAGAAGAAAGAGGCTATAGTGGACTTACTCCAACTTGCCTGGCATGAAAAGTACACTTATATTTTAAGAAGTGTACATTGATGCCTTTGTGAAATAATTCAACTCCTCAATGGCAAGATAGGTTTTATTATCATTTAGCCTAGTGCAGCACAGATGCTCTGTCAGTGATATTTAAGAACTTAAACACTAATTAAGCCCTCAGGAAAAAAAAAAAAAAAAACAGGGATAAAAGGCTGAGCATACTAGCTTTATCCCACAGCTTGATTTTGACAAGGATTACAATATTAGATGAGTTTTGAGATCTCTGGCCAGTCCTGAAAAATACTTTATTTTTTTTTTTGTCATCTGTTTTGAGGAAGTTAAGTTAAATAAAATAAAAGAACAGATCCCTAACATGTTTTATATTTATAAAATTATTGTTTTATATTTAACTCCAAAGTTTTGGCCTCCTCAATTATTTCCACAGGTTAATTCGATATGTGTATATGAATACAAAGAATGTTGTATTAAAAAGAAAATTCTGCTTCAGATGATATGACTGCCCTCTAGTGGGGGCCACCCATACTACAGACCCAAATAACCAAGGTCTCTAGGAGACACTGAGTAAGAATCTGGCAAAATCTGACAATATCAAGAGTTAGCAACAAGGACATATTGTTTATTCTAAGGACACAGAATCATGCTAGATATTTGATCTTCTTTTTCCTAATTTTATAACATATTTCATCGAACATAATTTATTTAACTTACAAAATTATTGATATTTTATAGTATTCTTTCATGCTATCTTTAAAAAAATTAGTATCTATGTCTTAACACATCTTAATTTTGACTAGCCACATATCAAGTACTTAATATTCAGATGTGACTTGTTTCTACCACATTAGAAAACTTGGTTTAATCAGTTATAGCTGTTACTTTTTAAAAAGTTTTTATTGCATATAGATATTATCCTGAAATCTCTTACTAGATTGTTATAATATTTCAGTTAGTTCTGTGGTTTTGGACATTGACAATATATGATCTATATGTTAAAATTGTTTTCACTTCCATTTCTATATTTAAAATTTTTATTATCTTTTTCCAATCTGTTGCATTGGACAGGATGAGCAGAAAGCATCTTTCTCTCTCTCTCTCTCTCTCTCTCTCTCTCTCTCTCTCTCTCTCTCTCTCCCCTCCCCCCCCATGGTAGAAAAACTGAGATCTACCCTTTTAAAATTTTAAGTGCATGATACAGTATTGTTAACTACAAATACTGTGCTGTGCAGCAGATACATAGAACATATTTTTCTTGAGTAATTGAAACTTTAAACCCATTGAACACCAAATACCCAAATTCCCCTCTCTTCAGGCCCTGACAACAATTATTATACTGTTTCTATAAGGATATTTTAGATAGCTGATTTAATTAGAATTATGCAGTATTTGTCCTTAAAAGACTGGATGATTTCACTTAGCATAACATCCTCAAGGTTCATCCATGCTGTAACACAGGAGCATTTCCTTCTCTTTTGAGGCTAATATTTAATTGTACATAGCTTATTTGTTTTATTCATTCATCAATGGATTTTTAGGTTACTTTTATATCTGGGCGATTGTGAACAATGCTGCAGTGAATATGGGGGCACAGATACCTTATTCTGATTTCAATTATTTTGCATAAATATCCCAAAGTTGGGTGGATGGATTATATAGTAATTATATTTTAAATTTTATGTGAACTTATACTGTTTTTCATAGTGTGTGCACCATTTTACCTTCCCACTAACAGTGTGCAAATATTTCAAATGCTTCAAATATTCACCAAACTTGCCTTTTGCTTTTAGAACTTATATTATGAATTAGACAATAATATTGTATCACTGTTATGATAGTTATATAAAAAGTAACTTATGGAAGAGGAACTTAAATATTTAGAGGTAAATGATAATTGTATTTGTGTGCTGCTTATTTTCATAAGATGGGGAAACAGAGAGAGGGAGGGTGAGAGAGAGGAAAAAGAGAACTGTGTATAAATAATGGGATAGAAGGTAAGTAATTAGAGAATATTTAGGATTTTCTTGTATTACTCTTGTTACTTTCCTAGAAATTTGAAATTATATCAAACTAAAATGTTACCCCAAAATTCATATGCTGCTATGAGAGCGTATAAGACAGAGGACTCACATAATTTGTGGGCTAAGAACACTTCCTGAAGAATTATTCATGGTCTTGTTCCTTTGGGCCAGTCATAAATCCTGGATGTTCACAGACCTCATTTTGTGTTTCTAAAATATTCCTGAAGTATTTTCACTTTGGGAATGTTGCCAACTCTTGAGATATTGATGCAGAATGAATATTAATAGCTGCAAAAGTGAAAGTGGTTTAAAGTAGAATGATATTATTTCCATGGAATAAACTTTTACTCAGAAGAATTCTACTTGGTCACATCATAATCAATACTGAAAAATAACATGATTTGAGATTTTACATCTTTTTTTGCTTTCTAATTAAACCCTCTGTATCTGATAAGTTTTTTATTTCATTACAGCATGATTGATGACTCAGTGTCACCCACAGATGCAGAGATGAGCAGACTCAAGTTTGAATAAGTGACAGAACCTAAAGAGTTGTCCTGCCTAATGAGTAGGTTATTCATGCCACCATTCACTAACCCTTCCTGGATCTTTATTGCTATAGTTCAAACACTGTCTCAGAAGCTGTGGGGGAAAAAAGAAACTATGAAAGGATCTTCAATTAACAAAATGACAGCCTAATTAGAGCAGTGTGTGTGTGTGTGTGTGTGTGTGTGTGTGTGTGTGTGTATACCTGTGTGAGAAATACAAAGTAACCCCAGTTAAGGCAAAATGGGATCTCTATTATGAGTTTGAACTGGCATGGGAGTCTGCTTTGTCCATTTGTTTCTTAGAAGGAAATGTTAACCTGGCTCTGACCCTGATAGCAGACAGCACACACCCTTATAAAAGAAAGTAAGAACTGCTTAGAGTGTACCATTGAAATGTTCTATTCTGCTTCCTTAAAATATTTACCATTTTAAAGCATAACACATCTTTAGTCTGAGATAATCCAGAAAAGGAAGCAGATTTGAGTAGTAGGAAGAATATTGTCAGCATTTAAGAGGAAATTAAAGCCTACTTCCAGGCTTTCTAAAGCAATATTTTTATAGTGTAATAGTTTTAATGATTTATGATGTTTTTCAAATTTTTATTACAAATGTCAGCAAAAGAGTTAGAACAAGTATTTCAGAAAATGATTCTTATTCTATATTTATTACAAACAAAACCAGAGGTAATCCTTCAAATTATTACAAGCCAGAAATATGACATGTTCTAAGAAACATTCTAATAAAATATGTTAGATATTGAGGAGCTACCATAATTGATTACATTTAAAAGCAGTAAATGCTCTTTTTTTTTTTTTGGGGGTGCTGGGGATCAAACAAACCCAGGGCCTTGTGCATGCAAGGTAAGCACTCTACCAACTAAGCTATAGCCCCACCTATCCCTCTCCTCAGTCTATATCCAATGGAATTAAAACCAGCATATTAGAGGGACACAGCCACATCAATGTTTATAGCAGCACAATTCACAATAGCTAAACTATGGAATGAATCTAGATGCCCTTCAGTAGATGAATGGATTAAAATAATGTGGAATATATACACAATGAATTATTACTCATCACTAAAAGACAATAAAATTATGGCATTTGCAGGTAAATGGATGGCACTGGAGAAGATAATGCTAAGTGAAGTTAGCCAATCCCTAAAAACCAAATTTCGAATATTTTCTCTGATATATGGTGACTGACTCATAGTGGAGTAAGGAGAGGGAGCATGAGAGGAATAGATGAACTCTAGATAGGGCACACGGGTGGGAGGGGAAGGCACGGGGCAGGAAATTAGAAATGATGCAGGGATGTGATGGACATCATTATCCAAAGTACATTTATGAAGACATGAATTGGTGTGAGCATATTTTATATACAACCAGGGATATGAAAAATTATGTTCTATATGTGTAATTAGAATTGTGATGCATTCCACTGTTATGTATTTTAAAAATAAAAGCAAGTAAAAAATAAATAAAATCAGAAAATGTAAATCAAGAAATAACCCATTCAGGTTATTTTTTTTTAATTCAGGTTTAAACTAAATCTAAATATTTTTCGCAGAGACGTTAATAAATTATCATATTCATCTATTAGAAAAATCTGTGACAATATATTATTAATTCCATTATATGAGTTGATTATCAGATACACAAAGCAGATAACTTCCCCACATCCAATAGTATATAAAATATATATACAAGTGAATACAGCTTCTATTTCTTATTAAATTATTCTTTATTTTAATGAAATACATGTTTATTTCTTGTTTCTCAGCAGGGAAAATTTGTTTCACTTTTACCTTAATTTTTTTCCCAAGATAGAAAAAAAAAGACATAGTGAGTTAATTAATTCACTTTATAATTATGCTATTTTATCTCAATAAATAAACTTTGACTTCCATTTAATCTCTTTATATAATGTCTTCCCAGAACTCCACTGCTTTGGAAAAATTATTTTTCTTTAACTCCTAAAATGATAAGTTGCATTCTGGCTTATTGAAAATAATTGCAGCTATGAATTTCAGAGGTCTCACAGAAATCATTAAGGAGTAATAAAGAATGAGAAAAATGATTGAAAATTTATGGTAGTGAGATCATCATAATTTTCATAAAGAATTCTAAAAAGCTTATTCTGTAGACTATAATCCAATGTATTAGTATAAACATATTTAACAGATTATTTTAGACTTATCTTGAGAGTATTAGAAAGACGTGTAGTGAGTATTGGTGGACACATAACAAACTATGCAGCAAACCTTATTTTCTTTGTTAGGAAGATGATTGCATTGTTTGGCTAAGGGGTAGTTGCTAATGCAAAGTGGAGTCTAAGTCTCGTCATCAACATCCTTAAGTTTGTACTCTGCCTATTCCATGTACTGCTGCCAACTTTAATGCCCTGCTTTCAATGACATGATTTTGTATATCAACAACAATTCAGGAAAGAAACATGATATTAAAACTATACCTCAAATTATTACTGTATATAACACAATTTGTCAAAAGAAACCTCAAAGGAGTTCATTTGGCACAGAAAGTTACTTTTCTGTTACTTTCCTCTGGTGGGATAGGACTGGTGAGCATTAATTTAATGAGTTATGTTTTCAAACAATTCAAGATAATTTAGATATTTATTGATTACTAAAGCTTTGATAGTTTTCATCAGGAAAACTCTGCATCTATATGATCTATAATTGCTTTTCAGACTCTTATAACATTTCTAAATGAAGGTTTGATTGTTAATTAACATGTGGAAATAGGAACACCTTTATTTTCTGCATATCCAAATTATGTCCAGTGTAGTCTGTGTTGCAATTCTACTTGAGAAAGGAATTGAAACATTTATGAATGCCTTTAAGGCTTGTAAGCAACTCATTATTCTCATCCTATGGAGAATGGAAATGTAAAATTCCTAAATTTGTAATGTCAATATAGAACCTTGTCAACTTTCCCACAAGATATTATAGAATTATTGACAAATTCCTATGGAAATAAATTTTATTATTACAGCATTAAAGTATTCTACTGACAGAGAAGCCTATTATAAAGCCAAAAAATAATGTCGGAGGACAGGATCCCATATCCTTATAATAGACCCTAAAACCAGGATTTTTTCAATATATTTGTTACTTTAAAAACCTTTAAAATGTTACTTTAACTTCCTCATATAAAAAATGAAAAAATACAATATTGAGAAAAAATAAAACAATGTAAATGCCTATAGTTTGATGACCCAAAGATAAAATTGACAAGATTTTATGATTTTCTACTGTTGTATCTACTTGAATGTATTACATGTCTACATTTTAGCAAAAAATGGGAATGCTAGTCTGTAAGTTTTCAATTCACAATACACCATTATATGTTTACCATGACTAAAATATTTTTATAGCTACATAGTTGGTATATGTTTAAGGACATATCTTGGATTTATGGTCTAGCTGAAACTGCATAATGCTTTACTTTGATTGTTTAAGTAACATGCTGTGATTTGGGAAAGATTTATCATTATCTTTTCTTTTTTTGTTATTTGAACCTAAAATACTTCCCCAAAATATACTTTTCTAGTTATTCCATAACTTACACATAATTTTTGCCTGTCATCAGTTTTAGCACTAAGGCACAAAAAACCATGAAGTAGATAAATTATCTCTGAGAATTTAAAAAAATAAATATATTTAATTGTTCTACCCAATTAGTCTGACATAAATCATATCCAGTTCAAGTGTTCTGACTGTGCTGTGAACCTTTCTCTGGAGACATAGCATAATTCAGGTGTATAAGCTCTACTTTTAATGTAATCACTGCTATTTCATGAGTACAAAGGAAACAATTTCTCAGTCTTTATTATCACTGTCATTCATATATATTCTTAAATACATATGACCTGATTAGTAAAATCCCATAATTATGAATAAGTGATAAGAATACACTTATTTCTAAATTATTTAGCAAATTTGAAATATGTTCATCTTGTCCCCTGCTATATAATTTGTTCAAAAGCATGTAATATTTTTGACAAAATGTAAACATACCCTTTGATCTTTCAAACACTGTGATTGAATAAATGTATGAAAGTAATTTATTGAATTTTTTAAATCCAATGAAATAGGAGGCATTTAATAATTAAATGAACAAATTAATCAGTAATGAAATACTAAAATATTTATTATTTCACTTTATACCCATAATTGTTATTATAAACACTAATTAATAAATTTAACAAACAAAATCAACATTTGTTAAATTTATGTTGCCCAACATTTCTATGAATGTGTATGTGTATATATGAGCAATGCATGCAAATGTGGTTTTATATACTTCACCTGGACAAAAGAATGTGTTGAATATATTTAGGATTCCCCAAAAATCTCTGCGTTGAAGCACAACACTATAATATATAGCTTTCCTCAAACATTTCTGGTATTAATAGTAATTAGAAGTAACATTTAGTAAATAATAGCTATGTAATGAATACAATGGGCAGCACTTTAGATTTAACTTCACAGTAACCCTATAGAGTAGCAACTAAGATCATCATCATGCCCATACATCCACACAAACACACACACAAAAACAAACACACACATACACACACAGACAAAGAATGGAGCATGATGGCAATAAGATCCTCTAGCAATTGTCTTGCCTCAGATACACTAATTAGAACAGCTATTTAGTAATAAGCTACTTTCACAAAAGCTAAGGAAGCCAGGTGAGAGACCATAGTGTCTGTGTTTTAGAATAATGAAAAGGTAAGGTGTATTGAAGAAGGCATGAACAGTTGCCTGTATCATTCCTCCCTCAGTCCCAAGCAGCTCAGCATGGAGATTCCTCCCACTTGCAAGAGAGAAATGGAATTAGAATTAACTCTAGGCTTCAGATTTGAACTTCAGGACCAGGCTGCACACAGTGAAACTCAGTACTTGACACAGACCCATAACCACTGTCCTCACACCAAATTTCCAGACTGAGCCACTATAATTTCATTAGGCAGGTGACCAAGAGCCTTCCTCTATTACCTTCCATAAACCCTAGGCAGTAGGGGGTGGAGCAGGATACCACATGCTCAGGTGCAGAACTCAAAATGAGCATAGTATTTTGTCTTGGAGCTCACTATACTGCTGATCCTATTATAGTGAGAGCCCTGTAATGAGACTTAGCACTAAACAGAAAAGAAAGGTTCATACATTCAGGTATACTCTGATAGAAAACCTGAATAAAGAGGTAGAATAAATTAAAACAAAGATTCTTATGCTGAAAAATACACTAAGAAAATTTAAAACATTATAGAACATATCAATAGCTGAACATGCCAAATATATGAGAAGAATTAATGAGCTTAAAGACAAGAATATTTGAAAATACACAGTAATAATATCATTATTTTTTTGGCTGCTGTGTACATAGCTTTCCTCAAAACATTATCTTTGTCCATTCATGTGTTGCTGGGCACCTACCTACATTGGTTCCATAACATCATGTAAAGTGAAATAAACCAGATTCAGAAAGTCAAGGTTTGAATGTTTTCTGTCATCTGTGGAATATACAGGGGAAAAAAAAGCATAAAAAAGATATCTCATGAAAATGGAAGGAAGATCAGAAGAGAATTGGGGACCAAGTTGGGAGCACAGGAGTAAAAGGGGAAGAACTGGGGAATGAAACTGGCCAAATTATACTAGGTGCATATATGAACGTACATAGCACACTGCATTCCAATTTTATATATAACTCTAATGGTTTGATTTTTAAAATAAATAGAAGGAAAAAACATAGAGTAGAGGAGGGGGATTGGAGGAGGGAATATGAGAGGCAAGGGGGTAGTACTTGGAATTGAAATGGAGAAAACTATGTTATATGCATTTATGATTTGTCAAAATGAACCCCACAATTATATATAACAATAATTCACTAAAAGTTTAAAAAATAAAAGAGGAAATACACAGAGGAGGAAAAGAAAAAGAATGAAAAGAAATGAGAAGAGCTTGCAGAAAATTTATGAAAGAATTAAGGAACAAATAATCAGTAATAATGGGATCCAAGGGAAATGAGATCGTCAAAGAGGTAGAAAGCTTATTCAAAGAAATAATAACATAAAACTTTCAAACCTAAAGAATACTTACAACCAGCTACAAGAAGTTCATAGATCACCAGTTAGATTTAGGTCAACAAATATACCAGACGGCATCTTATAATCAAGGACACAAAGGTGAAAGATAGAAAGAAGATTCTCAAGTCAGAAAGAGAAAAGAAACAAATAACATATAAGAATATCACAATTCACCTGACAGCAGATGTCTCAGCAGAAAAAGTATAGGCCAAGAAAGTGGCATGAGATTTTCCACAGTACTGAAAGAAAAAAACTTTCCAACCAAGAATACTTTACTGGAAAATGTATCCTTTATAAATAAAGGGACAGTAAAGATATTCATAAATAAAGTCAAGAGACTACATGTCTACCAGGATTGTCCCATAATAAATGCTAAGGTGATATCCTCAAACAGAAAGAAGAGATATTAATGAGTAATAAGCAAACATAGGAGGGCATATACTCATTAGTAAGAGTAACTATACAGACAAATTTGGAATGCTTTAATTTTATAAACATGGAATGTAACTCACCAATTAGTATGAAGAAAAAAAACCAATTTAAACCATAATAATTATATTAACAAGATAGGAGGGCTGGGGATGTGGCTCAAGTGGTAGTGCGCTCGCTTGGCATGCATGCGGCCCGGTTGGATCCTCAGCACCACATACAAACAAAGATGTTGTGTCCGCCAATAACTAAAAAAAAAAATAAATATTAAAAAAATTCTCTCTCTCTCTCTCTCTCTCTCTCTCTCTCTCTCTCTCTTTAAAAAAAGATAAGAGATTGACATTTTAAAAAGATATAAAATGGGCATCAAAAATTCAAAGTATAAGTTAAATAGAGGGTAAATGTTCTATAATTTCTCTATTTTTGTTTCTTTTCTTTAAGATCGTGTTACATGCTATCATTTCAAAATACCTTGGTATAGTCATCAGATGTTTTTGTAAGCCTCATAGTAACCACAAAGAAAAATCTATAATAGACAAAGCAAAAATAATAAGCAAGGAATCAAAATACATGACTAGAGTAAATCACTTAACAATAGGCTGTGCAAAAGAAAGAAAGTAAGTAAAAGAAGAAAGAAAAAACACATAAAAGAAGGAAGAAGTGGAGGAAGAAAGAAAGGAAGTATAATAAAACAAGAAATTAACAAATTGGCTATAATAACACCTTACCTAATGATAATTACTTTTAAATTAAATTGAATAAATTATGCAATTAAAACACATCACATAAGGCATTGGCTACAAATTTTTCATGGAATATGCAGAGTATGAGGTACACACAGACAATGTCTATGTATCTGGGTTGGAGTCCTTACTTCTTTAGTGTACACCAGAGAGAGTTCTTTCTCTTGTGGCATGTCTTCCTATGTAGCCAAGCAGCCATATCTTTAGCTGGCACATCTTCTACTCATCTAACTTTAGATAGGCTGTCTTCCTGATTGCCTGGTTGGGGAGTATGGCTGTGTATTGCCACATGATACAACTGTAGCAGTTGTTTCCACATGTCTTTCTATATCTTTGTCCTTTCACATTGCCCTGACCAAGGTTTTAAGGAAACTCATTTATTGCCCTGATGTTGTCACAGGACACATTCAAATCTACCAACTTTAGTCAAGATAAATATTTACCTTTTATTTTAACAAAGCAGCAGACTGTTGTATCAAATTTTTATCAGCATCCCTCACATGAGCAAGTAATTGCTTATTAGTCCCCACAGCAGTACACATTCTTCCTATTCAAGCTTTAACTCCTCCAATAATTGCTTAACACAGGTTTGGGCCTGCAGCTCTGCCTTCCTTGCTGCCCACACTGCCATGAGGAAGCATCATCCCAGAGTTGCTGCTTTCTTGAATAATTCTTTTTTCTTTAGACCAACACTAATTTCCCTAATCCTTAGGGCGTCTTGGTGGCATTACCGTACTCAAGTTGTGGCTTGCAAGCATCCATAATAGCTGCCAGCCCTCCATACATACAGGTGGAATGCTACCCAAGAGTTCGGTCCTGAAATATTTCCCTTCCCAACTGCCATAGTCACCACACTCATGCAGTTTTTTTGGCTTTATGCCTGGCTCACCAATTGTTTCATTCATAGTTCAGTTGTGTTAACATAGTGGGGCACGTTGCAGACAGGCCAAAGAAAGTGCCTAAAAATACTATAAAAGACTTATGGTTTATTAGGTAAATCCTACAAGAAGAGTTCTCTAAGAAAAGTCTTGTAAGACTTCTCCAAGAAGAATTCAGGGATGATGGGCTGACAGATAGCATCTCTGTCCTTCATGCTGCTTTGCCAAGCAGTACCTCCTATCCCTTTCAGTGTTTTATGTAGGGGGCAACCCACTGGGGGAGTGACATGTATCCTTTCCAGTGTGCCCTTAGTTCTGCACCAGTCCCTACTCAGCAAGGGGTTTTGTTTTATATGTCAGGCTGTAGAAGCAGTGACACCTCAGCATTAGCTTTCTTGGTTTTCTCTATGACCAACATCTGAAGGAGCAACTATCATGATGTACATGCAAGAAAGCAGCTTTCTACAGATAACACTAACTTGCCCCAGTTCCCACTGTGCATAATAGAGAGCTATTTTTTTAAGATAATATGTATCTGAATTTTCTGGCTCAGACTTTATCTCATTATCCCTTAATTTAGTTAGGTTTTGTGGAATAGAAAGGAGGCATTCAGGGACAAGATGTCTTGTTGTCCCTCTTTCCTTTAGGGATGATACACCATATTCCAATAGCTAACATCATTGTGAATGGAGAAAAAAACAAAAATTTCTAATATTTTGAACAAAACAAGGATGTCCACTATCACTTTTTTAATTCAATGTAATATTATGAAACCCAGCAAAAGGGTAATATAAAGTAAAAAGGGCATTCAAATTGGTAAAAAAAGAAAATCAAATTGTCACATTTTGATGACATGATATTACATATACAAAATGCCCAAAGAGTCCTATAGTCTGACTTAGAAGTAAACCCAAACATCTGCAAAGAATGGATTTTCTTCAAAGGTGTTAAGATCATGTGCTGCAGAAATGATAGTACTTATAATAAGTCATGCTGGGAAAATTGGGCATTCACATGTAGAATAATGAGACTATACCTGCATCTCTCACCAGTTACAATTAACTCAAAACTTATTAAAGAACCAATTAAAAAGTTAAGAGATTTAAATAGACATTCTCAAAAGAAGATATGTTAATGGACAAGAGATACATTTGAAAAATATTCAACATCACTAATCCTCAGGAAAATGGAAATCAAAATCTCAATGAGATATTGCCTCACCCCACTAAAAAAAGCTATTACCAAAGGAGTGTAAAAACACATTGTGAAGAGGGTGGGGAGAGAAAAGAACCCTTACACACTATTGGTGGGTATGTAAATTATTATAGCCATTATGGAAAATAGTATGGAGGTTCCTCGAAAAGTTAAAACTAAAGTTGCCATATGATCTTCCTAGAAATTCCACTTCTGTATATAGATTCAAAGAAATGAAATCAGTATGTTAAGAAACATCTGCTCTTCCATGTTCATTACAGATGTATTCACAATAGTCAAAGTATAGAAATAATAACATTAAGTGTCTATCAACTGATAAATATGTAAAGATAATATGAATTGTGTTTTCACTTGGTGGAAGTAGACAAGGACCTCTCTTGTCTTCTTTTATAAGGACACCAGTCTCTCTTGAACTAATGAATTCCCAAAGGCCTAATCTCCTAATACCATCACTCTAGGTGTTAGGATTTCAACATACATATCGGGAGTGACATAAACACTCAAATCATATCAAATCCCTTTCATTCACATACTTTCATATCTCATAACCAGCAAAATGTCAACCCTGATTATTTTAATTATATAAAACTTTTTTGTCAATAATTTTCTTTCCTTTTCCATTAGTGCATATTAATTATACAAACTGATGAGTTCCAATGTGGCATATTTGTACTTGCATATAACATAATTTGATCACTTTCACTCCCTATTATATCCCCTTTTCTTTCTCATGTATCCATTTTATCTGCCCCAGTGATGCCCCTTCTACTTTCATATCCTCGTTTTCTTTATCTAATTTCCACATATGAGAGAAAATGTATGAAACTTGTCTTCTTAGTCTACCTTATTTTCCTTAATCTAATGCTGTCCAGATCCAACCATTTTCCTGCAAATTCCATAATTTTAATCCTTGTTTATGGCTGAGTGAAATTCCATTTTTTTTTTACTGATAACACATTTTCTTCATTCACTCAACTAGGTTGAGTCCATAACTTGGCTTTCAAGCTTTCATTAATATTCTAATTCCGGAATCCATTAATGAGAATCAAATTTCCAAACTTTTATGCTTTCTTCACATTTGCTAATGGTTGAGTCACCAATTTCTGAGCATTACATCTTCTAAATATTTCTCAAATCCACCTAATCATCTTCATCCCTGCTAATGCCATCCTACATCATGAACTCACTGTCTCTTTTATAGACATGAGCAAAACTTAATGTAATCTCACAATGCTGTTAGTTGAGCTTAATTATACACTTCTATGTCATGCCAATGAAAAGTTTTCAAAATGTAAGTGACATGATAAAGTTGCATCACAGGGGTAAAAACAATTACCTTTATGTTTATAGTGTTAAAAATGGAAAGTTAAAGATAAGAGGAACAGCTAAGAGGTGCCAAAACCCGTGAGAGATGTGAGTTTAAAATAAAACATTGAGAGTAGGACTAGAAAGTCAGAGACAAATTAAAACTCTATTTTTTGAGAAAATGATTAGAAAATGGTGATTGATATAAGACATGAGGTACAGTAACTTTTATACTGCCAATCATTCAGGAAATTAACCTTTATGCTGTCTTCCTTTTCTCCATTTTTATCCAACATCATTTACTCATCAATACGACCCCACTATAGTTGTTATATTTACAAATGATGCATCTAATTTAGATATGACAAATCAACATTTTTCTCACAAAGTATAATCTCACTTTCCCTCAATATGTTCATACATACATATTATATCTGCTATTTAATTCACCCTTTCAAGTATTAATATTTAGTATAAATTAGGTAATGTGGAAGATCAAAGCAGCCTTAAGTATTGTCTCTGAAGTACTGTCTCTTAGAAGTTATTACAAACCAGGGCATTGACCATTCCAAATATTCTTCACACCTTGGTTTGTTATTTATGTAGTCTTCCCATGAATAAACTATGAATGTGAATGCCATCATATGCCTTTTCTGCTCTTGCACCAAAGTAATATCTTCTGTTGAGTATCAATACTGTGCCTGGCCAAGTTTTTTATATATGTAATCTTAATAATACATACAAAACTCCTAAAAATGGATATTAACATTGCTTGAAAAGTGTGTTAATCAAATCACAGAGACATTAAATGAATTGCCAATGTCATATTTGCTACTAAGAACTATCATAACTTTGAATCCAAATGTTAATTATGTCTGTCTACTTATTCCAAAAGGATAAATGATCCTTTTATTTGTAGTTTGGGAAGTGAATAAAGGCGAAGGAGTAGAATTAAGAAATTGTTAGAACCGTAGAATTATGTGTGATCATTTCCAAGTCTACATCAGACTGCTTTTGAATATAAAGTGTTTATAATACATTGTATTTCAAATAAATAAGTGTGTTTTGTTTTGCTTTTAAACTGTCTTTTTTTCCCTTTTAGATATAGGATTTAAGATTCTTTGCAGGTGACCTAAATATTTACAAGTTTCCAATTGTTCTAATTGTTTAATAGTTCGCTTTTCATGCTCAATGAACATGTCTGGCTTTTCACAATTTATTAATTTGCATTAAACAAACCAACCTCTGTCTTAACATAATTGCTAAAGTGCCTAGTAATTGTAGGTAGTTTATGAACCCATTTTCAGACTTGGCATTTTTATTGATTATTGTAATTGTCTTTAATAACAGGTTAATTACTCCTGGGGTATACATGACATTTTGATATATGTATGTTTCAAGTATTTAAAGTATAAACATAACCTAGAGTTTGAAGACATATTATAGTTCAACTAAATTTATTAGTTAAATTTACAAAAATCTCTATTCAGACCTCACTATATAATTCAGACCAAAATCACAAAACAAAATGAAGGACATTTTCTATCAGTACCCACAGAGGTAAAAATCATCTTTTAATAAAATTAGCTAAAAACAAAATAACTCTCTCAACAACTAACAGAAATAATGGCACACACTATATGTCAGGTACTGTTCTAAGTGTTTACATAAAAATCATGTAATCCTCACAAAATCACTATCATAAAAGTATTATAATAATTATAGTTATTATTCATATTTTATACCTATTTCCTGAGGTATAGGCAGGTGAAGTACATCTGCTCATGGTCACAAACTAGTGATGTTATAACTAAGAGTTTATACATTTAATGGCTACCTTATCCTTTCTTTAATCTGGTAAGAAATCATCAAACCATTTTTTTTCAAGATGGAATTTGGTCTTTCTGTAATTTTCATTCTTTCTTAAGTTTTAACAGATGTTTTGAATTATACTCAGGAATTTGTAGTCATATTATTCTAATTGCCAAAACAAAAATCACAAAATGCCTACCATTAATAAATATATCTTATATCATGACATATAATAATATATATTAATATAATATTATAAAATATTATTATATAAAATTTTTATTATATAAGAATTATATAATAATTCTTATATAATAATATATAATTATATGATTATATATATATATATCACAGGATATATACATTCTAAACTCTTTTGGAATTTTAAATTTTATTTTATTTTTAATTGATACAATCACACACATTTATGGGAACAACATGCTGTTTTGATGCACATATGCCTTGTGCAATGATCAAATCAGGGTGATAAGCATATCCATCATTTCAAACATTTATCATTTCTTTGTGTTGGGAGTAGTCAAAATCCTCCCTTCTATATATTTTGCAATATACAATATGTTATTATTAACTACAGTGCCTAGACTGTGCAAAAGAAAACCAGAACTTACTCCTTCTAACTGTATCTTTGTATTCATTGACCAATATCTCCCTGTCTCCACTACCCTATGGTAACCTCTATTCTATTCTCTATTTTAATGATACTGACAGTTCTAGATTCCACATGTATAAGATCATACAGTATTTTTATTTTGTTTCTGGCTTATTTCATTTAACATAATGTGGAAATTTTTTAAAGAATAAATTTATTCTTAAAACCGGAAATGCATAGATTCTACTGTGAGTGAAATCAACCTCAGTCATTCTGCCTCACTCAGTACTTGAGATGAATATGCGTCAGCTAAATTTCTTTCCATAATGATATGCTGCATTGATCAGCACTGAGAATATTTATAACCCACCTCATTTTAACAGCACTATTAATACTCCTCATGTTTCAACAAACAGCATTAATCGTTTTAGTGTTGACATATTGACAAATGATTTGATATGTGGAAAAGAAAAATATAATCAAAGACAACCAAATTATATCTTTCAGCTGCTCATGGGAGAAAATAATGTTAACATGATTTAAAGTTTCAAAAATTATTAACAACCACACTGGTGAAAAGGTACCCAACAAAAACAATCCAGTCATAATTTAGCAGAAGATACTAACATAAAATAAGATGTTCCAGTTGATAATATTGTGTCATCCCACAATGAATAATCAATTTTAAATTGTGAAATAAGAGCATAATTTGAAGTTTGCCTTATTATACTGGATTGGTTTGCAAAGTCAGAGCCTTAGTTGGACATAAAGGTCTTTTTTGAGTTTTCACAGGCTAGGCAAGCTTCTACAAATAATTGTATCTTGCATTATAAGTGTGATTAAAATGACTACAATATGGTTTATATTTTCATAAATAGATGATAGAAATTATAGACACTGATTTTTCTTAAGCCAAAGACAAAGCACATTTTAAAATATTCATGTGTACAAATATAAGAATTTACACATTCTGTCTATGTGAATTCTAATTATAACATACACTAACTATTATAAATCCAGTGAGAGTGTTGTTTCAAAGTTACACTCATTTCAATACTTTACCAATGTTCAAAGGAAGTTTGAAATGAATGATTTGAAATTTTATTGGAAGTCCATTGAAAGTCACGTGAAAAACTTGGACTCATTAATTATTACATGTTATTTTAGAGCAAAATATTTGTCATTTTAACTTTTTCTCAATTTCAAATTAAGAAAATATAATTCACCTACAAACGATGCAAATAATACAAAAATGGTCAGATGCCCATAGAAAACACTAAATTACTGTTTTATAGATAAATGAATGAGACACAGACATAAGAAAAAACTCAAGAGTGAAGTTTCATGAGTTATTTGAGTAGTAGCTTCATCACTGAAATTAGTTTATGTTCCCCCACGTGAAGTACTTAGAAGAGGATGATACTTATTTGGATGGATGAGTTCATTTTCACATTATACAATCATTCACCTTATTTTTAAGTCATACTTCATATTTCCAGAGTTTAACTTCTATTCCAAGATTTTTCAGAATTTGAATTTATTCAAATTTATTTTAAATTCTGAAAGACAATTTAGAATTTATCCATCACTCTATAAATAATTCATAGGGACTAGAAATAGATGTAATGATACAAAGTTGGGGTGTTATGAGTGAAAACTTAACACTAGTTCTTTTTATAAGCAACTGGAAAATATCAGTAATCATTTTAGTTCTTTGTCAATCTTTATGATAGATGTCTTATTGGCAGATTGTCATTGTAGTTATGTTACCAGGAGGTCTTCCAGAAGATTTTTCTATATAGATAATTAAGGAAAAACCAGCAAACGCATTAAACTATGAATTAATTTTAGTACAATGGACAGGAATTTTTGGTAGTCTGTTTAATATTAAGTACTATGTTTGCTTGAAATTTTCCAATTTCCAGCAAACTGCCACAGTCTGGCTGGGCAAAATAACCGGGAGGTGACAAGCAACTTGAAGATTGAAGCGGGAACTGCTTTATTAGGGAACAACAGAGGTATATATAACCAACTGATTACACACAGCTTGTCTCAATTAGCATCATCTAGATACAGTAGTCAGCCAATAAGGAATCCTCATTGTCTTAATTGCTTGCTGGCGTTGCTTCACAAACCACTCCTCCTGGAAAACTGCCAGGCGCCATCTTGACTTGATTTGCATCCCCAACAGCAAACTAATTGGGTAAAATATATTTTAAACCAGGACAAAACAAACAACAACAAAAACAATAAAAATGAACAAATAGATAATGACTGGGTTGAAGCCCTGGAGTTCTGCCAAGTTTGATATAATGAAAAGATGAATTTTCTAGTAGTTGAAACTCCTAGGAGATCCTAAGGCTAAAGTTTATTTATTTTTAGACACATTATTGTTTCCATGACTCCTTCTGCAAGGTACACAAGAATATTTTGAGGGAAAGTATAGAGTCATCCTTTCTCTTGTTGCCAATTGAAAGATCACAGTATAAACAAGTTTGGTGCTTTCTGTTTATCATTTATCCTTGATCTCAAAGTTTTAGGTAGCAAGAATACTTTCCTCTTATGAAATCATGGAAGCCTGTTGAAATCAGGGACTGTTTTTCTACTGGTAAATTTTGAAGTAAATATTAAGTAACCAATAAAACTTTTGCTGAATTGCTTTCCATTTATTCCTGTATGATTATACTTTAATATTCAGATTTTTCACTTACAATGTATAATTCATTTCTTTCTTTTAAGGACATAAAGAAGCCAGGGTTTCTGCTGATATAAATGCCATGTAATAGTCACACTCAAATATATTGGTTTTGCTCTAAGAAACTCACTAATGTGACTATAAATTGTGTGATTTGTCTTAATAAGGAAATAGCCATGTTATTTATAAATTTTAAGAACACAGAGAAAGAAAAAACATGAGGAAGGGACTGATCCAAAGTTCATTAACAATTACAACTGGAATTGTAATATATTTTTATCCTAATACAGGATTTTTCTAGAAGCTTAGTAGCACAGAATTAAAAATCAGAGGATTTGTATAAAAATATTTGTGTCCTATATTTTGTTTGGTAAGGCAAAAGCATATCATAGAGGACTGAAGATAAAATTATGTGAGATAATAAATTCTCAAAAATCTTTTGGATCACATATTACCTAAACTAATGCCTTGAATTTGATAATAGACTAAAAAATGCTAAGAAAGCCTGTTTACTCATCTTGTTCATCATTATATTCCATTCTTACTATTTCTAAATTCACCTAAGCTTTCATCATTCTTGAAAATTTGAACATTAAATGGATTAATATATTTAAAGTGCTTAGTACAGTGTCTGGTACTTCATAACTCAAAGTACTGAGGATCCACCATGTGCATTACAGGAACCAATTAATAAGATAAAATGGCTAAACCCTTCAACTACACAGAAACTAGTGGGAAACAAATATCTGCATTGTATGTCAGATTATAACAAGTATAATAATAAAGGCCCAAATGAGGATGAGAAGGGAGAAGAAATTTAACTGTTTTAATACCCACTCATTCATTTATTGACATTATTTGACTTGCATTTTCTCACAACCTTTTAAAGTAAGCTGCATAAATTCTCCTTTTAGCATTTATGTAGCTCTTATAGTTTACAATGTGTTTTTACATGGACTCTGTGGTTATTATAACCATTACAACAATTTCATAATGAATATACTACCATTATTTTTATTTTTTTTGCTTTCATATATTTGTTGGCTATCTGTATTAATGCAAATTAAAACTACATTGAGATTTCATCTCACTTCAGTTTCAATGGCACTCATAAAGTGTACAAATAACAATAAATGCTGGCGAGGATGTAGGGGAAATGTATATTCATACATTGTTGGTAGAACGGTAAATTGATACAACCAGTTTGAAAATCAGTATGGAGATTCCTCAAAAGGGAACTTCCATGTAAACCAGCTATCCCACTCCTCAGGATTTATTCAAAAGGACTGAAATAACACACTATATTGGTACAAATATGTCAATATTTATATCAGGTCAGTTTACAGTATTCAATATTTATGGAACCAGCCCAACTGCCCAACAATAGATGAAAGGATTAAGAAATTGTGGTACATATACACAATCAAATATTACTCGGTGCTGGGAGCCCTTAGCCAAGTAGGTATGACAATTTCCTTGCCAGCGTACCCCATGTTGCTTAGTGGAAGGACTCGTGGAAATAGGACATTTTGCAGTGACATTGCATGTAGGTGACCTTGCTCAAGGACCAGGGCGGATCTGGGATTAGGGTGTTCCCAGTTTAGGATAATCGGGTTTAGGGCGTTCCAGGTTTAAGATTATTCCTGCTGGGAATAGGGCGTATCCTGCTGCCTGAGTTCCCCTTGAGTTCTCACGGGATTCAGACAGTATTTTTTGGGAGATAGAAGCCCAGAGAACGTGGATTTGGGCACAGAACGTGGATTTCCCCAGAACGTGATTGTAGACGGCTGGTGTGAGTTCGGGAATAAAGAGTTGCTGTTTGAATCTACAAGCTGTGTGGTGGCTCGTGATTGTGTGCCCAGCCAGACTGCGGCAACTCGGCTGTAAAGAAGAATGAGATTACATTGTTTGCTGGAAAATGGATGGAACTGGAGAACATCATGCTAAGCAAACTAAACTAGACTCAGAAAATGTTTTTTCCCATATGTAGACATCAGAGCAAAATTAGGAGAAAAAGGTGTGGGGCACATGTCCCATGAAAACGGAAGGTTGACCAGTAAAGTAGAATAAGGGGATGAGGGGGAGGAAGGAGGGACCAGAAAAAGGAGGAACTGTGGAGTGAAATAGACCAAATTATATTGTATATGCATATAAATATATCACAGTGAATTTCACTTTTAAGTATATCCATAAGGAACTAATTAAAATTAATAAATAACAGTAGAGGAAGGAGAACAGAGGAAGGGAGGGAGAGAGGAAAAGAGGGAGCCCTGCAGACTAAAATGAAGCAAATTATATTCCATGCATGTAAAAAATATGTGAAAATAAACGCCATTATTATGTATAACTATAATACACTAACAAAACTTTTATAAAAATTAAATTTTCCTGGTACTTAAAAACATTCCACTAATGATATGCAAGTGTTCTCTTTTCTCCACATCTTTGTTAGCACTTGTTACCTTGTCTTTTGTTAGTATCCATTCTTGTCTGATGGGGTGATATCTCATTGTGGTTTTGATTTGAATTCCCCTGATGATCAGTGGTGTTGAGTATTGTTCTCATATGCTCATTGGCCATTTTCTTTCTTTTGATAAATGTCTATTTAGGTTCATCATAAATTTTTAATCAGTTTTTATTGAGTTTTTTAAATTCCTTATATATTCTGTATATGAACCCCAATTCTTTGTCAGGTGCATAGCTTACAAATATATTTTCCCATCTTATATGTTATCTGTTTCTCATTATTTTTCTTTTAGAAATAAAACTGAAGTTTGGTCAGTTTTCAGATATGTTCTTATGTCAAAACTAGAAAGAGGAAACCCTTTTACAAGGTGATAATCATTGGCCCACATAACTGATCAGTATGTTCTAGACAATAAGTCCACAGGTCAACAAGGATATAATGATCAATGTATCTATTCTCCCCCACCTTCTAGTCCTTGGAATGTTTGTCAGTATCTAGAAAATAATCTACTGCATAGGACATTCTAGAAAAAGAATTGTATTGGGTTGAATTGCTTTTAGAGCCTATCTTCATAGCTTACAAAGTATTTTTTTGGCATCCAGTATAGGCTTTACAAATAAGAAAAATGATGACAATTGATATTTATGAAAGTGTTTTCAAGGAGGTCTTGGCAAATACATTATTAATTTTACTCAAGGAGTTCACCCTTACTCATTTAGTATTTATATTAAGAATGCATTCTTTCAGAGTGCCTTGTTTTACATTAAATGCTGAGGGAACATTTCAAATTAGCCTTTTCTTTAGACTCATTATTATTAGAATGCCAGAAATATATTCAAGTATAGCATTGTTAATCAGTATAAATTTCTCTGTCCTTGTCATACTGGAAGTTCTACAATACATGTCGTGGATTTGAAGGAATAATTAGGTAGGTAAATTAATTTTTTTCAATGAGTCAAATAAAGTATAATTAAAGGAACAGTATGGTGGGAAAAGGTATTAATATTGAACTTATATTCCATTTAGAATATTCCAAAATTAATTTAAATCAGGCATGTAAATAAGTTGAAGAGAAAAACATATTGCTGCTAATATTGTAGAGACAAATCTCTGTATCTGATGTGAATATATAATATTTATGAAAGAAAGATGGGACTTTGATTGTCCACCAGAATTCAGTTCAAATATGCATAGCCTGAAATGTACACATAAACATTTTAACAATAATTATCTTTTATAGGTTCTGTGATAGACCTGTTTGTTCCCAATTAATCCCCTTCAAAGCATGATGAGGACTTTTCTATGAATAGAATATATTTTTGTACTTCTTTGGTTTTGACCATTAGACTTGTTGAAACCTATTGAATAAGAGAGAAGTTTCAACATAACAACTCCAAGTTGAGGCTTTAAGAGACATTCTTTGTTTCTGAGTACTGTCATATGCTCATCATAAAAATATCTCCATTTTTTAAGGAGAAGAATAAGGGTAGAAATTTATTCATAATTATATACCTTATGAATCTTCAAATCTATAAGGACTGTGAATAAGATTCTGTTCATTTAGTTGATATTTTCTCATAATTTTTTTCTGAGTTTTTTGTACACCATGAAAGTAATCAACAAGAGTAAAGAAAGTTTACTGAAGAAACACAAGTGGGTCACAGTAAATCATCTTTTCATATACACTGTGTATAAAATATATCTTTTGACTTAAGACACGATTTACAAGAAAGAAACTAACTAAGATTAGAAATGAGGCTGCACTTTGGCCCTTTAAGATCATGTTGTATCTTCCTGGCCACCAGTCAAGGATATACCCCTACTCTAAATCTATAAATTGATGTATTGCTTTGTTGAAATTCCAAAATTCTAGGCCCACAGCTTTGACATCTGTCTCTTGGTTTCTATCTTTGCTTTAGATTAGCTTAAAACTAACTGAAATTTACCCCAGATGATCCAATTTTGGACACATGTAACATACTATATTCTATTATTCAAGGCTGAAAATCAAAGAGAAGTCAATTTGATGCTTTTCACTTGTAGACCACTTTGTCTTTGTACATAGGCTTTTTCTTATGTGGTATCACATTTTTGCAATCACCTAAATTTAATTTGCAGGGAAATACCATTTTTTTTTCTACAGGTATTTCTCATTATCAAGAAATGCAAATATGTTTTTGCTTGAAACCCTTGCTTAGGGAAACAAAACCTTTATTGCTGGTCAAACCATTATGAGTGACCTACAGCACTAGGCAGAAACAGTTGCATAGAAACTATTTCATAAAATGTTTTCTCTTAATAAGAAAAGTATGTGGCAAGAATTAGATGTGCTTTATTCATTTCAGTGTAGTATCTTCCTCATCCAACTAAGAAATGGTTAGGTTGATGAAGAGGAAGCATGTAAGAGTGAGGGGTTTGTTACCAACTTTGTACCACAGAATTCTGGTAAATCCATGCCTGTATTACACATGTCACTGTGGAAAGCAAGAAAGGGGAAATCAATACTTAAGTTTGACTCTGTACTTTAACAGAAGAAGTTCTGTCTTTGTATATATGATATGTGGTTGATAATACTTGGCTTTAAACATTCTCTAAGGCAAAACAATATTTTTAAACAATTTGGCAAAATAATGAGCACAGGCTTTTAAATCGGACTTAAATTTCACTACTGGATATGAATATGTAACCTTGGACAACTAACTTAACTCTCTGGTGTAGAACAAATGTTTGTATCCCCCTCCTACCAAATTTATATATTGAACTCTAATTCCCCATGTATTGGTATTTGCATGTAGGACATTTGGTAGGTGATTATATCATAAGGGTTCTATCTCATAAGTGGAATTAGTGTCCTTATAAAAAGATTGCCAGAGTACTCCTTCATTCCTTCAACTATGTGAAGACATAACTAGTGAATGGCTATCTATGAACCAGAGAACAAGCCCTTACCAGATATGAAATTTGTCAGTGCTTTTATCTGGGAATTCCTAGCCTAGAAAACTATAAGAAATAAATCAATGTTGTTAACAATCATCACTCTCTGTCATTTTTTGTCATAGAAGCATGAATAGACTGAGACATTTTTAAAGATTTGGTTTCCTTTTCTGTAAAATATACTCAAAATTTATTTTGAAGCTGGATGAAGTCATGCATCTTGTACTTAAGAATAATGCATGTGTTTCACGTAATATGTGGTAACATTTGCATTTATTGCTATTGCATAGAATAAAACAATATATGGTATATGATCTTCATTTTAAATATGGTTCAACTGATCATTATGTGAAAAGCATAAGACCTATTCATTGCCCTTGAGAAATGTACAGCTTATTTGGTAAGATGAGACATGGCATAAAAAAATCAACAACCAAACAAAGCAGCATAGGCCAAGAACTAAATGATTTGGAGTTCCTCACTGAGGAAGGAAAAAACAACACAATTAATATGTCCAAGCAACATGACCTCATTCTTTTGGCATGCATCTTTGAATGACCACATTATAAACACTGTCCTCAAAATTGAGAAAATGAAACAATTACTAATTTATTTATTGCAACACAACATCTCCATTTAACGGGGAGAAAATGAGTGCCAAGAGTAAATAGCTATAAATTGCATTCCCAAAAGAACATATGCTTTCACTCTAGATTCTCTGGTATAAAACCATACAATCTTACCACTTTCTGACATGCTCAAAGCAGGCAAATAAACAAAACTTTCCATTTTGATTAATTAGATTGCACTATCTGAGGATAGGCAATATGAAAGGGAATGCGATGTGCAATGCACACTGTCCATGATATGAATACTCTTTGGATAGGACTAATAAATGTCACTGACTTGATCTCCATTCATTGACTCTCCAGATACAGTAAAAATGATAAGATGACTGCATGAAAGAGAGAACCTGGAAGAAACGTGCATTCTGAATAATACAGTGAAAAACTAGACCCTAAATCATACAGGGAAGACAGATGATGGTGTTTAACTAAAGCCCCAAACCTCTTTTGCAGTATCACTTATGGATAATGCCATCTTTCTCCCTTAATGTTATTTATTCACTTAACAAAAAGTTTTGAGAGCTCTGTTCCCTGTACTGAGATGTTCAGGGAATAATATAGTGAGTAGGACAAGGGTCCTTTTCTTCTGGAAGTTACAGCTTAGTAAGTGATACAAGCAAATAACTAGAAATGGTGTATGAAGTACTTAATAGAGGCAGGTAGAGGTTATCATAGAAGTTTATATAATGGGTCATTTAAATGTTTTGGGAGTCAGGAAAAATCAAGACAAAGTAATATGGAAACAGAGATGCAAATATAGAGTAAGATTAACATGGTGACAAAAGGGGGAAAGCAAATAGAGTGTCCTGAGGACAAAGGTGATTAGTACCTGTAAAAGATTCAGCTTTGGAGAGATAGTGCTGATCTGGATATAACTACAAAGAAAGTCTGGTGTGAAATTGATAGAAGTGGAAAATTAAGTAAGGAATAGATTATGAAAGTCTTTAAAAATTATTCTGAAGGCAATTTTTAGCAGGAGGTTGTCATGATCAGATCTGTTTTTAACAATCACTCTAAAAGACAAATGAGTCAGAAAGTCAGAAATCAGTTATGAACGGGTTGAGGTAATTGAGATATGTTTTTCTGGTCAAAGAATCTCCACTGGTGATGGAGATAAATGAACAGATACAAAAACATTTAAGAAATAAAATCTCCAAGAGTTAGAGATTAATTACATGTACAACATGGACAAAAAAGAGACTTCAAAATTTCTGGAATAGGTACAACAAAGAAACAAATATCTGCAAAGAATCTTGTGAATATATGGTAGAGATAAGAGGTAAGGAATGCCAGAAAGTTTGGTCACTTAGAATCCAAAGGAAAATAGTTCAGAGAGGATGGGGGAAAGTGCATAAAGTGCTATTAAGAAATAACTTTAAACTTGTAAATGCATTCAACATCAACCACATCACTGGTAACCTCAATATGTTTTCAGTAGATTTTTAGTGGTAGAGAGCAGTGACCTGAGCTATGGTCCCTGATTCCCTCATGGCTGAGTTTGCACTGGGAACTTCCTGTGCAAAGGTGCAGGTCAAGGTGGCCCAGTTGCTATGGTGATGCTGGCCAGAAGAGGCTACATGCAAAGGCACACAGCTTTGTCAGTTGGAACCTTGGACTCAGGCACAAACTCCAGGGAGTACAGAATTCTTGGCATAACAAGAAGACCTCAATGTTTCACAAGGTTTGCTGTGTTCTTCAGACTTCTTGCTTTCCTAAAACTTTCTCACAATTAAACTTCTGATGACAAAACCTATATAGTAAATGTACTGAGCTAGCTCTGGCCAGTCAAGCCTCATCAGGGCTTGTCTGCCTACCTGGCCCCAGCTTTTTCTCTATGTGTGTCTGTTGTCTTTTCTTTATCCCCCATCATCCTTCTCTGGTTTCTAAATTAATGGCCATGCTGGTCACAGCACCCAACAGTAGATGAGTGTTTATATTTCCAGCAATAGGAAAGAACAAGTAAGATGAAAAAGCAATGACCAGGGCTGGGGTTGTGGCTCAGTGGTAGAGCACTTGCCTAGCATTTGTGAGGCCCTGGCTTCAATTCTCAGCACCACATAAAAATAAATAAATAAAATAAAGGTATTGTATCCATCTACAACTATTAAAAAATAAAGCAATGACCACAAAATATAGGAATGCTATGCATGAGGAAATATTCTCAAAATACATAGCTGAGACCAAAAGACATTTCATAAAGCTGAGATAATTTTAGATTTATAGAAAAGTTATAAATATAGAACAAGAGTTTTCATATGTCCTTCATGCAGCTATTTCTAATATTAACATCTCATAATAAAAATAGTCAATTATAAAAACTCTTTTAGTCAGCTTTTTTGCTATTGTGACCAAAAGATCTTAAAGGAACAATTACAGGAGGAAAAGTTTATTTGAGGCTCGTAGGTTCAGAGGTCTCAGTCCATAGATGGCCAACACCATTCCTCAGGGCTGGAAGTAAGGCAGAACATTATGATGGAAGGGTGTGGTGGAGGAAAGTAGCTCAGGACATAGTTCCAGGAAGCAGAGAGAGACAGCTCCACTATCCAGGAACAAATATATACCCAAAGCCACACCTGCCATGACCCATCTCCTCTAGCCACACCCTATCACTTCAATTACCACTCAGTTAATCCCTATCAGGGGATTAATTCACTGATTGGGTTAAGGCTCTCATAACCCAACCATTTTTTCTCTAAACCCTCTTGCATTGTCTTACACATGAGCTTTTGGGGGACATCACATCTAAATCATAACAAAAACTAAGTAATTAAGATTTGTGTTATAAGTTTAACAATAAACTGTATTAAGACTTTATGAGTTTGTTCCATGAGTGTTCCAGGATTCAATCCATGACAATATATTGTATTTATAATTCACTTCTCCTTAGTTTCTTGTGATAGTTTCTCAGTCTTTATCTTTCAGGAGCTTGAGAGTTATTAAGAGTAATTGTCAGGAATATTGTAGAATACTCTTCAATTTAATTTTATGTAATGCTTTCTCATGCATAGGTTGAAGTTAATGCAGTTTTTAGTTTTTCAAAAATACCACAGAAGTGATGTCAATAATACAGTATCCTCAATGCATCACAGGCAAGCCAGGTATATCTTTTTTTCTCAGGGGGTTCTGGTCTTCCCAATCTTCTTATTCTTCTTGTCCTTGCTCTATAATACAATTTAAAATCTTTTCTTTTCCTTTTAGTTGCAATAAATTTTCACTAGTGCTCAGATTGTCAGGGTACTCTTCCTTTTCCCCACCCCCTAAAGATTAAAGATTTTTGTTCCACATATGTAATCTAAAAGGAGCGTCTGAGTGGAACTTATGAGCTTTCATAGTGGCTGCTATTCTTTTCCTTCTGGTCTGGACCCTAAGAAGAACTTTTTGAGAATTCTAATGTTTTTAAGCAAACAGTGAGGTATATGGGGAAAAATGCTTCAAGATATTCCAGACTCTTCCAATTTTTTTGTAGACTTCATGGGATTCTGAGTTTTCCCAGCATACATTCAGTTTCCCTCAATTTCCTAATTGTATTTACTGCCATCTCTTTGTGTTTTCTGTAAGCCAATACTCATACTCCTATCTCAAAATGCTATTTGTTCTATTTAATAAAGACATATTTTAAAAGTATATATTCAAGTATTCAGATAAAATATCCAGATTTCAAATATATATATATATATATATATATATATATATATATATATATATACATATATATATATAATT